>NC_134534.1:72807500-73130833 GCF_050624435.1 Tenrec ecaudatus | reverse complement strand
CTTTCTCAATTAATATATTTAAAAATATTAAACCATATCTTCTCCTATTACATTTTTTACTTTGATTTTATATTAAATCTTTGTTCTATTTGGAATGTATTCTCACATAAGTATGATTCCAGGCTTCTCTCCACCAACCCCCAATTATCTAGTCCAGCAATATTTATCAGATCATCCATTTTTATTCACTGGTGGGAAATTCTGTGGCCTTGAATCAAAACCTTTCCCACATTCTTAACAGTGGTACCTCAAATGCCTTTAAGCAGCACAGGTTGACGAATGCATGAGTATGGGGGAAATGCCATTGGGATCCTGAAAGTTTTATCCAAATGGCAGTGTCTAATCAAAGTCAATGTCAACCTTCTAGTTGATATTTCATTTAAGGTGCTGGGGGAGAAAGGTGTTTGTTGTATGGTGCCTTCCAGCTGGGGAAGAAGGAATGTGCCTGAGAGTTGCTCAGCTTCCCTGTGGATGGATGTCATATTGAAGCCTCGTTGCATGACTGCCATTTGCCTTGAGTCTTGCCAACAAAAGGCTTTTACATTGTGCCAAGAATGGGGGTGAGTAGGAAGGAAAGTGATTGTATTATAAGGATTCACACCTTCAAAGGTGCTTTCCCCAATGAGAAAAAAACTAATATCTACCTACTTGGTGTTTTCAAAAACCCACCGTACTTAACAAATGTGACTTTTAATGGTCTTTATTAATTTTATAAGCTAAACTATTAGGTCATATCCTAATGAAGGTGCTAATTGTGCTGAGTTGTTTGCAAGTTTAATAATTACAGCACAAAGTCTTTCCACATAATCAGTGTCTTGCTATTAATTTTGTTTTAATATTATACAAATATTATTTTTCAAGCTGATTAAGGTACTAGTATGCTACCCAAAGCATCCACTTCTTTCTAAATTACACATTTGTATTCTGTCCAATATTCAAAATGTATGAGCAAGTTGAAAATCCACTGAGAATAATATTCTTATATTCAGGGATCTGGATCAAAGCAATCACAATATAGTGAGATGAAAAGCCAGTGAAATTTAATAAAATTCCCAACTGTTGAATCCATACACTGTTTGGCTTCTATTGTAATTGTTACTCCTTGATTGAGCACCTAAGAAGCAAGGCTAAGTTGGAAAGATTCTTTATTTTATTTTTTCAGTTTTACTTTTGAATGGAAAATATAATCAGTTGATTCAAAATCAGAACATAGAAACAGATACAAGAATATCTCCCTTCCACCCCTTTCCCCACTGGTTGCCTTCCAAGTACAGTAATATCAATTTCCTGTGTCCCTTCTGGAGATATGTTCTGCCCATATAGGCTTCCAGAGAGATCTCTAGGTTTGACCAGGGTCACTTAGACATCTCGCTCCTTTCTCCTAAATAAGTGCAACTGCAAACCAGCCAACCAACAGCCAGAGAGTCTGTGTGGATTCATGGCAATATGTGCTGCGGAGTAGAGATGTGTTCCCTGAGGGGTTTTTTGTTTGTGATTTTTCTTCTTCTTTTTCTTTTTGCCTTTGTTCTTTCTTCTTCTTCTTTAAAAATCATTTTATTGAGGGCTCGTACAACTCTTATCACAATTCATACATCCATCCATGTGTCAAGCACATTTGTACATTTGTTGCCACCACCATTCTTAAAACATTTTCTTTCTACTTGAGCCCTTAGTATCAGCTCATTTCCCCCTCCGCCCCTCTCCCTCCCTCATGAACCCTTGATAATTTATACTTCTTTTTCCCATGTCTTACATTGACGTCTCCCTTCAACCACTTTTCTACTATCTGCCCCCCAGTGAGGGGGTTGTATGTAGATTGTTGTGATCGGTTCCCTCTTTCTCGCCCCATCTTCTCCTTCCTCTCCTGGTATCGCTACTCTCATTATTGGTCCTGAGGAGTTTCTCTGTCCTGGATTTCTTGTGTTTCTAGCTCTTATCTGTACCAGTGTACATGCTCTGTCTGGTCTAGCTGGATTTGTAAGGTAGAATTGGGGACATGATAGTGGTGGGGAGGAAGCATTACAGAACTAGAGGAAAGATGGATGTTTCATCAGTATTATACTACACCCTGACTGGCTTGTCTCTTCCTTGTGACCCTTCTGTAAGGGGATGTTCAATTGTCTACAGATGGGCTTTGGGTCTCCACTCCACACTCCCCTTCATTCACAATGATATGATTTTTTGTTCTTGGCCTTTGATGCCTGATACCTGATCCCATCGACACCTCATGATCACACAGGCTGGTGAGCTTCTTCCATGTGGACTTTGTTGCTTCTCAGTTAGAGGCTGCTTGTTTATCTTCCAGCCTTTAAGATCCCAGATGATTTATCTTTTGATAGCTGGGCACCATCAACTTTCTTCACCACATTTGCTTATGCACCCATTTTGTCTTCAGTGATCATGTTGGGAAGGTGAGCATCACAGAATGCCAGGTTATTAGAACAAAGTGTTCTTGCGTTGAGGGAATACTTTCAAGTAGAGGCCAATGTCCATCTGATACCTTAACTCTTAACATATAAATATGTGTACATAGATCTATTTCCCTATCATTATATAAAAATATATTTACATATGCACATGCCTGTATTTACACCTCTATGAAAGTCCTTTGCCTGCTGGTTCTTTCCTCCATTGTTTTTTTATACTATCCTCTTGTCCCACTATCATGTTTGGCCTTCATTCTGGTTTCAGTAATTCCTCTCAGCTAGACTGCCCTTGATCAAGCCCCACCAGGCATCCTATACCCTCCTCACTATGGATTTTAGATCATTTGTTGTTCCCTTATCTGTCGTTTGGCTGACAATCCCCTTCCTTTCCCCCACCTCCCTCTCTCCCATGTCCCCCGGAACCAGGAACCATAGGTCTGTTGTTTTCTCCTCTGAATTGTTTCCCCCGCCTACCTTATCTAGATAGACATGCAACAAACAATAAGAAGCACAAAAACAAGACAGAGCAAAACAAAGCAACAAGAGAAAACAAAACAAAAACAAAAAACCAGAACAAGAACCAACTACAAAAAAAGAGAAAAGTTTATAAATAGTTCCATGTCTGTTTGTTGACATTTAGGAGTGTTTTCCCATCGAGCCTGATGGAATGCCAAGCCCTGGCCCGAGTCTATTTTTGGTATTTCCTGGGGACTTCATTGCTTTGCTCCCCTTGCTGTCCTGTTGCACGCCCTTAGTGTTTTGCCCCAGTGTGCGGGGGTCAGGTCTGTGATTTTCTTTTTGAGAAGCAGATCATCAGGCCTTTGTCCCAAAGTTCCTCTAGGTGGATTCAAACCAGGAACCTTCTGATTAGTAGCCACGTGATTAACCATTTTGCACTACCCAAGAACTCCAAGTACAATGAAAACCCCATGTAATAACATAGCAGACAACCAAAAGATAAATATGAACAGTAACAAAGAGAAAATGCTTTGGTTAGGTTACCCTCCCCCCCAAAAAAAATTTTAAAGGAACAACAGCTGCAGAGCATCTTACAAATGGTCTGGCCTAGCTTTTCCTGATAGCCTATCTGGCAACAGAAGACAACCCAAGTAGGGCTTATTCTTCTACCAAATGAAGTGGGAATAACAAATTCCAACACAAGGCAAGCATGGCAGACAAGGCAAGGGGGGGTCTTTGGAAGATCCTCTGATGATAGTTGACCAAGGGAATTGCTCTGAGACTAACACTGCACCACCTTCAAATTGTTCCGCATGAGCCCATTATTTCAGCTACTATGTCAATCTATATCATTGTGTCTCGTAATTTCGTCAGTCTTCTGCTGATGGATATTTAGGCTATGTCTTATAAGACTGCTTTTAAAAAAAATAGTACGTTGAACTTCTCAGAGGGGGTCGTTTCAAAATGTAGACAGAAATGGGGAGATGAAAATGATCTTGATTTCCGTCCATTTTCCGAGTCTTGCTAATTCCTGGATGAAGTGATCTTCCCAACCAAACTGGGTTGAATGTCCACCCAAGTCAAATTAGCATTAATCAGAGCCTGGCATCACCAAGCCCCAGATTGTTCAGAAAAGACTGTGGGATTCAATTCTCAATGGGAAGGAGAAGGGGACAAAGTTCTTTTGGCGACTGGGAATTGAGTTATTGACTTCTCTACTTCCTTATTACTTTGAGGACTGTAAAGAGCCGCCTGCGGATCTCAGTGCCTTTATGTGTCTCTCTATCAATCTTTATTATAGAATATTCCTGTGACTAAAGCATCTTCTTTTCCCCACATCAGCTCAAGAACCACACTTCATTCTTCATCTGATTAGTTGGAGGACCCTGATCCTCTAAAGGGTAGCTTTAAAGCTACAGTGTCAATCTTTCGGGTCTTCATTCAAAGGAGAAGCTCTCACCTCACTAAGACTTTGTAAAGAGAAATGATTTTCTCTCCCAAAGCATACGGAGTCCTTTGTGGAACCGCACAACGGAAATTCCAAGTGCTCTTATGAATGAACACATATCTTCAGCATCCCTATAAGTCTAAAATTATCCTTCCATTTGGTGTTGCTGCTTAATAACCACTAGTCTGGCATAAGGTGGGTTTGTGCAAATGTCGAACGTGCCATCGCAGGTTGTGTGTGACGGCCTGAGCCTTATCCAGGGTCCGTGATGAATTCAACTGCCTTTGGGTTCATGGAGCATAATCACCCGAGGAGACTGACGCTGAAGACCGTGACTCCCATTTTCTCATGGCTGGGTTCTCTCCCTTAATCCTGCCATTGTTTGCAGGAGTTCAGGAAATGTCTCCTCTCTTAGTGCTTTAAAGTCTTTACTTTTGCTTATCATACTATCTGAGGCAGGCTCACTTGAGTTAAACCCCAAACCAAACTTACTGTCATCTGGTTCATAGCGACCCTATAGGACAGAATCATACTGTCCTTGTGGATTTCTGAGACTCAATCTTTCTGGGAGCAGACAGCCTCATCTTTCTCCTGTAGGATGGATGATTGGTAGGTTCGAAATTCTGACCTTGGGGTCAGTATGTCTACACTCTCCACTACAGTTCAGTTGCTCCTAGACTGGCTAAGATGGTTTTCCTCATCCCACCTAATTTTAACAGACTGTGAACCAACACTACTTTTGTGTTGAAAGCTGGTGAAGGCGGAGAATTACTAGTCAATAGGGAGATGGTGACTTTGAAATAAGGAGCTCAGACATTGTTGTTTCCATACTCCTCAAGACACAGGCTGTGGCCCCTTGTAAGGATCCCCGGTGGCACAATGGTTTAGCACTTACCTGCTAACCCAAAGGTTGGCAGTTCAAACCTGCCAGTTGCTCTGCAGGAGAAAGAGGTGACCGTCTTCTTTCATGAAGGTGACAATCTTGGAAACCCTGTGCGACGGTTCTACTCTGTCCTATAGGACAGCTAAGGATCAGCATCAACTCACTGGCGTAGGTTTGGTTGGTGGGCTTTTGTGTGTAGCCCCTTTTAAGTGACTCAAGAACATGGGTTCTCTGTGGTCTCCCCACCCCTGTTTTTCTGGGAGTCCATCTTGGGAGAGTCTTCTGGGCCCCCAAAGGCAGTCCATTCTCTGAATTTGCTTCACCAAGCCAAGTTTCTGCCCTTGATGGTCTTTGCTCTCCATTAGCATGGTGGGCATGCTGGATTCAGTACTGTGCCTTGAATACACAGTAACTTGAATAAATTAATGCAGTGTGCCATTTTATGCTGCTCAGGAAGTACTTTAGCCTGTGCAAATAGATGTCTTCCTTCCTTGATAATGGTCTTTTTTGCTCTTTCCTCACTCCAAATCAACAAATTGTTAATCAATACCTCATACTGTTCTCTATTGCAGATGCAATACAGGCTGGCCAGAGTATGTACTGACCATTCGTATGTCTAATTTTACCAGGGTGGCAGGTAGGGCAAGGGGTTGTTATGTTCTTATGTAATTAACCATGTTGTTGTCATTGTTTGCTGTACTTGAGTTGAGCCCCAGTTCATGGCAAACTATTGCACAATGGGATCGCATTGTTGTGATCCATTAGGTTTTCGTTGGTTGATGTTCAGAATGAGATCATTAGACCTCTCTTATTACCGTGTCTTAGTTTGGAAGCTCCACTTGGAAGGTCAGAATTCTATCAGCGAATTGCCACCACATCCATGTTTAACCGTAACAGTTCCAGCTCCTCCTTCTCTGTTTCTCCACCCTGCGGTCAGGCATGGTGTCTTCCATTGTCCGTCTTTCCCTAGCAACACACTAACATTTGCTGAATGTGTGTAGTGTGTCTCTCGTCTCGTTGATTATATTTTCAGCTCTTTCAGGATCATTTTTCAATGGACTTGTTGGATCATAACTGTAATTTTGCTACTGTTATGAATCGGGCGACCCCTGTGAAATAGTCATTCGACTCCCAAATGTGTGGGGGCCCACAGGTTGAGAACCGCTGATCTAGATGAATGGGGATCCTTTCCCTGGCCAGGTACGGCAGTTTCCAGCACAACGCATTTGGTGTGGTTGTGGCACCTTCTAGAAGTAGGAGATAAGGAAAACTTTTGTAGAAATGGGGAAAAAAATGAAGCCCAAATCTCATATGTAATGTACATGTTCATTCTTATTTGCATTGATGTTTGCCCTATTGAAGTTAGACAGTAATAATCATTCATGCATTGTAAGGGAAGTTGACTGGTTGTCATAATATTATCGATGAGAAATACTGGACCTGCTGTGTAAGAAATCACACAAAGTTCTGTGTCTTCTTTATCTCCTTGGAGAGAAACAAAATCAGAGTGAACTGGTTGTATCAACGAGTCTCGGTTCCTCACCTAGGCACTTAATTTTTCCTTATCGACAAGGTACCAACTATTCTAGTTCACAGCGTACCAAGGGACTCAATTGATTTTTTTAGTTCATTCAATTTCACATGGAACTTTATGGAAATTATCTTCTGTCTCTGAAGAGGCGAGCTGCTTCAGAGCAGATCAAAGTGAGGTAAATGCTGTTTCCGTTAGGAGCAGGGAAGGGTGTCATTTCCATAGTGATCCGCGGCAACCCCGATCTGTGATGTTTGTATCCATCTTTATTAGCAATTACAGGTAGAAACAGAGGCTGCTTGTGAATAAAGTGCCAATGTCAGGGGGATTCATAACTAATGGAAGAATTGTAAATATTTACAGGGCAACGAGATGATTCAAGCTCACCAGGTTAATTGAAATTAATCCCCATTAAATACTCATTTGCTTCCTGAATCCTAAAACCTCGCACGAAAAAGGAGAGTATATGAGGTTATGTTGAACTGCATTCCAGGCTGCTGTCAAAACTTCCTTTCTTCCATCTTGAATTCGCTACTCCTTTCCCTTGGCTCTTCCTACTTCCTGCTAAAATAAGTTGCTAAAATAATTCACATCTGTATGACTGTGTTTTCACTCATTCGTTCACTGCCTTACACAGACACTCATTTACTCATGCAAACCACATGCAATATTGGATATGTATTCATGTTATACTGTGAGAGATACCAATCAATTCTCACTACTTAAAGATCTCATTTGATAGTCAAACCTAAAATGGTTTAAGAGATACAAACGCACATTCAAGTAAAACAAGGGGACCTTGCTGGACAGAATTAGTGGGTTGGCACATCGTAGGGTTGTGCATTGCCCGTGGCTTGTGCCTGACTCATGGCAATCCCGTGCACAATGGGATGAAATGCTGCCTAGCCTTGGGCCAGCCCCATAATTGTTATAAGAATAATAACATTGCATACATGTTAACTTTTGTGTTTTTGAAGTATTTTTATTTTACTCAGTAAGATGGATACCTCAAATATTTTAATCTAGTGCCACATTAGCACGGTAAAGTATTTCTCTAACAGTTTTATTGACTCGTATAGCATACAATTCAATGGTTCAATCACATAAAAAGATTTGTGCAAGCATCACCACAAACAGTTGTAGAGTATTTTCTTCTTTCATATACTCATTGTTACCAGCTACCCATTTCTCCCCAGCCTCCCTAGCCATACCTCGTGAAAGTGTACATGTACAAATGAGGTGCGTGTTCTGGAGGCAAGAGAGTATCTATTCTAGATATTTCATATCATTGTACTTGATCTTTGAAGTTTTTGGAGTAAGAGACACTTCTGACAACCTTAGCCCAAGAGAATCACATCGGTCTAATCTCTGCAAGACTTGGCCCAGCCTTAGAGCCAGAGTGAGGAAGAACTAGGAAGGAGTCCAAGAATCCCAGAAAGGTTGACCAACAAACTTTGAAGAAAAGTCAAATAGAAGTCAGGCTGCCAATAAACCATTGAATTTGTATGGATTGAAGGGAAGCTTAGTAGAGGACTGGAAATAGAAGCAAGATGATCATAGGTTCAGGATGAAATGGGTGTTGGGTAGCTATGTGTAGACTAGGCTTTTAGATAAACTAGACTTTTGTATAAACAATGCTTTGAAAATGGTCATGATTAAGAGAAGAAAAAGTTAATCAACAGTCTAATAGTCTGACTGGGAGGTAAAGTAGAATAGTAACTTTCTTACCAAGGAGGAGGAGGAGGAAGACGAGAAAGAGGAGGAAAAAGAGGAATTAGAAGAAAAGACCTGCACATATTTGCTTGCTGAGGAGATTACACCATTTCATAACTGTAAAACCACTAAGAATCATGACTCCCCCAAGCTGATATGATTTTTTGGGGGGGATACAATTCAGTCCATGACATTCCACCCTTGACCTCCCCAGATCCATGCCCTTGCTTCATGTAAAATGCTTTCACATCATCATAGCATTCCCCCAAGGGTTAAATCAACTCCATGTCCAAATTCTATCCTGGGGCACACTCCTCCTGAATCTGTGAGTCTAGAACACAAATTATCTGTTTCCTAAGTATATGGAATAAGGTGACATGCCCATTACAAAGGGAGATAATGGAGGAAAAATGGAACAATGGGCACCAGTCTAGTTAAAAAAAAACAACAACAGCAGAACTGTTTGTATTAGTTTTCAAAGATGGAAAATATGAATCTGTTCTTTGAGACCATCAGGGCATTGGCCCTGACTTTGAGTGTTGGCCATGCTCCGGATATACAGGCTCCTTCATCCTGGGATTCAGCTCCATCTTCTAGGCCTATTGAGACAGCATTTCTACTCCCTCAGCTTTGGGAATCCCCATTCTCCTAGTCTAACTGAGAGTGCAGCGCCCCTACATTTTCCTTCATAGCACCCCTGGTTCTTCTGCCCATTCTGCATGGAGCGCTTAGCTTTGAGTAGCAGATCCAGCCCCATTCCCCTGACCCTGGTAAATGGCAGCCCCACACCCAGAAATGAGTTAGTGAAGATCTGACTGAAATTTAGGATGCTATATTGCCCCAGCCTTCCTAGGTGCCCTGGTGGTGCAAGTGGTTATACATTGGGCTGCAAACTGAAAGGTCAGCAGTTTGAAACTGCTGGACAATCCTAGGGGAAAGATGGGGCTTTCTACTCCCATAAAGAGTTACAGTCTCTAAAACTCACAGGGGCAGTTCTACCTTGTCCTATGGGGTCGCTATGCATTGGCATTGACTTGATAGCAGTAAGTTTGTGGGTGTTCCCCATCCTTAGAGCTATGGCCCTATCCTTTGTGATTGAGATGGCTCTGATTCTCATTGTCCTTGTCTCTTTAGCTTCTGCTTCCCACTTGCCTGGTCTCTAAAAGACGACAGTTCTGCCTCTTCTCCAGTTAGGCAAATGTTACGAAATTCTTTCTCTATACCAATTAGTGCCCAGAGACACCCCGTTCTGCCAGTAAGCCTTGGCCTGATGCCAGTTGCCTCTTGCTCCCGTGCTGTCTTCTGCTTGATCTCTTCATTCTTGTGCTGCCACCGTAGCTGTGTCACACACAGCTCTCCTTACTTCCCTTTGCGCCCTCATGTCAAATCTCCATTGACATCCATAATTCCACTAACAGTCTCTTAAGGCAATTTAGGCTTTTACTATTAGGCACTTCAAAACTCTTCCAGCCTTGACACATGACACAGCTCCAAATCCACTTCCACATTTAAGTCTATGTGAGAGAAGCATCCCACTCGGCACTGAATCCTGACTTAGTTAAATCACTCACTGCCATTGGATCAATTCTGACTCGCCTCTGTGAGTTTCTGGGGCTGTCAAATTGGATGGGAATAGAAAGCCCTGTCTTTCTCCCGAGGAGCGGCTGGTGGTTTCAAACTCCCAACTTCATAACCACGGAGCTGCTGAAGCGCCTCTCTTCATGTGTAGTGTTGCTACAATAACATTAATCATGGAAACCACTGTGGAGGACGTCAATACATAGAAGTTTATTTTTGCATAGTTTGGGGGGCTAGAACTTTGAATTCAGGGTGTCGACTTAAGGTGGAAGTTTCTCTTTCTTTTTTAAATCATTTTATTGGGGGCTCATACAATTCTTATCACAATCCATACATACATCAATTGTGTAAAGCACATTTGTACATTCATTGCCCTCATCATTCTCAAAACATTTGCTCTCCACTTGAGCCCCTAGCATCAGCTCCTCACTTTTCCCCTCCCTCCCCACTCCCTAGTCCCTCATGAACCCTTGATAATTTATAAATTATTATTTTGTCTTATCTTACACTGTCCAATGTCTCCCTTCACCCACTTTCCTCTTGTCCATCCCCCCAGGGAGGAGGTTATATTTAGATCCCTGTAATCAGTTCCCCCTTTCCACCCCACCCTCCCTGCACTCTCCTGGTATGGCTACTCTCACCACTGGTCCTGAAGGGATCATTTGTCCTGGATTCCCTGTGTTTCCAGTTCCTATTTGTACCAGTGTACATCCCCTGGTCTAGCTGGATTTGTAAGGGGGAAACAGCCCAGGGGAATGCCTTGTCAATCAGTCTTCCCCGGAGTTAAGGAGAGCCCCAGCACAGACTCTGGTTCAAAGGATGTACAGAATTCCTGGCTTTTCTTTCTTGGTAATAATAAATCCTTCTGATTTGTGGGCTTTGTTTAATTCCTTTTATAATCTCTAAAGAGACTGACCCAAGATACAGCCTAAACCTGTATAGGGTATCCTGCCTCATTAATATAATCAATATGCACTTTTACATCATGCAGAATAATGATATCAGAAGGAGAATAATTATATGATATTGAGAATCCTGATCCAGCCCTATTGATACATTAATTTGGTGGGGGTAGGGAACAATTCAAGCCGTGACCACTAAGAAGTCTGAATCCATCCAGAGGTACCTCATATGAAAGACCTGGCCATCTGATTCTGAAAAATCACATATTTAAAACCCTATGGAGGGCAGTTCTACTCTGACACATGAGGCCACCATGAGTCAAGGTCAATTTGATGGCAACTGATTTTTGATTGGCATAAACATTTTCAATATTGCACATGTTTTATCTGCTGTGTTTGAACAAACATTTCCAATCTAGCCTGCCTTCCTCGGAGTGGGTAACTACTAATTTATCTATAGAAAAGACTTGCACTGACCAGAAATTTGTCTAAAACAAAGTTCTATTAACTGCCATTTGAAAACTTCAAAACTTTTGTATGTTGTATATTTAACTTTTATCCTTAAAATATATTCATAGAGCCAAGTTAATATATATTTCAGCAAATTTTAGACACCCTGGTGGTGCTGTGGTTACTTGTTGGGCTGTAATATGCATGGTGGGCAGTTCAAAACTACCAGCAGTCCGCAGGAGAAAGACTGGGCTTTCTACTCCCTTAACAGTTACAGTTTCAAAAACACCACAAAGGGTTGCCTTTAGTCAGCATTGACTTCATGACAGTGAGCTTGGTTTTTTGGTTTTAAGAGAAATTTGGAAAATTACTTGCAAGCAACCAGGGAGTACTGGCATGTCATTGTCCTGATGGTCACTAGAGGTCAGCACTTGACTCCTGATGTAATTCTATATGAGTGAGAAAACCCATTCTCTGGCACAGATTCTCATTTATGATATCAGTCCATCTGTCTTAAATCCAGAGTATGACTGTGGATTCCTAAAGCCAGAGAAGAATAACCATTGTGGTGAGTCGCGCGGAGACTCCATCTGTCAATGTGATGAAATCACAGGACTGAAAATGCAGCCTTCAAAGTGTTTTTATCATAACACGATTGGAGCAGATTCTTCTGAAATAATTCCACAGGAAGTAGAATTGACGCCATCCTTTGTCCTTTGAAGGCAAATGGGGCTCGTATGAGAGGTTCCACACGAAGCCCAGGGGCTTCCTTCTCACCGCCTCGTTCTCGCTGTCTCCGAGGTCTGTACTAAAACCTCTTGTCTAGAGAAACATTAGCCAGGATGGACATGCGCAATGAGTATGAATGATTTGGTGGGATTAAAACATAGTGAAAGAAGAGGGAATTAAATAACGGGAATTTCTCATAAAAAACCAAACCAAACTCACTGCCATCGAGTTGATGCTGACTCATAGTGACCCTATAGGACAGTACAGAACTGCTCCAGTGAGTTTGTGAAGCTATCTGTTTAAGAGAGGAGAAAGCCCCGCCTTTCTCTCGCAGAGCGACTGGTGGTGGAGGACTGCAACCTTGTGACCGGCAGCCCAACTCTTAACCACTGGGCCACCAGGGCTTCCCTATTGTAATTATCAGTGTGTAGGCAGTTTATCAGGAGTTCTCCTGGCGTTGACAGGTAAGGGTTAGACTGCTAACGTCAAGGTTGACAGTTCAAACTCACCAACTACTCTGTGAGAAAGATGAGGTGTTCTCCTATAAAGATGTATAAGCCTTGGAAATTCTGAGTTGAACAGACTTGATGGCAGTGGGTTTGGTTTGGCAGGTAATTTATACCAATTCTCCTGCTAAAAAAAACTAAAAAACCCATAAGAAGCAATATCTATACTCATTTATCTATCTTGAAGGCATAGTCTTGAAAGTAAAGGATAATTGAATGGTCCCAAATCAAAGAGAAGTTCAAAGGTTGAGTAGTGCTTCAGACAGCATTACAGGTTAAAAGTGGTGGTGTGTTAGAGGGCAAAACATACTAGATACAGATCCTGCAAGGCTACAAAATATACCAGACCCATCCCCATCAAGTTGCCTTGGGTTCGCAGTGGAACCACTACCGAGTGGGTTGACTTTGCCCACCTTCCAAAGCAAAGTACAAACAATTTGTACCACCCCAAGGGCCCTGGTCCAGCAAAGATTTGCATCATAATTTTTTTGAGACTCCAAAGGATTATATCATAAAAGAAGGAGTAAACTGGGAGTCAACCAGTCATGGTTGACTGCTAATCTGGTGATTCTCCAATGAGCCACATCCCTGGTGTTCCTTCATGCCCTGTGAAGCTCTCTTCAATGTGGACTGCATCTCTTGCCCTTTGACCAATAGGATGGGGCACACATGGTGTTGTGCTAATGTCTTTTAAAGGCCTCTGTCAGTTTCTGAGGAGCCCTGGTGGGCTATGCGATGGGCTGTCATCCCCATGTTTGGAAGCTTGAAACCACCAGCAGGTCCTCGGGAGAAAAACTTGGCTTTCTACTCCCATAGACAGTTACAGTCTTGGAAACCCTCAGGGGTCACTATGAGTCAGCACTGACTCAATGACACTGAGTGTGGTAAGCTTCTGCTTTTGTAATATTATTTAAAGTAGACACCATTTGAGAGATCTGATTATCCTGAGATCACATGCTGCCAGAAGCCCCTCCTAGCCATATGGAGAAGCTGCACGGAGAACAGAGTGACCCAGTCAACATCCCTAGCTGAATTCCCAGCCACAGCCAATAGGAATTTATCACTGTGTATATGAAGCCATTTTGGAAGCAGACCCTTTACTTCCAGTTCAACATCACTCACTCACAGTTGATTACAACTTACAGGGAACTATGGGACAGAGTAGAACTCTCCCTTTGAGTTTCTGAAACTTTATATCTTTATATAAGTTTATATCTTTCTCCCTAGAAGTAGCTGGAGGGTTCAAACTGCTGGGCTTGTGGTTATCTTCTCAGTGTATAACCCACTCGGCCACCACAGCGCCTTTTCTGGCTGATCAACTATAGAGTAAAGAATACTTGTTCACACAAAGCTTTGCCCACTTGCACAATTGTAAGCAAATAAATAACTGGCATGCTATTTCAGAGACTACGTTTTTCTAAGCTTGTGATATGGCAATGAATCACTGAAACAGCAGCTAGACACAAGAGCTCAACTTTGGGTCATCAAGGAAGCCCAGACAATCTGAACCCCTAACATTTGATTAAAGTAATCCCAGTGTGCATGTTCCCACAGGCATCTCAAAACAGGAAATAAAAAATGTTCCCTGGCATAAGATGGCATCATCTATGAACAAGACTCAGCAGAAATGAGGCAATGACTATAGCAATGGGAATGTCAGGTATTAGACTTAATAGATACATGCTTTCAAATAGCTATGATGACCATGGCAGGAGATAAGCCACAAAGTCTTGATTGCTTTTATTTTTGCAGAAAATTATGAAGGGCACATTTCAGATTTAAAAAAGAAATTCTACAACTGAAATATACAACAGCCAAAATTAAGAACTCAAATGGAGTGTAACCGCACTAACGAATTGATAGAAAAAAAGGGAAGAAAATCACCAGAAAGATATTTTTAAAACCATTTTATTGGGGGCACGTACAGCTTTTATCACAATCCATACATACATCCATTGTGTCAAGCACATTTGTACATTTGTTGCCATCAACATTTTCAAAACATTTTTTTCTATTTGAGCCCTTGGTATCAGCTCCTCATTTCCCCCCCTTCCTCCACCACCCTCCCTCCCTCACGAACCATTGATAATTTATAAAGTATTATTTGTTCATGTCTTGCACTGACTGATGTCTCTCTTCCCCTACTTTTCTGTTGTCTGTCGCCCAGGGAGGGGGTTATATGTAGATCATTGTGATCAGTTCCCCCTTTCTCTCCCCACCTTTCCCTCACCCTCCTGGTATCGCTACTCTCATTATTGGTCCTGAGGGATTTATCTGTCCTGATTTCCTGTGTTTCCAGCTCTTATCTGTACCAGTGTACATGCTTTGGTCTAGCCAGATTTGTAAGGTAGAATTGGGATCATGATAGTAGAGGGGATGGGGCGGAAAGCATTAAAGAACTAGAGGAAAGTTGTATGTTTCATCAGTGATATACTGTACTCTGACTGGCCTGTCTCTTCCCCAAGACCGTTCTGTAAGGGGATGTCCAATTGCCTAAGATGGGCTTTGGGTCTCCACTCTGCACTCCCTCTCATTTACAATTACATGATTTTTTGTTCTTTGATGCCTGATAACTGATCCTAATGCCACCTCATGATCACATAGGCTGGTGTGCTTCTCAGCTAGAAGACCACTTGTTTATCTTTAAGACTTTAAGACCCCAGATGCTATATCTTTTGGTAGCTGGGCACCATCAGCTTTCTTCACCACATTTGCTTATGCACCCATTTTGTCCTCAGTGATCTTTTTTGGAAAAGTGAACATCAATGAATGCCAGGTTATTAGAACAAAGTGTTCTTGCATTGAGGGAGTATTTCAGTAGAGGCCCAATGTCCATCTGCTACCTTAATACTAAACCTATGAATATATATACATAGATCTATTTCCCATCATATATAAATATATTTACATATGTACACACCTATATTTAGACCTCTATAAATGCCCTTTGCCTCCTAGTTCTTTCCTCTATTTCCTTTTACTTTCCTCTTTCCCACTATCATATTCAGCTTTCATTTGTGTTTTAGTAATTCCTCTTGGTTACATTGCCCTTGATCATGCCCTATCAGGCCTCCTACGCCCTCCTCAACATCGATTTTGGATCACTTGTTGTTCCCTTGTCCCTGGGTTTGTTAACACCCACTTCCTTTCCCCTTCTCCCCCTCTTCCATGTCACCCCCTCCCCAACCATCGGTCCCATTGTTTTATCCTCCAGATTGTTTATCCAGAATATCTTATCTAAATAGACCTGCAGATATAATAATATACACACAAAAGACAGCAAAACAACAAAAGAAAGAAAAATGACAACAAAGTAAAAAGTCTATAAATAGTTCAAGGTCTGTTTGTTGACTTTTAGGAGTGTTTTCCAATCGAGTCTGAGGAGTATATTCCTGCTCAGAGCAGCCAATGCACAGAGAGGACCATAGGGCTGGCCCCACTATGAGACACAACATCCCTCACTGACCCATAGCGCTATGGGGGACTATACTGTAGACACAATTGAGGAATTGGGCCCAATCTGACCCCACCACCCTGAGGCAAAACACTAAGGATGTGCAACAGAACAGCAAGGAGAACAGAAAAATGAAGTCCCCAGGGAACACCTAAAATATCGTTCTCAGGGATTGGTGGGTCAGGATGTTATTCACTCTTCTTCCCCCTTCATTTGCTCCTGTGTGCTCTGATGAGACATGTCCCTCTCCCTGAGATGTAGTTTCAGTGCTGTCCTCTGAAGTGAATTCTTCAGCAGGGAGGTGTGGGCTGTCCCGCCCCTCAGACCTCTCTATTAGTTCCCTGCTTCATGCCGATATATTACATTTACGTTTTGGAGCACTGGGTTGACGTCTGGTCCCTCTGTCCCTGTGGAGATATAAACAATACCCTCCCCTTAGTGGGTTAGTGCCCTGTTCCCCAGCTACCCATGTCTTTTTTTTCCTCCCTTCTTTTCCACACCCCCTTTTTAGTGGGCTACCATATGTATCCCTGGATTTGGTCTGGCCCCTGCCATACTACCTGCACCTCACCCAGAGATGTATGTCTACAGTAACTTTTTCCCTATGCCCCGTGTTCAGTTTTAAGCTTACTTCAACGGACTCATGTTGTACTTGTCCTTTTGTGTTCAGCTTGCTTCACTTGACATAATTTCTTCTAGTTCTTCCAATGTGGCGATGTACTTCATGAGTTCGTCACTGCTTTTTTAGGGATGTATAGTACTCCACTGTATGTTTGTACTACACTTTTTTGATCCATTCGTCAGTTGATGGGAATTTGGGTTGTTTCCAACTCCTTGCAACTGTGAACTGTGCCGTGATGAACATTGGGGCAAAAGGTCTTCAATAGACAGGAACAGAATGAGCCTCTGGAAAAGGAGATCAGGGAGAGGATGGAGGCAAATCTATTAGAAAGAATAATTTATGTGAATATTCCAGTTTGATGAAGTATTTATATCCATAATACTGGAAGCCCAACAAAGTCAAGCAAAATCAATACAGAGAAATCTACCCCGAGGAAAATCACAGGAAGACTGCTGAAAATCAAAGAGGTTAAGTCATTATAACAACCAAGCAAACAAATGAAAGAAAATCCAAAACAACCAGTAAAAGATTTTGGCTAATTTTCAGCAGAGATCATGGAAACGTGAAATCTTTGGGAGAGGAGAGAAAATAACTAACAACGTAGAATTCTATATCCAAGGGGAAATGCTTCAAGTCTGAAGATGAAGTAAAGTTATTTTAAAATAAAGTAGATGGTGAGAATCAAACGTCAGCATGTGTACACTACAGGAGCTATCACAGGCAGAAAGACATGGAGCCAAGATGGATGGATGGATGGATGATGCAAACTTTGGGAAGGAATTAATAATGACAAACATGGAAAATTTTGATATTGGGTATAAAACATTACATCTGAGTTATATAAAATGAGAGTGTGGGGAAAAGGTTTTGAGAATTACAGTATGCTACGAGTAACATTCAGAAAAAGGAGTAACAGCATTCTAAATGTTTACACTGATCTGGAGGAATAAAAAAGCAAATTAACACTAGATTTAGTAAACTAATATTCAAATGTCTATGCTTACCTAAAAATGAACAGCAAGTGAATATAATTTCTAAACCAGTACAGTTAATAGTAGAATATAAAAGAATTAATTCAAAAGACAAGAAATGAGGAAGGAAACATGCACAATCAGTAGGACAGGTGGAACATAATTAAATGGTGGATTTAACCTGAACTATATCAATAATTACTACATGAAATATCAAAGTAAACAGCCAGACTAAAAGACAAAAATTGCCACTATATCAACAAAATAAAATAAGATGGTATTTACAAAAGGCCTATCCAATATATGAAGATACATTATGTAAGACTGAAAAAAGAAAAGGAGTAAGAACAAAAAGAGTGAAACCACCAAACCAAAGGAAAGCCTGGTGTAGTTTTATGAATATCTGATTAGAAGTAATAAAAAGCATTAGCAACTAATAATGTGAAAGGCTAAGGACAAAGAAGATTTGAGCAAAATGATTAACAATCAAAACTTAATATTCTTTTATGAGAAGAAAGCATTCAATAAGTACAGACTAGATGCTCTTCTCAAGCATGCATGGAACACTTATAAAAGCTGAGCATATCCTGAGACGTAAAGCAAGTCTCCACAAACTTCAGAAGATGAAATCTTACAACAATATGTTCTCTAACTACAGTGCAACGAGCTAAAGAACAATGGTCATGTTTAAAAGACAGTTAGGGAAGCCGAATGTGTTTGGAATTGAGGAGATAATGAAAAATAAATATCCCCATGAAGTACGTGACAAATCACAGTTAAAATTACAAAATATTCAGAACCAAATGCCAAACGGTGGAAGTAGGTTAAGTGGTACTTAAAGTTTGTAGACTTAATGTGCATATTAGAAAACAGTCTGGTAAGAGACTTTTAAAAACAGAATATATCATGATCAAGTTGAACTTATACCAGAT
Source organism: Tenrec ecaudatus (assembly GCF_050624435.1). NCBI lineage: Eukaryota > Metazoa > Chordata > Mammalia > Afrosoricida > Tenrecidae > Tenrec > Tenrec ecaudatus. The sequence goes on along the minus strand of NC_134534.1, from coordinate 73,112,230 downwards.
ACACAAGCTTCATTGAACATTAGAAAATCAATAAATCCCACCAACAGATTGAAAAAGACAAAAACATATCTTTTCCGCAGAGCCCGGAAAGGTACTGGATAAAATTAGCCTCCATCCATTCTTAGTGAACTAGTAAAATAATGGAAGAATAGTGCTTGTGTTCACTCCTATTTTACGTCCTGCTGGAGGTGTTAGCTAAGGCAGTACAGTAAGGATCCATCACAAACAGGGTGATGTGAAAGGAAAAATAAGTCATTATTTGCGGGTTTTATGCTTATATAGGTAGAACATCTAAAAGAACCTATAACTTATTAAAATTAAGACTTGGGTTTAGAAACTGTCCAGGATATAAAAATTCTTTATTATATATGAATAATTTGAAACAAAATTAAAATCATAAAAAGACTAGGCCCCTAGGGATCAATCTAGTAAAGTAAAAAACAAACACTGCCATCAAGTCGATGTGGGTCGTAAAGATCCTATAAAATATATGCAGGACTGAAGTGGGCTAAATCCTAAAACTTTGAAAAACATAAATAAGTGGACAGATAGCAAATGCCAATCTCCAAATGATTTATGGAATTAATACAACTGCAATAATATCAAGAGGTTGTTAGAGACAAAGAACACGTGTGCATGGACACATGTGGAAGCTGACACGAGGAAATTATGAGGGAATGCAGGAGGCCCAGATCAGTCACAGGCCTCCTGTGGAAGAACAATGTGAAATAACTTGTTCTTTCAGATCCTCTCTTACTTACCCAGTGCTGCTCTAGCAGAAGTACTTGTGGGTGGCTTTCAGAAGCAGAACTTTGTTTTCTCATGGTTTTAGAGACTAAAGGTCTCTGAATTCAGGATACTGGCTTTGCAGAAAGACACTGATTCTGTGTCTGCCTAGAGTGAATCCCTTGTTTCTCTTCAGTGTCTATCCCTAGATTCCTTGATGACATGTAGTGGTATCTTTCCCTCCATTTGTTTGCTTAATCTGCTCTTCTATATATCAAAGGGGATTCATTTAAGACACACCCTTCTTAATATAATTTTTTAAAAGAACAAAACAAACAATTTCATTCCCAAATAGGATTTTAACCCCAGACATGGGGTGGGATTTATTACACACATTTGGTGGCAGCGGCAAAAGCACACAATTCAATCCATAACAGATACCGAACGTATCTTTAAGTGAGATTTTTTTCAAGGCAAATTTTCATTTATTTGTAATTAGAAATAAATATTTCACAATTACATATTGTTTTGTGACTATTTAAGTACAATTTTTAAAACTGTTCTACTGATTCAGGACTAGCCAAATAGAAACTAAAGAACAAAATAGAGAGCCGCAAAAAGGGGCATATACATAGATGAACACTTGATTTTTATGAAATTGTCCTGCAAAATTATATGAAAAAGATTTTATTTTTAAAAACAAACGGTGCTAAGGCAGATAGAATGTATTGATAAAAGAAAATGAGAATGGCACTTATCTTTTATCACATTAAAAATGTTTTACAAATGGGTTATAGATCTCCATGTGGCAGGTAAAACTATAAAGACTTTATAATTGTAAAAAGTTTATAGGGGAACATGTTGAATTCAGAAAAAAGATTGATTGCTTCAACTAAATTAATTCTGTTCATCTGAACCCCACTCTAAAGAGAATAGCAGCAAGAAAGCCTAGGCTGGGAGAGGGCCTATGATAAATATCTATATTTATATTATATATATAAAACAAGGGCTTCATATGTTGAAAATGCTTTTCTTGATTAAACCAGCAAAACAAAACAAAACTAGAAAGAGAATACCCAAATGACCTCTTTATCAGTGTCAGTAATTAGAAAATGCAAATTAGAGCACAGTGGGATACGTGTATACAACCATTGTCCTGACAAACATCAGAATGCCTGGCCATGTGAGGGAGCGTGTGCAGCACTGGAATTGATACATTGGCTTCCTTCGTCTTCACTTGGGTTTGGCTTCAGTCGAAGAGGGTCCAATCCGATGTTCTAGTCCAGCGGGTTTCAACCTGTAGGTTGAGACCCCTTTGGGGCTCGAATGACCCTTTCACAGGGGTTGCCCAATTCATAACAGTAGCAAAACTACAGTTATGAAGTAGCAACCCAAACCATTTTATGGTTGGGGAGTCATGAGGAAATGTATGAAAGGGTCGCGGCATTAGGAAGGTTGAGAGGCTGTTAATCGAGGGTTTGCCTTCACTTGTGGATGATGATTTATCACTGCTTATTTCTCTATTCACTACTATTCTTCCCATCACAGGATACACACGCACACCTTTCTCCCCCTCCAGACAGAGAAGTCTATATCTATTGTATGTCTGATTTTGTTATTTTGCAGTAGATGCTGGCTCAGTGATGGAGATAGTTTTAAACAGTTAAACATTCCATCACATGCAAAAAGGTTGGGGCTCAAGCCAATTACAGACCCCTCCAAAGTCAGATCTGGAGATCTGCTTCTGAAGGGTCACAGCTTTAAAAAACCCTATGGTGTAGTTTTACTCCACACGCATGAAGTGGCCAGGAGTCAGAATCAATTTGTCAGTAAATATCAACAATAGGATCCAGAAGTGGTTCAGGGGTGGTCTCACCTGCCACGCAGGAGAACTGCTTCTAATCCCAGCCTATGAATTTCATGCCCAACCATCACCCATCTGCCAGTGGATGCTCAAGTGCTGCTATGATTCTGCACAGGTTTCATCTGAGCTTACAGACAGACTAGGAAGAAAGGCCTGGTGGTCAACTTCTGAAAACCACCTTCTAGATCACAACGGTCTGTTCTACAACAGATCATAGGCATAACATAATGAAGACCATTTACCTTTCTGTTGTACCGGGGGAGCAGCTCATTGGCAGCTGACAAAAATAACAGGATATAGAAAGAAATTGATGAGTCGCCTTCTTTTGTCTTGGCATCAGGTGGACTTCTTGTGGGACGCTGGAGGGACAATAGTCGATGTGAAAGAGATTAGCAGAAAGTCACAACATGATGGGGCAATCTCTGGGTTTGGAAGTAGCAGAAGGTATTAATTGGAGATGTGTTGTGCAGGAAAACTCAGGTACAGACACAGCCAAGTCATGATGGAACTCAGATGCCAGACTTTCCCAAACAAGGAGATCCCCTCTGGAAAATGCAAGTCCACGTCCGTAGATTGGCTGAGAGCTGGGCAATGTGGTTAGGATCAGCCCGGAGGTGATTCCAAGATGGGTAGTTTATTGTGAAAGGTAGAGGCAAGGAAAAGAAGAGGCCAAGGCATTACAATTCTTAGAATTATCCTAGTGCCTTAAAACGCATGGATGCTGAGGACCTTAGAAAACTACAAAAATAAGCCCCGTGTTTGTCTTATCTGTCACTCACTTAATTCACTATGCACTTAAGTTGACAGTTGTCACTGGATTTTTTCAGTTGAGTTTAAAGGCATTAAAGGCTTCTCCTCCTGGTTATACCCATCCTAGATTAGCAGATGACTATGATTAAATATGTAGAAATAATTAAAGACTCATTCTGTTTTAATATCATCTCATTTTTAAGTGTACAATTAGGGGTTAAAGATGGCTCTTTAAAAAACTAAGAAATGGATATGAGATTTTAAGTGTACTCCAAGAACTCCTAAATTTCCTGTCTTAGACAATTAACAAGCGTGTGTGGAGGGAGAGGGGCACTGATCAACGACCTCGTTGAGTGGTTGTGTAAACTTGGCAGCTGCTTCTTGCTAGCCATATTTTCTGAAAATTACTCAGAGCCAAGAGTATCTGCCAAGCGGAGTCAGAATGCTGCTGATGACCAGGATCTGGATTTGTTACAAATGGAAGTGTTCCAGCTGTCTGAGCTTGCCAACTCCATTGTTAGAGGCATTTGAGAAACGGATGGCGAGCGTCTGACCTTGTAAACGGACAAAGAGCCGAAGGCCTAAAGAAACGGCAGAAAGCCGTGTTTCTCTGGCCAAGGCTTGGGTGTACGCACCATCTCGACTGAACTCTGGAAACGAGGGGAGTTAGGTGAGAGGACCTTTCTGAGGGGCCTTTGCCTATCGAAGTGCAGGAACGCGTTTTTCGTTTGATTGACCTGATCATGATCTTGTTGGGATTTTTCACACTGCAGTGACTATTCCAGGAATATCGTGCCCTTAAAACTGTTGTGTTTAAAGACTCCACTTGCGGCCTTTCTGATACTGATTACTGCAGTTTGAGGATTTTTGTACTTTCTATACCGCCTCCCTCCCCCCCCCCCACACACACACACACCTAACTCGATACTGGGCCATTTCAGGGAAACAAACTGAGTTTTCAGTTCTTCAGACACAGGGATGATTCAGCAAGAGAAAACCTGTCAGTGGCACCAGATTCATAGAACAAGGAAAAAACAAATGCATGTGACCTTCTTAACTGACAACAGGCTTTGGACAAACCACACCCCAACTCTTCAACCTGATAAAGGGTCTTTATGAAAACACTCAGCCAACTCTATACACAGCATCGAAATCCTGGAAGCTTCATCTAAATCAGGACCTTCTGTCTGTTCTTCTCAACATTGCACTGGAAGATCTAGCCAGCACACCTCGGGCAGAGAAGAAAAAGAAGAGGGAGCTGAAGGGATGGGGATCGGGGTGGAGATGAGGGAAGAAAGAAAAGAGAGGGGAGGGGGAAGGAGAGAGTGAGGGAAGGGAAAGGGAGAAGTAAAGTCTACATTCATAGAGGATATATTAGTGTGGACTCTGGGATATAGAAATACATATTTAATATTTAAATTAAATTAAAATTACATATATATTCCAGGGTCCACAAGAAGCTACTCAACACTCAAAAAAGGTTATTTATATATCAGCAATGAACAATCTGAAAAGAAATAAAGCATTTAATTTAATAATTTAAATAAACCATTTAATATAACATCAAAAAGAGTACGCTAATTAGGAATAAACTTGCCACTTAAAGCTAGCCTGTTGTTTCAGCGTGAGGTTAGTCCCTGAATTCTACTTTTTAGAGTTCATCCAGAGTTGAGATCCCTGATTTCTAAATGGTTTTCTTTGTCCTGGTGTGGCAGAGCTGGTTTTTAGATTTACTCATGTTGTCATCCTTCGAGAATACCCCTGAACTTTGGTTTGGGCTGGCCCTCTGTCGTGTACCACCTCTTTCCAGGTACGTGCATCCCAGCACCCAGACTTCATGCTTGGCCCTTGTCTCCAGACCCACAATCCCGGAGTCTATTCGGTCACCGTGAGAGTAGTGTGTCCATCCTGACTTCCGGCACCCAGCCTTTTCACTCTCTCTGGCCTCTTCCTTGGTGAGGAAATGTGTCTCATCTGGCCTTCACCTGCTTTTGTGCAGGAGAGCTACGTGGGGAAACAGGTGCCCCTTCTCCTTTGTGTTAAGATTCCTGCCATCATCACCTCTCCTCCCTTCGCAGCCTCGGCCTAGCTAACATTCCTCCTTCACTCCTTCCTGCTGATCATGCTGAGCTGGTCTGGATGGCACCACATCTGTTCCCTATCTGGGCAGGGGCTGAGGAGAAAGTGTCTGGTAGCAGCCCTACTTCGGGGGTTGAAGGCAGGCTGGACTATATTGGCGCACAATTATCTGTCGCATTCTAGTTTCCAGCCAGCCTGGAAGAAGCAAAACAAACCAGGGTATCTAAACCCCAAGGTCCAAAAATAAGTAGGAGAATAATAGAGGACAAGAGACGCAGGACAGGTAACAACAAGAAGCCCCAGGACTAGACCTCCAACCCGGAGCTCCATCCATGTGAAGCGTGGGCCTGAGGCTCTTGTGATCAACCCTGGAACTGGCGGGTATCTTGCATGTGGCCTGTTCAGCTTACCCAGAAGCAGCGTTCTTCCTTGGGCATGGCACGAGTTCCACCTTGAAGCCCTGCCAGTATGCCTAGGCCCTGCATGCCTGGCTCCGGAGAACTGCCACTTGGGAACTGATCTTGGTCTGCATGCTAATTAGGGATCTGCATTCCAGAGGTTGAGTTGTGTTAGTTCAGACGAAAGGTTACCCTGTAGTTTACCTGCAGAGACCGCTCAATGGATCTTGTGTGGTCCCTACCATTCCTGTCAGAACACTGATCTCGACTCGAAAAATCATCAGTGTCCCTCCTCTTTTGGACATTTGGTAGGTGGTGCTTTTGGAAATGGGCATGAAGGTATAGCCACAGACACAATAGGTACCACATACCCCAGAGCGTGAAGTCCTGTCTAATTGGTTGGCAAAACTGACAGAGCTGCTACAGACAAAATAATTTCCCCTTTGGGGAAGGAAGCATCCTGAAATAAAATATGTAATTGAGAGGGTCTTCCTGGTTTGACCCCACCCAGATGTATATTTTTCCAAAAGGGAAAGCAAAGGATTCTGGAGTCAGGGGTGGTGTTATGAGTAGAGGTGTCATGTAAATCTTGCCAAAGCATGGCATGCCAGGAAAGCTGTTCCTTCCGAGCTACTAGAAATAAGGGAGCAATTAGCTCGAGTGGCGTTGTGGCTACATATTTGGCTGTGATCCTCAACATCAGCGGTTAGAAACCACCAAGCTCTCTGAGGGAGAAAGATGGGGTTTCTACTCCTGTCAACAGTTACAATCTTGGAAACTCACAGGGGCAGCTCTAGCCTGTCCTCTAAGTTAAAGGTCTCTATGATTCAGTATTGACTCTATAGTAGTGAGGACAGTATGCCTCCCCAGTGAGAGTCTACCATCGGGGTAAACGTGTGCACCCTAGAGGCCTCCCTTGGTAACCCCCTCCCAGGTAATCCAGTCTCTGAGATGCGGAAATATTTGAGGGAAGGAGAAGTGGCCGAGTCTTGAAGAAGGATCTGGGAAGAAGGAACATTTCCTGCTGGCAAAATGCATGCCCACGATGGTCTTGCAGGATGACGAGCTTAGGGCTCCAACTGGACATACCAGTATTGAAAGCAGGGAATGGAGAAAAAGGGGGAGAAGGGGGCTGGGCTTTAAGGTCAAGCCCAGTAGAAACCAGCCCTACAGGAGGATAAGTGAGTGCGAGCTAACTGGAGCGAAGGGTCCCATCAAGCCATAGCATTTGAAGTTGCCAACCTGAGGCCTCTCTGGCCTTCAGGGCAGCCCCTCTTCTAATGGCAGTACTTTTGGCATTGGGGGCATGGATTCTGGGGATCTCTCACCTCAGGACATTCTTGCGGACGATGAACTGGGCCTGCCTTTTCTCCTTACGTTCTTTTTCCTGGCCCTCTTCACCTCCTCCATGTCCCTGTCACAGAACACCAAAGGAACTGCTTCTAACATATTTTCCATGGCAGTTGATGGACCCATGCCTAACATTTCTAATTTCTTCTTGATGTCCGTGGAAGACTGAGTTACAGACCTAGCTTCGAGCCCTGTCTGTCCTGCGGCTTCTCAAGGTCTAAGTCTGCGTGCTTAGCTCATGCCTCTCTTGGGTACACTAACAAGTCAGTCAGGTTCTCCTGAGGCTCTTCGTCAATGGTTGCTAGTTTGTTATAGTTAATCCGTGTCTGTGGAGACTCTTTCATTCCTTGTAAAATACATAAAAGCTTATGATCTGTTGACCACCTCCCTCTTATTGAATCATAATCCCACTGGGGATCAGTATTAGGTATTGCTTCTGTCCCTGGCAGGTAATTATGAATTTCCTTGGCATATGCCAAGGCCTTTCCCTCAATGCCCTCAATCTCAGAGATAGTTACAGCCCCTGGAAAGATCAGATTGATGTATTTCCAAGACAAATCAGTTATTTTCTCCATTTCTTACTGAATTGGCTGGGGTCATCTGTAAAACAACCTAATTTATCTTGAATGCTTACTTATTCCTGCATGGTGAATGGGGCTTGCATCCTGACTATATCACCTGGCCCTGGGGCAGCTGGGGGGGCGGGGACTGAGGGTACTTGGCTTTGGGAAACAGCTTAGGTTCTATTTGCTTTGCTGCCTTGCTTTCCCTGGGACTTAAAGGTTCTGGATTAGATAGTGTGGGCTCTGGGGGTAAAGGAATCGTTGGCTCTTGGGGTCCCAGTGAGGAAACTGAGAGCTGGTTTTCACACTTACAGGTTTTGAGTTATTTTTCCTCAATGTCTTCAAGAAGACAGGGTCAATTTTACAATTCTTGAACGGGACGGGGCGGGACATTTCACAGAACCATGAAAGCCTGTATATAGGGGACCTCTGTCCACTTTCCTTGCCTTTTGCAAATGAAGTCTATTTGCAAGATGGTATCATAATTTAGACTACCATTTTCAGGCCCAATTTCCCCACTGTCTAGTTTATACTGAGACCAAGCTGGACATCTATGATTGTTATCAGCAAGTGCTTCAAATTCTCTGGACAAGCAAGGCTGTCATCTGCATGTCAATGAGGTTACCGAGCCTTCTTCATATCCTGTTCTTTTTCATGTAGTTCATATAGTACAGCTTCTCAGATTCTTTACCCAGCACACAGATTGGCTACGTGTGCTGAGAAAATGCAACCCTAACCCACGATTTTTCTTCTTTTAGATAACGCACTGCCCCTTGTTCCGTTTGAATGACTTCCGTTTGGTCTATGTACAGGTTCTGCACAGCAAAATTAGATGTTCTGGAATCCCCATTCTTCTCAAAGTTAACCATCGTTTCCTAGGATTCAAACTGGTTAATGCCTTTGTCTAGACAGTAGAACACAAACATCTTTTTGGTGTTCTCTGCTTTCAGCCAAAATCCATCTGAGGTCACTGTACCCACTGTGCCGCATTCTCTTCTGAATTAGACACTTTCCTGTTGATGTGCTCCTTCAGCCAGTTTATATTACATGCTGAAAAAATTGACTTGCATGTGAATTTAATTATGTTGCCCTATCATTTTCATAATCTGTTGGGTTACCTTTCTTTGGAAAGGACACACATATAGATCTCTTCCAGTTGGTTGGCCAGCTGGCTATCTTTCAAAATTCTTGGCATAGATGAATGAGTATTTCCAGCATTTTAATCAGGCTGTTGAAACATGTCAATTAGTATTCTGTCAATTCTTGGAGCCTGGGTTTTTACTAATACCGTCAGTGCAGAATGGACATCTTCCTTCGATATCTTCAGTTCTTGATCCTTGTGGACATGTTTGAAGGTTGATCAATACTTTATGGTCCTGTAACTCTATGGACGGAATCCATCTTCTTTTGATACTTCTTGCATTGTTGAATCTCTTTCCCCTTATATAGTAACTAAGGACTTGAACTTATTCTTCAGTGGTTTCATCATGAGCTACACTAAGCATTCTTCTTTTTGGACTCTAGATACAGACAATGCACATGTCGTTATAATACTCTATCCTCTCAAGCTCCCCTTGAACATTTTGTTCAGAATTTAGAGAGCACCCATGAACAGATTTGACACACTGAACACTAACAACAGAAGACCCCGAGAGCTGTGGGATGATAGCAAGAACAGCATGCATGAAGAAAGCACCGGAAACAACCATCTATTCCAACAAAGCAAAGGGTCGGCTAAAAGGCAAGCAAGCAAGAAAAGACCAAAATGGATCTCAGAAGAAACAGAAACTTGTTCTTGAAGGTAGAGCAGCTAAAGCAAATGCAAGAAATGCCGAAGTAAAAAATAAACAGAAATGTTCACAGGGCAGCTTGCGAAGAGAAAGTCGAGTAGTATAATGAAATGGGCAAGGCCTGGGGTAAGAAATTCACTAAGGAAGAAATTCACTCTGGTGAGGGAACTGAAGAAAAACTGCAAGCCTGAATGATTTCATGGGATGGGTGTCCACCGCAAGACATGGACAAAACCAGAGAACATTAGGTGTAGCGTGCTTAGTCAATCTTATAAAGATAAACATTTAATGACACCATTAATATAAGAAAAGAATTTTTAAAACATGGTTTTTATACCAAAAGATCCGATTTTGAAGACGACTAGGAGACCAGGGATGGAGGAGGGAACATGGAAAGGTAAAGGGGAAGGGGGGATGAGAGGGGTATTACAGGATATTCTTACTGCTTTCGTGGATTGGGATGGGCTGTCTAATTATGTACACTATGCTTCTCAAAAACCCCGTCAGCTTTCTTACCTCCATGCTGGCTAACGAAAGGAGGACGAGTCTTACTAAAATGGACTTACAAGTTCACTTCAAAAAGAAAGAAAGGAAGGAGAAAAGGAAATATAATTCCATGGGCAAAATAATAAGACAGTTTTCATATGAGCAATTGGTGATGCATTCCACCGTTATCCCCTGGTGTCTTTTGGCAAGCACCACTACAGTATGACAAACTGACCGATGAGGGGTCATTTAGAACACTATGTTTTCTTAATTCTAGAAAGTACCATCTCCACTTTACCTTAAGGTTCTAAATGAAACGCTGACACACGAGTGCCAGAGGCCTCCGTGTATTGTGTCGATCATCTTCTAGTTGGCTCCTGCTGCAAGGTCAATGCAGCTTCCTGACAAAGATGATAAATGGCACGTATTTGCCACCAACAATCTCTCTGTGGAAAATCACTCTCAGGATGTGAGGAGCAAAACCTTGCTATTGCACCTGCATGTTAGAAACAAGTACTATCATTTAATGAAAGTGCAGTTCCTTAGTTATCCATCTATGGAGCTTACCATTGCCCAGTATTTGAACGAAAATAAAGGATGTGTTCCCCTTATGGAAGAGGGTTGCAGGGAGGATATGAACCAGTCAGGGTACAGGGTAGCAACGATGAAACAGACAACTTACAACTTTCCTCTAGTTCCTAAATGCTTCCTCTCACCAGGAGGGTAGAGGTAGGGTGGGGTAGAAAGGAGGAACCGATTACAAAGATCTACATCTAAACTCCTCCCTGGGGGTTGGACAACAGAAAAGTGGGTGAAGGGAGGCATCAGACAGTGTAAGGTATAGCAAAATAATAATTTATAAATTACCAAGGACTCATGACGGAAGGGGAAAATGAGGAGCTGATGCCAGGGACTTACATGGAGAGCAAATGTTTTGAGAATGATGATGGCAAAAAATGTACAAATGTACTTTACACAATTGATGTATGTTTGGATTGGGATAAGAGTTGTATGAGCCCCCAATAAAATGATTAAAATTAATATTAATTAATGAAGGCTGTGCAAGTGAGTGATGCCTCTCTAAAATAGCTCCATAACGCTTTCCCAATCACTTTTCCTCACTCTCTCTCTTGCTCTCGCTTTTCATTTTAAAAGAAAATTGGCTCTGAGACATCATCCGGACAAGAATCCAGATGACCCAACAGCAGCTGAAAAGTTTAAGGAGATCAATAATGCCCACACAATACTCACTGACATGTCGAAGAGAAGCATTTATGACAAGTACGGGTCTCTGGGCCTCTACGTGGCCGAGCAGTTTGGAGATGAAAACGTGAATGCCTACTTCCTGCTGTCAAGTTGGTGGGCCAAGGTGAGTCAGGCTGGTTGGCTGGTTTTCAAAAACCAATTTCCTTGGAAACCATGGAAGTATTTACTCTGTTCGGCCCCATCTCAAATATTTGTTGTTGTTACTAGGTGTGGTTGAGTGGGTGCCCACTCACGGTGACCTTATGTACAAGAGCACGGAACACTGCCTAGTCAAGGCACATCTCCACAATCGCTACGTTTGAGCCCGATGTTGCCGCCACTGTGATAGCCCAGCTTGCGAAGGGGCTCTCCCTCTTTGCTGCCTCTAATACAGTCTATCTTTATTACTACTACACACGTGCAAAGAAAAGGAGGCCACGTTTCCCTCTACAGATGTCATTTGCAGAGTCTGCTCTCGTTCGTCTAATAGTTACGGAACACAGCATGGCTTAAAATACCTCGAGATGTTAATTATACTTGAAGTTCAAGCTTCAGGTTAATTCAGATGACTCTCCCTGCCTTCATAATGACTCATTAAAAACGGACTCACTGCTCCAGACCAAAAATAATTCATTAGTGTGACAACCACTTAATAAATAATAAACGAACATAGAATAAATTTAGCCATGTCCTTAACTATCTATAGCATAGGCTACCCGAGCAATAAACGTCCTTGGGTTAATGCCTGTTAATTGGGTCACAAGCTGTGATGTCACAGAGAAGGAAATGAGGGAGGGAAGGTGAGAATGAAGCAGCAGAGGACAGGAAACTGGAGAAACACAGAGACAATGGACGTCTGTCCTAACAACAACTTTGTAAAGGACCTCAGGCACAAAGCACCAACTTTTGGACAGTGAAGGTTGTTTTGTTTCTTAATCCCTCGGAACAGAATGTTTGGAGACAGCTTCAGATTTGTGTTAGAGCTTTGATATCTTTGTCTTCTGATGAAGGTCTGCTTTCATATGCACTAGGTATATGGCCCATCAGCATGTTTGGCAGACACTTCGCTCCACAGTCATATGTATTGTCATTAATAATAAATATCTCAAATGGAAGGTTTTATACTCAATAGTATTCTGATTGCTTTGTTCTTCCATTAAAATCTTGTGAAACTGAAGAGTTTCATTTATGTAGGAAAAGAGAGAATTTTCTTTTTTTTTTTTTTTTTTGAACAGGAGCATGAAAAGAGAGTTTGGAACCTAAAAAGCCTCATGGACCTTTTCCAGGCACCAGAACTCTCTTTTGTTTTCTGGGGGGAAAGGGGGGGTTAGCTGGAGTCCTTCTGTGATTGTCCCTTTCGCCTCTTGTCTCAGTTGTTGACGACCTGGAGTGGAGACCATTCCTGCCAAGCCCAGCTGGGACTTAGACTGAGAGTGCACAGATTGCATTGTTATTTATGGTGGTGGATAGAATATTCCCATCACAGGACAGGCTATTGTGGACGTGCCTGGGAATCTAACCACCAGGTACAATGTTCTTCCCATGGGAAGGTCCAAATAGAGTACCAACAGCTGAGGACATATTGGGGCGAGGCCACAAAAACATTACAAGAGATTGTTTGTTTGTTCTTTTTTTGTCCAGGATGTAAACAAAATTGATCCAAATTCATACAGACTAACTAGCAGAAGACGTCCACTCGTGGGTTCAAGCAAAAAAGCGCTCTTGTGGTATAGTGGTTACTCAGTGGACTGCTAACCACAAGACTAGCTGTTTGAAACCACCAGCTGCTCCATGTGAGAAAGACACTGCTTTCTACTCCTGTCCACAGTTACAGGCTTGGGAGCCCACAGTGGTGGTTCTACCCTGCCCTATGGAGTTGCTTTGAGACAGAGTCCACTCAATGGCATTGAGTTTGAGTTTGAGAGTGAGTGTAAAAGAGATTCAAAATAATTCCTGATATGAATATGTTTTGGGGGTGGGGGAAGCTACCAAAAACATACACCTTGTCTTTCTGCTTATGCCCACGCCCAATTGCATGAACCATTATAGTGAGAACTTAAGATATATAACTTACCTGAATGAATCAGTGTACCACCAAAAAATGTTTCTAAATTAGCTCCAAACAAGCAGGAGGAAGGGAATAACAAAAAAGCAGAGCCAATAACAAAATTGACAGTAGGATTACAATAGAAAAAAAATCAACAAAACAAAAAGCTTGTGCTTAAAAAAGATCAGTTACATTGACAAAGGTCTCAGCATCTCAGCCTACTAACCAGGCAGGTGGGAACAGAAAGAGGTAAGGCAGATCTCCAGCTTGTCTTCTGAGGCCCACTGGGTGGGTTCCAGTTTCTCCACTGGGCGTCAAGTGCTCAGCCTTTCTGCCCCACCCTGGGAGCTGCTCATGCTGAGGTTACTTCATGCCATGAGCTGAGAATCTAGTTGGGGTTGTTAAGAGACACACTCATTGAAGGGAATAGGGTAGGAATTGCCTGATAAAAAGCAGCAGGGCATTAAGTGGATATAAAAGGGAGCGGCATTTGGGTCTACGGCTCAGGAGCCGAGCGCAGGACAGAACAGTTAATGAGAAGGAGCATCTTCCAGCGGCGCTTTTGAACCAAGTCACCCAAGACAGTGAAAACGCAGAGTGACTGCCATGCGATTAGAGGTGTCAGAGGCAACAAACGCCACCCGCCCATGTCACCCATGACTTAACAGCAAGGGGTCTGTTTTGTGTTAATATTAGTGGGTCTCTGACGACATAAGGAATATGTGCCCTGCTGCTTACAAGTTTGGTAGTTGGGACCCAGCCGGCAGCTATGTGGGACAAAGATCTGTTGATCAGCTCCAAATAAGGCGGTAGCCTAGAGAGCCCCCTATAGGACAGTTTGACACTGTCACAACGGGATCACTCTACATTGAAATCAGCTCAGTGGTACCTACAACAGCAACCTGTCAGCCACAGCCTATGAGCCTGGTGGGCTTGAAGCAGCTGCCTCTTTGTTTTACCTTCAGTAGTTTGTTAGGGGGGGTGGGAGAGGGCCATCTAGGCAGATGAAGCCACAGAAAATAAAACTGGTGGCCTGGAGAGGGTGTGTGTGTGTGTGTGTGGAAGGCTAAGTCACCAAAATCTTGTGCGTTGTGGCAGGTGCTGGACCTTAGAAACAGGAGCCACTGCCTGGTTTTTAAGAGGAAGGGGCGTTTCAGAAAGTTCACTCCACTGAGAACATGCAAGGTGAATTTGAGAGAGGCAACGGCGGAGGCCAGAGGCCAGGTTGGAGACTGCTGAAGTGTCCAGCCCAGAGACAGGAGGATCTTTTCTAAAGCCCAATTGACCAGGCTAGATGTAAGAGTTACTGAGTAACACGACAGGAGTTGGTGAATCAGAGGAACGGGGGTGGCAGGAACTCATCCATGGTGCGAATGAGTTGGTTCCTTTGGGCAGGGAAGCTTGTTCAACTCAATGGATTTGCAGGGGGGGTTGTTTGCTTGTTTTCATTTTGTGTTCTTAAGAATGATCACAGTAGCTTAAGAATACAGACGAAAATGTTGTACCCTTGGGCTTCCTCTGCATTTAACATGTTAGACAACCCTTTTATGAGGCCCTTGTTTCGAAGGAAATGAAAAGGTTTGCTCCTGGCATGGAATAAGGATGCTGGGGAATATGCTCTCTAAGGGAGAGCTATGGACATCTGAACTTTGTTTTGTTTTATTTTGGGGGGTGGGGCATGCCAACTGACTCAGTTTCTATATTTCTCCTCCACCCCTTTCCCTGACCCCATTTTTCTCTGCCTCTGTTTTCCCCCAGACCCTGTTTGTTATCATTGGCCTCCTGACCGGCTGCTATTTTTGCTGCTGCCTGTGCTGCTGTTGCAACTGCTGCTGCGGACGGTGCCGGCCCAAGACGTCGATGCCGCCAGAGGACTTCTATGTGTCTCCGGAGGACCTTGAGGAACAGATCAGGACCGACATGGAAAAAGGTGGGAGTGACATGAAACAAACCCAGTAGGCATTCCTCCATAGGCCCGGTCAAGTCCCAACGCCCATGGAGATGGTTATCATTCAAGGGCAAGAGAACCAATAACCAAATGAGGGGAATCCCATAGACTGTCAGCTTTGGGATTGTGTTTTAGGGAGGACAAAAAGAAACATGCCTTTACCAGGTATAGAAAAAAAGCGGAATCTGATACTTATTGAAAAGAAATCACAGGTAAAGAGTCCATTGAATTAAAAGAGAGTGCGTGCTGGGTTCAGGGAGGATGGGGGTCATACACTTTCTCTCAGGAAAAGCATTTCACCCTGTTACTTTAGGGTCTCTGTGGAACCCAGAGACCTTGGTGGTACAAAGGTTAAACTACCAACAGAAAGGTTGGCAATTTGAATCCACCACGGAAGAAAGACCCGTCATCCGCTCCTGTAAAGATTATACTCTTAAAAATCCCATGGGGCATTCTATTCTGTCGAAGGGGGTCACTATGAGTTAAAAATCAACGCAAAGGCACCTTACAGGGATGCTGAATCAGAGCAGCCTAAGCATCACATAATGTCATCAGCTCTTGACTTACCTTCTGTGTGATTCCTTAACAATTAATTTTGGTGAGAAAGGTGCTCCTCCTTCCCTTGAAACTCAGCTTCTTTGTTTGTTTTGGTTTGGTTTTTTGGACTAAATCCACACACTTTAGGGATTGCCTCACTTAAATGCAATGATTGGTGGTGCTAAGCTACCTCCATGTATGTATCTGTGTATATGCAGGGCCATAAGGTATTCCTTGAACCTTGTTAAAGTGTTAACTAAAGTCCATTCTACCTGGAATCGGTAAAGAAAAATAAAAGGTAAAGAAAGATGGAACCTCACAGAATTCACAACACCTGCTCTCAGGAGTGGCCTCTGGGGTCAGACTTGTCATTGTTCCTGTCCTCTCTTGTAGCCGTAACCACACTGGGCATTTTGCTGTGTAGAATGCATCAGGATGTTGAATTAAGATCTATGTGGCCAAACCCCGCAGAACCCTGGACAACCAAACCAAAGAATGTCTTGACACTGGAAACCCAATTACCAAGTGGCCCATTGTTGTCAGAACTGCCAAGATCTGGAACAGGGCATTTCCCTGGGCTGTTCCATTCTTGGGTTCTTCTGAACACAATAAAATAGAAAGCTCATGACACGAAGCACCAGCACCTGTGTGCTAAAACTATGCAGTTATCCTTCACGTGGATTCTGCCTGGAAGGGAGGAATTTGCTTGTGTGAGTTGCACTGAACCTCAAACCCTTTCAGGTTGAGGTTTGCGAGGACAGTGGGGTTTCCCGTACCCTGTGATCTGCCCCTCGAACCACTGAGTGACCCGTCCAGAACACAGACTGGACATCTTGAAGCCATTGTATTGGACAAATCTGCTACAAAAGACTTCATAAAGTGCTTGAGGGCGGTGGTACACCTGATCCAAGCCCTGTTATTTTCCATCGTCTCCTATGCGTGCGAAGGCTGGACAGTGCATCAGGAAGACTGGTGATGGATCTACACATGTGAATTCCAGTGTTGAAGAAAACTGTAAGTGTCATGGCCTGCTGAGTGAGAAAAATCAATAATACAAGTATGTTTGGGAAGAGGTACAGCCTATTGCTCCTTGGAATCAAAGACGGTGAGACATCGTCTCATGTACTTGGGACATGTTATTAGGAGGGATTCGTCCTTGGAAAAGGGCATTCTGCTTGGTACACTAGCAGGTCAGCAAAAAAGAGGAGGGCCCTCAACAAGATGGATGGATAGGATGGTCGCAACAATGGGCTCAGACCTAAACGTTGGCAGGATAAGGTTGCTATGAATTGGAACGGACTCAGGGCACCTAACAACCATAACTGGAGCTGAGTTGTGGTCCATGGCAAACACAATGACAAGTTTCTTCTTTTATGTAGAATAGAAGAAGGCAAACTTCTCTTTTAATGTGAACATAAATACCACCAAGGGCAAGCAAGCAGGAGCCTTAGTAAATGGATTAACCAGAAACAGATGCATGAAAAACTCTACAAAACCCAGGGACCTAGGAATAATGTGCTTGAGAATGATGATTCTAGAATATTCCCATCTGCTCTTGTTAGAAAGATAAACGGTCAGAGATCATTAGGGGTCCTTGGCTCCATTTTCTGTAGGCCCTACATCTATCAGCCTTGTTCAGTACTTGGTCTGAATAGGGCCAAGTGAAATAGGAGACTGTCGTTATCTTCATTGTTAATTGTATCTTGACTTTCCCTTTATATGAGAGAAATCAGAATGGAGTGATGCAAGCCCACATATCCCAAATCCAGTTATTCACATCTCCTGAAAGAATCTCTTTTCTTTTCACAACTAGATAAAAGCTCCTGTAGGTCATGTAAGTAGATCCTGTGTTAAGTTCTTTGCAGAAGATTTTTGTCCTGGAACAGATATTCCTACTAGATGCCAAATTCGACGCAGGTTTCCTTCCTACCGTGAACTGGTGATAAATCGATGTGTCTCTCGCTGTTCTCAGTTCTGACCCTGCAGAGCTTCCAATTCCATCAGAGGTCAGTCTAGATGAAGTAACAGCAGCTCCCATTGGTCTGTGTTACTCCGAATCAGTAACCTACAGAAAAATCCCATTCTGCTATTTGTAAATACCAAACAATTCCTATGCAGGATATACTTCAGTAGTGTGAGCCCCCAAATTTGTCTAATGTGAGATCTGAAAGTGAGTACTTGAGTTAGAAAAAGAACTCACAGAAAACTCAAAAACTGAAAAATTCAAAAACACCACAAAACCTAGAAAAACCTGCAATCATCTAATTAGCTGCTTGGGAAGTCTGTGTAATATTTTCCCTTATGTTTTGTGGCTGCATAGTCATTATCTTGTCATTAACAGTGATTTTACAAAAACATTTTCTATAGGGAGAAAAGAAAAAATAATTCTCTTTCCTCTGGCATGGTTAATTATTTTTGAAAAATTTTAAAAGGTTCTTTCAGCTTCACAACTCATTACTTGCAATGTCTTGTAAATTTTAAGGTACTGCTGTCAAATTCAGGAAAATTCCTATCTTGTTTATTTCTGATGCAGCACTGGAAGCACTCACTCACTTATGCCAAGAAATTTAGAAGACAGCTACTTGGCCAACCAATGGGAACAGATACATTTTTGAACCCATTCCAAAGCAAGTTGATATAACAGATGTGGAACTTACAGAGCAATATCATTAATATCACATGCGAGTAAAATATTACTTAAGATAATTCTACAAAAGTGCGCAGCACTCCCTCCACCAGAAGCTTCCGGAAACTCATACTGGATTTAGATGAAAATATGGAACAAGGAATATCAATGATGACACCATGTTGATCTTGGTAAAAAGGAAGGAATATCAGGAAAAGTTTATTAGTGTTTGATTGAGTACACCGAGGGATTCATCTGTGGGAATCCTAAGAAACTTGGATAACACTGAGCAGAATGGGAATTCCAACACTTCATTATGCTCGTGCAGAACCTTTGGAAAGGCCAAGAGACAAGTCCTCTCACAGATCAAGGGCATACTGCGTGGTTCAAAAGCAGGAGAGGGAGGTGTGTGTCAGGGTTGTAGCCTCTCACCATCTTTATTCACTCTATGCAGGGCAAATACTCCTAGAAACTGCATTATGTGAAGAAGAATGCAGCATCAGGATTGGAGGTAAACTTATTAACAACCTTTGGTATCCAGATGACACAACCTTACTTGCTGAAAGTGAGGCAGACTTGAAGCACTTGCTGATGAAGACAAAGTATTGCAGACATCAAGATAGACTACAACTCAATGGGGCGGGGGGGGGGGGGCAGAAACAAGATCTCACAACTGAACCATATATAATGCCATCATAAATGATAGAAAGATTAAAGTTCTCAAGAATTTCATCTTGCTTGAATCCAGAATCAATGCTCATGAAAGCAGCAGTCAAAAAATGAATCAAATGGAAAAACAAGAGGAATGACACATTGCATTGGGTAAATCTGCTGTACAAGATCTCTTGAATGTATTGAAGAGCAAGGATGTCATGTTGAAGGCTGAGGTGCACCTGACCCAAGCCATGATATTTTCAATCACCTCATATGTATGTGAAAGTTGGACATTGAAGAAGGGAGACTGGAGAATAGATGCATTGGAATTACCTGGACTGCCAAAAGCACAAACAGATCTGCCCTAGAAGTACAGCCAGAATGCTCCTTAGAAGGAAGCATGGTGAGACTTGCATTCAGGTGCTTTGGTCATGTTATTAAGAGAGAAAAGGACATGGAGCTTGGTTAAGCAGAAGGGCAGCTTTTAGTGATTTTGAACCTGAGGGGTTCTTCCAGTACTGTTATCAGGCAATGAGCCACTGCTTTTTATAAGGTTTTCACTGGCCAGGTTTTTAAGTGGTAGATCACTCGGCCCTTCTTCCAAGTCCGTCTTAATCTGGAAGCTGCACTGAACCTTGTCTACCCGGGTGACTCTGCTGGTATTTAAAATGCCAGTGATGCTCCAGCAGCACAGCGATGCACAAGTCACCACAGTACAATCAACTGATGGACATGTGCTTTAATAAAGAATATTCTAGGGGGCAGATCTCTTCTCATAGGGCCACCATGAATTAGAATTGAGTTGACCACACACAATAATAAATAAATAGTGCTTGTTTGTTTGAAAATATGCTATTATTTCTATGTATTGTTCTGCATTTTTTGCTTTTATGTAGAGCAAAGATTTTGCTGAAAACAAATTTACCAGTTTTTAAAAAATGAGTTTTGCTTTTGGTATCATGTCTTGTCTAACCATGCTAGCCCCATATCATGAAGATTTATTCCATTTTCTTCCAAAATTTTTATCGTTTTATGTTGCACATTTTTATCTATGATAGGTTGTATGTTAAATTTTACATAAGGCATGAACTTTATGGAGAAGTTCATTTTTCAGTAACTGTGAATGGTCAATTGTTCCAAAATCTTTTGTTGAAAAGACTACCTTATTTTCATTGAATTGACTTTGGACTTTGTCAAAATCAGTTGGCCATATTGTATGACTCTGTTTCCACACACTCTTACTAGGTTCCATTAACTTATATGTCTGACTGTTCACTGCTGTCACACTGTTCTGATTTCTGTCATAAATTACATCTTAAAACCAGGACGTGGGTCCTCAGCTTAATCCTTAATTCGGGGGGAGGGTAATCTAGTTCTTTGACATTCCATACGCATTTTACAATAGCTCAGAGATTCAGAAAAATCCTGCTGATTTTTATTGGGTTTTTATTAAAATTGCCAGTCTTTCAGCAAAAAATTGACACCTTTAATCTTCTAATCCATTAATATAGTATGTTTCTCTATTTATTTAGGTCTCATTTGATTTCTTTCATGAGTGCTTTTCAATTTTCAGCATCCAGGCCTAGTATATCCTTTGCTAAATGTATCTAAGTATCTAATTTTAAAAATATTCTTAATAGCATTGTTTAAAAAATTTATTTAAAGTTTTTATTTTCCAATTGTTCATTGCAAGCAATTGTAATTGATTTTGTGTGTGTGTGTGTGTGTGTGTGTGTGTGTGGTGGACTTGATCTGTGTCTTTGCTAGGCTCACTTATAGCACAGATGTTTGTAGACTCTGAGAATTCTGATGTAGATGATCACAGTGTCTGAGGATTGGGTAGTTTTAGTTCTTTTTCCCCCATCTGTTGGAAATGAACTTATATGTCACTGATGACTCCAAACACACTTCACTTTCTTTCCCTCCGTTTAAGCCACAAAGACCAATATTTAGATCTGAGGGGTAAGGAATCTGGAGGGTTTTTGTTTATTTTTCATGAAGCAATTTTTATTTCATTTATTTATTGTCTCCCCCTCTCCCATTCCTCCCTTCCCCCTTTTGCCACCTCGTCCCTGACCCCCTCATTCATGGTCATCAAAGTCTTGTTTTTGGTGTATAAACTACATTTCTCCTTCTTTATTTTTGTTTATAACAATGGGATATTGAATATTTATCTTTCTAAAATTGACTGAGTTTGCTAAACATAAAGTTCTTTTGTTTTGTCTATGTCCTGAAGTGTTTAAGAAACTTAACATTTTTTTCTATTAATGTATAAAATTCTATAGTATGAATTTACTAGAGCTTGTCTATCCATTCCTCTATAGTTGGGGTTTTAGGTTGTGTCCATGTGTTTGCTATGGTGGAGGTTGCTGGGGATTTTAAAGCTTTATGCAGAAATGTGCAAATAATAGAAACCATATTTTTCCAAGTGATATTAATTCAGAAATTATTCTGACTTATTTCATGACAAGTAATTTCTTTTATACTTATCAATGCTACATACAGAATTAAAAAGACTTATTTTCTAAATCAATCAATAATTTGCACTCATTGTGATTATCAATAGCTATGAGTTTACTGCTGTCATTTGATTAGGGGGTGTGTGCTAACAATTCCTTCATAGCATTTAATTTTCTCTGCTGAGTTTTTCACGAATTTTCTTTTCATATCATTTGTTGCTAATTTCATGTTTTCTAAGTCAATTGCTTCTCTTTGTTTTGGTGAGAATTATTAATTTTCTTGGCAGTCACCCTGAAGTTTACCTTTATCATAGGTATAGAAAAATGTGTTGTATCTTGTTATCGCTTTGACTCCTTTCCATATGGAAGTTCTATAATTACACTATTAATTAAACACTTCTTCATATGGTTACTGGCCACCTGCACATCATCTTTGGTAAATTGTCTATTCATGTTTTGTGACCATTTTTTACTGGATTATTTGTATATTTCTGGTTAAGATGTTATAGTTTTCTGTAGATTTTTGGAGATTACTCCTTTATCTGATGTATTATTAGTGATTTCCCCCCCACCCCATCCTGTTGACCCTTTTGGTGAAGTCTTTTATTGTGCATAAATGTTATATTTTTAGTAGGTCCCAGTTCTTTATCTTCTATAGTATGAATATTTTGCATTGTATTTGATAGTGTGTTTATGCCTTGTATTATGGCCCTTAAGTTTGTCCCTATATTTTTATTGATGGTCTTAATAATTGTGTGATTTATATTTAGGTCTTTGTTCCACTTTGAGCTTGTTTTTGTATACCACTGTGAGGTATGGGTCTTATTTCATTCTTTTGCAGGTGAAGATCCAGTTTTCCCAGCAGCATTTGTTGAAAAGACTGTGCCTTGCCCATTTCATGGTTTCAGTTCTTTATCCAAAATTAGGAATCTGTCGGTACTTGGTTGCATTTCTGGGTTTTCATTTCTTTCTTTTTAAAAATCATTTTATTGGGGGGGTTGTACAGCTCTTATCACAATCCATACATACATGCATTGTGTCCAGCACATTTGTACGTCTGTTGCCCTCATTGTTCTCAAAACATTTTCTTTCTACTTGAACCCTTGGTATCAGCTCCTCATTTTGGGTTTTCATTTCTAATGCATTTGTTTTTATATCTGTCATCTCATCAGGACCAAGATGTTTTGAGTACTGAGGCTCTAGAGTAGGTTTTAAGGTCTGTGAGTGAAAGACCTCCTACTTTGTGTTATTTCTTTAGGGAAAAAATGTGATTTTTTTCATTTTTTTCTTGTCTGATTCACTGGCAAGGACATCCAGTATTTGATGTACTGCCCTGTCACAGCATCACCCTCAAATGGTGAATACTTTTCTAATATAGCATATCATATTTTCACTTTGCACTGGGCGCTGCAAATTATGTAAGTAGTACTATTTAGATTTTCCCCTGTGTGGAGTTTCTTGCTGTAGCTGTAAAGAAATAATCTAAATGGGTGGCTTTATAGAAGAGAAACCATTTCTTCACAGTTTAGGTGGCTCAACGTCTGAACTTAGCAGCCCGGGGGCGGGGGGCGGGGTGGGGGTGGAAGAGGTCTTTCTCCTTGTTTCCTCTGGGAGAAGATCCTGGTGTCCGTCTATGCCTGGCGCTCCTCGGTTCTTCGGTGAGCTTTGTGGCATGCCCTTCACTGTAGGTCAGCCCGTCTTCTATGTCTAATCTTTTTTAAAATAAAGAATCCTAAAGACACCCTACACAGATATGGCCTTGTCAACCTGAAAAAGAAAACCTTGTTCCCGAATGGGATTACATTCATAGGTCCAGGGGTTAGAACTGGAACACATCTATGGGTGGTGGTGACGGCAGGGAGGGGAGGGAGGCACAATTCACGACGCTATAAATGCTAAATTTCAAGCTTGTTGACTTTTTACCAGTGGGGTTATTTGTATTTTTCTTGTTAAGATGTTATAATTTTCTGTAGATTTTGGATTTTATATTTGGAATTTAGATCATCATCAGTGAAGAGCTAACTACAGTGCCCTATAACGTCTATGCAATAGTGTCAAGATACAAAGTACGATGAAACTAACATGCAGCAATCTTCTCTCCAGAATAGAACTACTCCGCACATTGCTGTCTTCTTGTGCCATACTAAATGAATACAGAAGAGGAAAGAATAGGCAGCCATTAGAAGACTCGATTTCTGATTTGAATTCAGTGACTAGACACTTTCAATGCAAGTTATAGGGCATTATAGTTAGCTCTTAATTTATGATGATCTAAATTCCAAATATAAAATCCTCTTACCCATTGACTTATATCAAACCATTAGAAAAAGATTTTACATGCTTTGAATTATAATTTTAAATCTTTAAAAGTATACATTCTTAGAAGAAAAACAAAGGAGAAGATATGTGGTTTATACTCCACTAGGCAAGACTTTGCTGACTTGGAAGAGGCTTGAGACAGACGTGGGAACAGGGAGAGGGCACGGAAGGTGGAGACCCCCCCCAAAAAAAAGAGGGTTTAACCCGAAAAATTTTTTTATATAAAATAAAATTTAAACTACACCATGAAAAAATTTCTTCTACAGATTCCTTACTCATCAGATATAAATGTTGGTCTGAGTGGCTACAAAGAGAGAAAACTGAAACTGAAGAGGACTTGGGGTCTTCAGTGACCCGCAGTTCATGCACACACTGTGTGTGTGGGTATATATAGGTATATCGATTCATTCTTAGAAACCAAATAAAATCACTGCCATCAGTTGATTCCGGCTCGGGGCATCAGGTGGATTCCTGTAGGTAGAACTGCGCGTGTCGGTTTCCAAGTGTAACTCTTGATGGGAGTACAAAGCTGCAGAGCAGCTGGTGGTTTCAAAGTGCTGATCTTACTGTTATCAGCCCAACATGTAACTACTAAGCTACCAGGGATCCTTATAGATTCCTATATTATGTATATATTTCAAACATGCCTATTCCTTGACACCAGCTAAAACCTAAGGGACCTAACCTTTGGTGCTGCGACATAGTACCGATCTCTGTTCAGGAGTGGTGATCTAGAGTGGGGTTAAGTAGCAGAGGGGAAAGAGATGGTTGGACTACTG
The DNA here is from genome assembly GCF_050624435.1 of Tenrec ecaudatus. Taxonomy (NCBI): domain Eukaryota; kingdom Metazoa; phylum Chordata; class Mammalia; order Afrosoricida; family Tenrecidae; genus Tenrec; species Tenrec ecaudatus. Next base: position 73,087,610 of record NC_134534.1, on the reverse strand, counting down.
TATTTAACTATGTCAAATGATATAATATAGATGCTACCCTTAAAAGGAAAGGAGATTTTTAAAGTGGCATTATTAATATCCAGTAGAAACTAAAGAACTTATAAACCGAGAGTCATCTCTGTCTTAAAGTAAAAACATATGCCAATGGGATTCTCAGAACCGCAAGGGGGTTCCATTCCATCAGGATCAAGTGGAGCAGAACTTGTGCCTTGAAGGGACTCCTTCCCCAATTATTTTGTTTTTGAGTAATTTAAACTAGAAAGATAAGGTAACAAATACTACTAGGACATCTCTTCTACTTTCAAATGTTCAAAAATTAGAAATTCTACCATGTGAAATTTTGGGTGGTATATTGAAAACAAAGTAATTTAGATGCTGTATTCCCTTGCTTGCAGAAGGTTAAAATAAAATCAGAATTCTGCCAAAAGGGCTTTATATACCATCTTGAGATAGAAACCTATCCTGAGGAACTCCATGTATATTTGTGTGTGTATGTGTGTGTGTGTGTGTGTGTGTGTCCATGTAACAAGGTAGATGCCAACAGTTCAAAAGGAATCTAGTTAACACTGAACACTGCAGCAAATAAACAAACATTATGATAGCTAAATTCAGTTTGTTTCTCTCAAGTCGAATAGCAATGAACTGAAATCCAGCAAAAACCCTCAGGGCATTATAGTTAGTTCTTAATATTGTAAAGTCATGTCCCCCATTTTTTACTTTTTCTTTTTTGGAGGTAATAAAGTATTAAAGGAAGAAAATTTATAGTCTTGACCTTGTATCTAAAAATGTAAGATTCGGTACAAAGAAAAATCTGTCGATAGCTTAAGTGCTCTTGCCACGCACCTGGAAAAATCCCAAAAAATTAACAGCCACTGAGCTGATGAGGCCATATGGCTTGTAATTAGACTCTTGCTCTTCGCCAAAATAGTGAGCCATTTATTACATTTGCTGTTCAGCATTCATCACATCTTACTGTCCATGAAAAAGTCCTAAGAGATTAAAGTTGTCCTTCTACTTTTCATAATTTCCCACTGAATATTTTTCCTATCTCTTCCCTCAGTTAAAAGTAACCAATTTCTAAAAATAATTCATGGAAACTAATGCTTGCAACTGATCCCAAAACTTTTTCTTTCAATTGATATGATATTCATATGTAAATATCAATCAAACACCATTAAGATTTTGGGCCAGGGTGGCAGGACAGGTGAGCCTCCCAAAAAGGTGTCTAAAGTAGATCCAAATTTTTCTGAATTTTGGCTGCCAAGCTTCAGTGAGCAAAGTTAACAGACCAGTGACTTTACAAAATAATAGAGTCTGATTTTTAACTTCTAACTGTAGACATTTGTTTCATAACTGTAAACATTTATCGAGTACTTAATATTTGTCTGACACTGTTCTAGGAGCTAGAGGGGAAAAGACATGGTTTCTGCTATCTTGGACTTTAGTAGAGGAGACCAGAAGACACATATAAAACACTGTAGTTTATATGAAAGGAGCCCCTGTGGCTCAGATGGTTAAATGTTTGCCTGTTAATCAGAAGGTTCATAGTTCAAACTCCTCCAGCAGCTCTGCAAAAAATAAAAAAGGATCTGGTGCTATTATTCTGTAAATATTACAACCTGGAGAGTCATATGGGTCAGTTCTCCTCTGTCACCATGAGTCAGAATTGAACAGTCTATAGGAATGGTGCCCACTAGAGTTGTGTGGAGCACAGTCTGTACAACCCGATCTGGTGACCTTGGCTCCAAACTCACAAGTTCAAATTCAACAGGTTCAGCAAGTCCTTTCAAGGGAAATGCTTAATTCTATACCTGATAAACTTGAGTGAAGACTAAAGACATCGTTTCCTCTCTCTTCACTGTACAGCATCCTCAATGTCTCGTTAATTGAATTGTTTTGCCACTCTATTTCAACAAAAATACCTACCACGTGTCCCATTCAATGACGTGTGCCCATAAGAGCGGTTCATTGCTCTGCTTTGCTTGTTTTCAGACGTGGACTTTCCCATCGTGCTCCAGCCTACAAATGCAAATGAGAAGACACAGCTAATCAGAGAAGAACCTCGAAGTTACTGCACAGACTCTTGATACTGAGACCCCTGAGGACCCTCAGGACCTGCTCTGGGTTCAGCCATGCTTCCAGGTGGTAATGGGGAGACAGAGGGGCATGAACTGCTGTGAGCATTTCTCCATTTGTATTTTATTGTTAGGTTAGGGAAAGCTGATTGCTACCTGATGTTCCCAGTATGCAAACATTCTGAGTAGAATTCCTAAGAAACACATTCCACTATGGTGAATAAAGACCTGAAGATCGCTTTGTGCTCCTTGCATGGTGGCAGTGGGCAGACTGGACAGGCATTCCCTGGATAAAAACTAGACCTCCTTCACCACAGATTAAGGTATTATTCCAAAACAGAAGCCATTTTCTTCTGTTTAACTAGATATATTCTTCACAACTGCCCCAAACATCACCAGGAAAGGAAAAAAAAAAAGACTGAATTTAGGGAGAATTTTTTTCAAGGAGATTTTTATCTGTCCATATGTAATTTAGCTAGAGAAATATTCCAAGAGGTAGGAGTAAGTAGGTTTAAAGACAGATCATATTATTTTCATGTATATTTTGAAAGATTCAAAATTGGCACTTACTGAATACTGACCAGGAAAACCACCAAGAAGTTTTGTATGGACTTCTGGACTGACTTACATATTTTAAAAAAACAATTTTCAACCTATATAAATACTTATGAGTAATCCAAAAAATAATTCTGAGCCTGAACAGTGTGTTGACTGTTAGTAAATAAAACGAGTTCGGCCAAACAGATTAAGGAAAAGAATCATCTAGACCAGGACTAGCACCCCACATTGAAGTCACTTCATGTAGTTCCCTTCCTTGCTTTCTGGTGGGACCTCTCATATGGATGAGAATGGACTCACTTCGGGACATGTTGGACAGTTTAAGCTGAGAGGTGGTCTCTACATTTCCTCATGAGATCCTTATATTCATTGTTTGCCAGAAACTGTGTCATTTGGCTCTCCCTACAGGAGGACAGCAGCAAACGAGTGTGTCTTTCCGAGATCTTTCCTAGGTCTCTACGTAATACTGCATTTTAAAGCTCTCATAATGTTTTTATATACTACTGCATGATATGCCCTTTGCCCTTTGCTTATTCTTCCCACCTCCAAATTACAGTCCACTGATGCTAAATATAGATTGTAAGTGAGAATTTGTGTTAAAGCTTTGACATGTCTGAAGTCATTAAAATCTGCTCTTGACTCTTGAGTTACTTGGATTTTTTTAAATCGACATACTTAAGTAGAAAGAGGGTTGGTTTGAAAATTAAGATAGCTTGTTCTGATATAAACTCCCACAAAGCCTGTGACCAAGTTAGGTGAGAAGAAAATGGAAAACTGATGTCTCTGTTTTTATAAATGCCCTGGCCTCTGTCCAAGTTTTTGTAAGAACAAGGTGAAATAGCTGAGGGAAGAGAACTCTGAAAAGGCAAATGTTCAGAGGGTTTACATGAATCTTACTGTTTTCATATATCAAGAGGATGTGACTTCTTTTGCACAGAAATTACCTCCCTCGTGAGACAGTGAAGAAGCCCAGCACTAACAGCTCCGTCTGCACTCAATACTTCGTATCGAACAATGGGACAGATTATTTCCTTTTTCTAGTTTCTCTAAGCAAAAAGGTAGGCATATTTCTGCCCCCCCACATAAAAACATTTCATTGGGAGCTAAACAGATATCATATCATTCCATAGTTCAATCACATCAAACAGTATTGTACAATTGCTACTACAATCGGTTCCAAAACATTCGCTTCCTTCTTGAACTCCTTGATATGAGCTCCCTTTACCCCCACCCCCTCACCCTCCTGCACTGTACCCTGCCCCTCCTTCTCAGGAATTCTTATCAATCCTGGGTTTCATATACCGAAAATATATAACAAAAATTTAAGAAGGTTACTCCCAAAGAAAATCTAATATAAACCCCAATAAGAAAAACACAGAAAATGTTGAAAACCAGATCAGGCTCAGCATGCATCGTAGGGGGATCAACTGACAAGGTTTTAACCATTCAAGTCAGGTTTATCATTTTAATCATCTAGAGTCCTCTCTGGAATGTACTGTTTGGTATAGGCATATTTTTGAATAAGCCAATAAAACAAACAAACAGCACACAAAACCTCTGGTCCTTGAACGACCTTACAGAGGGTTTCTGAGACTGTAAATCTTCACAGAAAAGCCCCTGGTGGTGCAGTCGGTTATTAGTTGAGCTGCTAACCATAAGGTCTGCAGTTAGAACCCACTAGTAGCTCCGCAGGAGAAAGATGAGGCTGTTTGTTCCCACAAATATGTATAGCCTGGGAAACACACAGTTCTACTCTGGCCTTGTGGTTTTTGTTTTTTAAATCTTTACAGGAGTACCCAGTTTCATCTTTCTCTCTGAGGAGCTGGTAGGTTTGAATGGCTGACTATGTTAGTCTGGGAATTTTAGAGAAATAAATCCACAGAAACTCATATGTATAAGAGAGTTTTATATAAAGGGTAAGTGCGCATCCAGAAAACATCCCAACCCAGTGCTGCCCAAGCCCACAAGTCCAACATTGACCCATATGTCCGACACAAATTCACAAAGTCTTCCTCCAGCCCACAAAACACACAGAATGAAGCCGACTGCAGGAGGAAAGCTGAATCAGTGAATGTGTAAAGATCTCAACGCTGGCAGGGGTCTTCACACGGCTGCTCCAGCAGCCAGGGCTGCATTGGGATAGGTCCATGTGGCTTCTCCTCAGGGATGTCTAGCAGGAAATGAGCCTTGCCAGCTGAAGCAGGGAACTGTATAAGGCAGCTGCATCCTGGTCTGACCATCAGAAAACAAGAAAACGGAGAACTAGAAAGGTGAGGCTCACTGAGTCATTTATTCCTCTACCCTTCAATTAACCCCACATATGTTTATCGGCCAGGTTGGCACAATAAACTTAAACTACCTCACTGACCTTGGGCTTAGCAACCCAGTGCCAAACCCACATTACCACCAAAACTCAAGGTCACTGCCACTGAGTTGGTGCTGCCTCATGGAAACCCTATAGGATAGGGTAGAACCGCCCCTGGGCGTTTCCAAGATGATAACTGAATGGGAGTTCATGTAACTGCTGCTGTTGCTGCTGTTCTCTCTCCCACAGCTGGTGGTTTCAAATCACCGACTTTTCAGGTAGCAGCCCAACACCTAACCACTATGCCACCAGGACTGCTCCATGGCACCAGGGCACCTTTATGTTTTTAATAACACCCTACATATTGCAAAGCTTACCTGCCCATTCTCGTTCATGTTCCACCACCCCACTTTTCACCCCAAAGTACTTGCTTCCATGTTTAGCTTTCTTAAAAGTAGTTAAGATCAGGATAGGGCTTGAATCAAAGTGAAATCAAGTTCCTTGAGGAGTTCTGGTCAGTGTTCCCCAGAAAGCACTAGTTTCTGGTTATAAGGATATGTGAAAAGTGTAAGCAATTGGATGCATGTGAATGCTGAAATGAATTCTGTAGACTGACTCTTAGCTATATAGAAACAAGGATAGACTGGCGAACAACAGACATTGTTCTATGGTACTCCCTACTGTGAATGATCGATCGCTGAAGACAAATGAGTGCATAAGCAAATGTGGCAAAGACAGCGGATGGTGCCCAGCTATCAAAAGATATAGCATCTGGGGCCTTACATGCTTGAAATTAAACAAGTAGCTATCTAGCAGAGAAGCAACAAGACCCTATGGAAGAAGCACACCAGCCTGTGGGATCATGAGGTGTTGACAATCAGGTCACAGGCCCCAGAAGACCCAAAGCAAACAAACAAACAAAAAACATAGTTTTGAGAACAAAGGGGGTCAGAGCAGAGAGAGAGACCCAAACCCATCTGTAGACAGTGAGACATCCCCTCACGGAAGGGTTATAAGGAGAGGATGGGTCAATCAGGGCACAGTAAAGCACTGAAGAAACACAGTATTTCTCTGGTTCTTTGAGGCTTCCTCCCTGCCCACTATCATAACCCCAGTCCTACCTACCTTTCAGTTCTGGCTAGAGCTGAGCATGTACACAGCTACAGATAAGAGGTAAGAGCTCTTGACACATGGAATCCAGGAACAGAAATGGGAGTAGTGATACCAGGAGGCAAGGGGGAAGGTGAGAAGAGGGAGGAATAGGGGATTGATAGCAATGAATTGCACATAATCACTAATCACACACACACACACATGGGGATAAACAACAGAAACCACAGGGGAAAGGAGATGGCGATCGGTGTAAGATATGAAAATAATAATTTATAACTTATCCAAGGGGTCAGGGCAGGGGGGAGGAAGGAGGGAAAAAGAGGAACTGATACCAAGGGCTCAAATAGAAAGTAAATATTTAGAAAATAATGGTGGCGACATATGTACAAATGTGCTTGATACAATTGATGGATGGGTTGGTATAAGAGCTGTAAGAGTCCCCAATAAAATGATTTTAAAAAAGAAAAGAAAGAAAAGAAGGCATGTACTGGCCCTGGATCTCAGCATGTTCCTGAATGTCCATCAAAGTCAAATGGACTGCCCCAATGTGGTAACTTCTACCTATTATTGGCCTCGAGACTACCAGACTGGATGGCTTTTATATATGATTATGTATGTCATCCTTTTATTTTTCTAGCTGTCCTATATTGCCACATGCATTTTAAATATATACATCCATTTTTCTTCAACAAGATACAATTCTTAATTCGCTGAGAATAAATGCCATTCTATTTCTACATTTCAAGTTGTATGTAGGCTAAAACCTACCCAAATAGCCAAAGTCACAGCCATCAAGTTGATTTCAATTCACTGTGATGCCTTGCAGGGTTTCTAAGGCTGTGATTCTTAAAGGGAGCATCTTTCTCCCGCGAAGCAAGTGGTGAGTTTGAACCACTGATCTGGAAGGAAGGAGCCCGATGCTTACCAGTGCTACTAGGGCTCAAAGCCTTTAAAAATTTGACATGGCTTAATCTGGCAGTACAAGGTCCCTGCAAAGTGCAACTTGTCTGTGTTTTAGACTGCTAGCTGTGGCATGGTGGGCTATGCATTTAAACTGCTAACTGCAAGGTCAATGGTTCTAATACACCAGTTACTCTACAGCAGTGGCTCTCAACTTTCCTAATGTTGCGACCCTTTAATACAGTTCCTCATGTTGTGGTGACCCCCAACCATAAAACTATTTCCACTGCTACTTCATAACTAATTTTGCTACTGTTATGAATCATAATGTACATATCTGATATACAGGATCTATTTTCATTGTTACTAATTGAACATAATTAAAACCTAGTGATACATCACAAAACAATAGGTAATTATATATTGTGAACTATTAATACAATCCAAAGGGATCACAACCCACAGGTTGAGAACTGCTGCTCTATAGAAAAAGGTAAGGCCATTTGTTCTTGTAAAGATTTAAAGTTTCAGAAATCAAAAGTAGCTGTTCTACTCTGCCCTACGGGTTCTCCGTGGGTCAGAATCTACTTGACGGCAGAAAATCTGGGCTTGGGGGTTTACTAATCTACAGGTTGTCCAGTGGAGCCCACCTAGAAGCACAGAAGAGTGCCCTAGTGATCTGCTTCCGCAAAGATTACCGTCAAGCGATATTGCAATGGCTCAGTTCTAATCTGTAACAACAAATGGAAACTCCGTGAGTTGGGATTAGTCTGGAAATAGATGAGGGTGCAATGAACCCCCATTCTCTGACCTGCAAAAGGTTATTCAGGTTAGCTTGTCTCTAGTAGATACAATAGTGACCCCTTAAGATGTACATGTCCTGGTTCCCCAAACCTGTCAAGTTATCTTTCATGTCAAAAGGGGCTATACTGATATGATTAAGTGAAGGATTTTGCCATAAGGGGATTATCCTGAAGTATCCTGCTGATCCAATCTAATGACACTCACTGCCATTGAGTCAATACTGACTCACAGGGGCCCGTGCCCCAACCCCTCCCCGTGGGTTTCCAAGACTTCCCCAGTTTTTCTTCTGCAGAGCTGCTAGTGTTTTTAAACTGCCGACCACATGACCCAGATCTCAGTCCAATGAAGAACCACTACACCATCAGGGCTCCTATGGAAAGGCAAAGGGTGAACAAAAGTTTTGGTTTTTCCCTCCAAACAATTGGCTGGGTTTATTGATAAGTAGAACTCAATGCCTTTGTTAGTTAAGTATATGCCAGGATAATTTACTGAGACATTAATTTGTGTTTGGGCTTTGGTACCTTAGGAGACTCCAAGAAAGGCGACAGCTCTGACATGTCCGATCCCCCGCTCTGCTTTTCCACAACAACACCGTCATGAACACACTTACTATCTTAACTGTTGTCTGTCTCCCACCCCACGAGAGCAAGGATTTTTTGTCGTTTCCTGACCAACCCCTGGTGTTTACAACTGTGCCAAATATATGGGAGGTCAGGAAATATTTGTTAGGTGAATACATGCTACCCCTGCAATGTGGGATGAGGAAACTCCTATCTACTAGTAGTGCAAAAGCCACTAGACATCCTTTAGGGGAGGCGAAGCCTATTAACAGGAGCCCTGGTGGTGTGGCAGCTATGAGGTTGGCTGCTCCCCAACTACCAGGTGGGCCACCACCACCAGACGCTCCACAGAAGAAAGATGTGACTTCATACTCCCACAAAGAGTTACAGTTTCCAGTGCCCACAGGGTCATTCAACTATGTTCAATAGGGTCCCTATAAGTCAGAATGAATTCGGTGTCAGGAATTTAGCACATTCATGATCTTGCATATTAATAGTTGACATGAAATACTCCTGAAATGAAAAGATAAGGGGAAATGAATATTTATTTTCAAACCACTCCTGTTAGAGTGGCAGCCGATTGAGTGCCTGGCCTGGTCACAGGACTCTTTTCCTTTATTTAACTAAATTAATTTGTTTTAAATCATTTTATTGGGGGCTCATAACATTTCATAAATCAATTTTATCAAGTATATTTGTACTTATGTTGCCATCATCATTTCCAAAACATTTTTTCTACTTGAACCCTTGGTATCAGCTCTGCTTTTTTCCCCGCCTTCCCCCATCCTCCCACCTTCATGTGTCCTTCATCAATTATATATTGTTATTATTTTGTATCTTACACTGTCCATTGTCTCCCTTCACCCACATTTCTGTTATTTGTCACCTTCAGGGTGGGGGTGGGCTATATATCCAACCTTGTGATGGGTTCTCCCTTTCTTCCCCTTCCCCCTCTGTGACCATCCACCTCCCTTCATGATATCGCTACTCCCACTACTGTTCCAGAGGGGTTTATCTGTCAGGAATTTCATGTGTCAGGAGCTCTTAGCTGTACCAATGTGTGCTCTCTGGTCTATCCCTGGAAAATGGGGTTAAAAAGAAGGAATGATTCAACACCGAGGAAACACATCACTCCTCTAGTTCCTGAATGCTTCCTCCCCCCACTACCATGACCCAGTTCTACAGGACTCCTTTTAAGACATTTCAACAGCGCTCTCCTTCTCACTCAACTACATGAAGGCAAATGCCCATAGCCAGGGCCCCAGTCCTCTTTTCAGAGAAAAAAAAACAAAAAAAACGTATTCAAGAAACATAAGTCAACCTCTGTATTCTCCCTGCTCCCTCTTCCTCTGCCCCAGCCCCAATCTCCCCCCAGAGTTTAGCCTTAGAAATGAGGTAGACCTTCATAAAATCCTTGACTGGTTCTGCAGAAGAGGAGAAATTTAGATTCAGTCTAAATTTACTCGTATACTTGTGTTCCCTAAAACAAAGCCAAGTTGTCGGAGTCGCAAATGAACTGGTTTCCTGAATTGCATCTTAAGAGCTGGAGAATACATGTATTTGTATTGTTCACAGTGCTGAACACTAATAAAGTAGGAACTAATAAATGCCTGTTGGTGGAGTGATTAATTCTTACAGCATATGCCATTTCTGAGAAAAGCCTTTCTCTCACAGGACAGCTAAACAAGCTCAGCGCCAAATGAATAGGTAAGTGGGGACAACTCCGGAATTTTCATCCTGTTCCAGGGCTAACCCTAAGAAGCAATTCTAAATTCCTAGAATCAGTTACAGGACAGCTGTTGACACATTCTGCTCATTGAGGAGCTGCCAATGGAACTTTCTAAGAGCTAAAACTGAGGCCTTCGTCTCTTCGAAAGAGACAGAGTCTGCCAGGCACATCTTTGTTCCCAGGCCCAGGAGGAGGGAATGCAGCCTGGCCAGCCAGCTTTATCCCTTTTCCTCCTGAGTTCATCTGCTGAGTCACCCAACTCGCTCCCCTTCGGAAATGTCCATATTTGCCTTGTCTTCTTAGACACAGATCTCAATGACAATATACTTTATTTTCAGATTAAGAATAATTGAGGTGATTTTTTTAAATTGCAGATTTCACTTTGGGAATAAAACTTCAACATGTTCTTAATGTTTTCCTAATGTCGCTGCTCTATTAAGACTTAAGTTATTAAACTCACTTTTTAGGATTACTTATAATTGTACAAAGCAATTTAATGCTAATCTAGGTTTAAAACTAATCAATGAAAACCATTAGTGGGAAAAATATACCATGTTAGATGTGGAATTTATTTTCTTTTAATTTAGATCCATGTATAACATTTTTCATTTTCTGAAAGTCAAAGTTTTAGCTTCCAAACTTGATACTTTTTCTCTTGAGCAAATACAAGAGACAACATATTTCTCTGTTTACATCTGCATTCCTCAGTTACCGTTCTTATTTGTTCCCACCATGATCTGTGCATCACATTATAGGTTTTGAAATGAGTCAGGAAGTGACTTTTAGGAGCACAGATGCATTTGTATTTGCAAAAGCGATTCATGGGCTTCTGGCAAGATGGTGGTCTGGGCAGACATGCTCCCAGCCACAGAGGGCAAATGAAACAAATACAGGTGGTAGTCCCGAAACTGAGCTTCAGAGGCTAGAAAAGTGGCTTGAATACCAACTAAGCGAAGAAGCTTAGCAAACGTGGTGAAACAAGAATCGGATGGATGAAATGTCAGCTTTGCGAGCAGCATTCCATGAAGACAGCAGCCCGGCACACCAATGACCAGTGTTGAGAAACATGAGAGCCTCCTTTCCTTTCTTCATACTCTCCTCATGACCAGAGCATGGCCAGCACCACCTGCGCCCACACAGTAACTGGTGCCCATCTCCCCTCCCTGCACAGACTCTATCTGCCTGAAGCTGGAACCAAGCCCTTGTGGATTTGGTATGTGGTGCATAATCCCTGAACCAAGAGGTGCATAAACTTCCCATCTTGAGGTGAACAGAACATGCAGTGCTAGGTCCCTGGCCACCTCTGTATGGGCAAGAAATCTTCCCACATCTAGCTCCCATTCTCCTGCTAGTTGCCTTCTGGGTTAAAATATTTCCTTCTGAGAACACATAACCTGATTTCAGCCATCAACTGAGCCAGCAAAAACTGTGCTACATGAACAGTGAACAGAGAATTACACACACATGAATATTTCCTATCATACCCATCAAGAGGTGAGCAGCAACATACAATCATAACTAAATACAAACACCACCACAATGTTTCAGAGACAACAGACCATTTCAGTTCACACAAAGAAGACAGAGAACGCAAGTGAGCAAAACACAAAGCCAGAAGAACTTGATCAAGAGGAAATGGCATTGGAACTACCTGATAGTGAATTGAAAAGAATGGTATTTAGACTCTGAATGGATTGAGAGAAAGAGAAAACTTCAATAAAGTGTTAAGAAAAACAGAATAAAACTTTAGAAGAGTTCATGGAAACAATAAGAACAAAATGACAAAGGAAAAGAATCAGAAACCATACAAAAACAAAATAGAAATTCAGAATACAATACTAAGATTTCAGAAAGAGATAATACATAGGGAAAAAATCAGTAGAATTGAATCAATGGAAGGTCAAAGTAGTGAGGTTGAAGACAACTCTCTCTAATCTGCTAGAGGAATAGAACAATCAGACAAAAGAACAAGAAAATTCAAAGACAGTCTAGGAAATATGAGGGGCATCATCAAGAGGAATAACTCATGTGTGACAAAAATTCCAGAACAGAAAGAACAGACAAAATTGTGGAAGAACTGTTGGAAGAAATTCTCCCTACCCTCTTGAAAGAGAAGATATGACTGTAAGAAGCAGAACAAACCGCAAACAGGCTAGACTTTAAAAGAAAATCACAAGACATATAGTAATTGATCTTTCTAAACTAAAGATAAGAATCCCAAGAAAAGGTTAGGAAAAACAAAAAGTTACCTACCAAGTAGAATCACTCTCTAATTTCTCAGCAGAAACTATGCAGGTAAAAGTCAATGCACCATGCAAAACTGTCCCACAAATACAATGATGAAATTAGTACATTTCCAGGTAAGCAAAAATTCACGGAATTTGTTAAAAAAAAAAAAAGACCTACTAATAAGAAATCCCAAAAGGAGTTCTCCAGCCTGAGAGCCAACAATTGCAGACAACAACCTGAGATTTTCATGGCAGTGCCACCAAGAAGTCAACCTAGCTGTATAACTCACTGCCATCTGGTTGATGCTGCCTCATAGTGACCCTATATGTGTTAGGCCGGTTGACTAAAGAAACAAATCCAGCGACATTCAGATACATGAAAGAAAGACCTTTATAACAAGAAATAATTATATAACAGAAAAACATCCTAGCCCAGTCCAACTCAAATTCTTATGTCTAATACTAGTCCCTTTTCAGACTCACTCAGTCACAAGCAATGATGCAGAATGTAGGAATAGAACACATTGATAGGTGTAGAATTGTGTGGATCCAATGGTGGTGGAAACACCCAAGGCCCTGGAAGCAACCAGGGTCAGCCAGGAGGAAGGTGAAGGCAGAGTGATAGGGGAGGTTCCTTGTAATCCTTGTGAGGAGGCCATGCCCACATGAGGCACTATCAAGTTGTGACCTGATTGACAGGTTGATACCACCCCTACACTTCAAGTGGACATGAAAGTCTGTTTCAACTGCTGACCTTTTGGCCAATGCATAATCACGGTACCATCAGGGATTCTTTAGATATACAAGTATCCATAATAAAACAAACCTACTAGATTGAAAATAAGGAAAGGGACAACAATGTGTAATGAAGATAATTACAAAGTAAAAAGACAGTATATTGTAGTTATAGAACCTCAAAGTGGAAAAAGAGTCAAGTAGATTTTAAGAACTTGAGTAAAGGGAAGACAACACATAAGTGGGAGGCTGGCAAAAAAAATGATGGAGGCAGGAGAAGACACTGGAAGGAGCACTAAAGTTAAAGTTAACAGATCATATGCTATTATATACACAATCCTGCAATAATGGTGATCTACGAGTAAGATGCACAGATAGACATGCAGGCTGAACTCGTGTGTGGGACAGAGTGGGAGCATACCAACAAACATATAGATTGGACAGGATTTTTACATCGGCTGCAACTATATCCATGAAGCATACATTGGGCGAAGTTATAAATGCTGTTTAGACTTTACCAAACTCCTTGAGATAATGAGTCATTTGGGTCTGTGGGATGAAGACTATAATGTCATGTCAAGTCTTTGGGCATAAAATAGTTCACAAGACAATGATCTATGTCCCACTTTGGTGAATAGCAACTCGGGTCTTAAAAGTTCATGAGTCATCTAAGATGCAACTATTTGAAAGAAGAGTGATGAAAATCAAAGATACACAGAAAGAATCCAATAGACTAATCCATTATTCCACCATCTCCAGTCTCCACCTCCCTGAGACTCTAAGAGCTAGGAGGTGCCTGGCTATCACTACTTACTGCTTAGAAAGGGGTCATTTTAGAAGGCCGTGGGTAGAGTGACAGAAAAGTGTGGGACAAAACTCAAAATCATGAACGAGACCAGGCTTACTGGTTGGAGACTGGAGAACTCCTCACACAATGGCCTTTGGCTGGAACTGAAGTAATCCTTGTGACTCAATTTCAAGCCAAACAATTTATAATTCTGTAAGGGGAACAATGGTGTTATTAAGTTGTGCACACCTTAGAATAATTTGGGATCAAAGTGACACCGTTTAACCAAGTACAAAGGAAAAAAAGAGGAACAGAGACAGGAAATACAGGGAGGGGGTGGAAAGGATAATGTTACATTGAGAAGATTGCAAGGAATTAGATGAAACATAATGTGGATGAATCACTAAAAGAAAAATGATGATCTGCCCTGTACACCTTCACCCAATTTACATGAAATTTTTAAAGATGATTCATTAGAATTCAAAAAATTATTTTAAAATTATCAATTGGATGCTTGTAATAAATAATCCGAAGAACTTTACACTTAGTCCTCTGAGCACCTCATGAATTAAGCACTATAGTCAACACCATTCCCCATTTCTCAGCCTAAGACATTCAAACACGAGATTCGGTGGCAAAGTAACTTGGACTACATCACCTGTAAGTAAGTGGTACAGTAGGCTGGCTCTCAAGTCCACAATATTAACAACTGCTCCATGAATAATCTATTTGGATGGTCTTGTATATCCAACTACATTTGTCCTTGAAAACGATTATTTCCCAACCTCTTCACTCCCTGGCCAAGTTCTTCTAAAAAATCTCTTATTTTTAAGAGAATGCTTTCTTTTTTCTCTTTCTCTTCAATTTCACTTTGTAGTTGATTTGAGTCCTAGTTCGTGAGCAAATGCAAAATTTCCCTTTGCTTCTTCCTCCCCCTTCTCCCACCCAACTCTCCACAACACCTCCTTATCTGAGAAGCCTGTGTAGGCTTGTGTGCTGCTTCTCATCTGAGTGAGGAACCACTAATGGAGTAAAATACTGGATTTTAAAAAATTATTAGAGGTGACTCGAGTTGTTGGTATTAATAAACATGTATGATTTTTAAAACTCTGATCAATAGTTAAAGTTCCTGCCATTGTTTCCTAGGATAGTTAGATAATATTAAGAAGCTACTGAATCAAAATGAACTCCTCACTGGCTGAGTTGGGAATTTAAGAAGAAAACTTGACAGTCTCTATACAGTTTATTGTGTTCCCAACAGGAAGCCTGGTGACATAGGGGTTGAGGATTGGGCTGCTAACCGTAAGGGCAGCAGTTGTGAACCCACCAGCTGCCCCTCAGGGAAAAGTTGAAGATTTCAGCTCCTGTGATGCTTTACAACCTCAGAAACCCAACAAGGCAGCTCTAGTTCATCCTACCGGGTCGCTAAGAGCCAGAACTGACTCAAAAGTTGTGAGTTTGGTTTGGCTTGGCTTATGTGCTGGAGAGACAGAATTCTATACATCTAGGACAGATAACCTCTTTTAATTCTCAGAGTAACCCAAGGTGTAGGTGCTATCATGGTTTCTTATTTCACAGACAGAAAAAATTAGGAGATAGACAGCCATTACTTAACCCAGTCTGCTAATAAGAGGAGAGCCAGAATTTGGACTCCAGGATTTTCACTCTAAACTCTAGTTTGATGGCTGCACCACTGTACCAATTGGACTCTCTCTGTTGCCCTAAGACATATTTGAATTCTATAAAGTTAGGATACAAATAAGTTAAGTTTTAAGTGTTTATATTTAGTATATTCTAACTCTCCAAAAGTTAACACCATGGGTTTATAAAGCCAAGTTAATACATTCTGTTCTTGTCTTCTGATTTCATGCATCAAGATGAGAACATTTGCTATTATATAAAAATATAAGGCATTTCAATACCACCCATACAATGAAACACATAATCTTTTCATAACTTTAAATGCTATCTATTCATAATATAAGTGAAATTATACTCATTTTCTCCACTATTCAAGGCTAAGGTTCGAATAATGACATTTCTACTAATAAAAATAAAGCATTACTTATTTCAGACTACTAAATTAGCGATCCTTTTATTGCTTCAGAGTACAGAGAAAGTACAATGTGGAAAACTAACATTTTTTTCTAAAAGAACTTTAATGTCTGTCACAATTTAATATACCCGTGTGTTGCATATATATATATATATATAAAATTGTGCTTCCAGTCGTCGAAATGAACTTGCCTCTGTTGCCCACTCCAAATCCACCTGTGCTCTGGGTTTCTTTTCAGCATTGAATCTGCCCTCTACACCCCTATTGTCGATCAGCGCCTCTGGACTGAGTGCTGGGAGGGTAGGAGTTCATGCGTCTCTGGTATACTTTTGCATCCCCGGCGGCACCAGAACATCATTGTTGTGAGGTGCCTGTGCTTGGGTTCACCCTCGCAGTGATCCTCTGTGCGACAGAATGAGACGTGGCCCGGCCCTGGGCCGTCTTCACAACCGCTCTCATGTGGAGCCTATTGTTGCAGACACCGTGTCAGTTCATCTTGTCGACGGCCTTCCTCTCTTTGGCTGCCCCTACACATGATGAAGCGTGGTGTCTTTCTCCAGAGTGCTGGCTACTGAGCACGTCCAAAGTATGCGAGATGAGTTTCACCATTCTTGCCTCTGAGGTGCATTCTGATGGTACTTCTTACAAAACAGATGTTTGTTATTTGGGGACGTAGGTGTTTCTTCCAATATTCTTTGCCAGAATTATAATTCAAATGTTTTGATTCTCTGATATCCATCCTTATTCAATGTCCAAATTTCACATGTATATAAGGCAATTGAAAATTGTCGTGGCTTTCCTCAGACACACTTTAGTCCTCAAAGTAATGTCCTTGCTTTTCAACACTTTCAAGAGGTTGTGGGGAACATATTTCCCCAGTGCACAGTGTCGTTTGATCTCTTGACTGCTGCTTCCATGAGCATTGATCGTACAGGGAACAAGAGGCAGTTGCGTGAACAGAACAAGGGAATACTGTATGGTTTTAAATCAAGAAAGGCGTGTGTCACGGTTTTATCCTCTCAGTGTACTTATTCAATCCGTATTCTGAGTGAATTATCAGAAAAGCTGGATTATATGAAGAAGAATTTGGCCATAGGACTGGAGGAAGGCTTACTAGCAACCTGTGATATGCAGATGACCTAACCTTGCTTGCTGAAAGTGAGGGGGACGTGAAGAACTTGCTGATGAAGACAAGGACTGCAGCCTTCAGGATGGATTACAAGTCAATGTGAAGACCACAATTCTCACAACTGGACCCACAGGTAGCATGATAAACGGACACGAGAACACAGTGCTAATTACATACATGTTTGTTGAAAGAATAAATATGAGTCTCTGAAGGACATCTTTCTGCAACCCCAGCTTCTCTGCTGCCTGGCCCACTTTCAGAACAAAGTGGTGTCAACAAGATGATGGTTCCAAGTGAGCTCAGAGAGAGCTAAGGAGCCCATGGCATAGTTGGCTGTTTGCCTCAAGTTGAGCAGTTTGATTCTACCAGCCCATTCCATGGGAGAAAGATGGCGTGTTCTGTTCCCGTAAGATTTGCAACATGGAAACCCCAAAGGGCAGCTCTACTCTGCCCTATAGTGCCACGGAGTCAGAATCCACTTGGTAACGGTGGGATTTCCTCGGTTGGGCATTGCTAGATGAGCTGCAGCATCTTTCATTATGAAAAATGGTTCCTGTGAGCCTCCTTAAAAGGGGCAGGGTTAGGGGCTGTCTTAGTCATATCATACTAGTTTGGCATACAATTCAGGATTAATGTTGGATTGATATTCTCTTTCTGACTCTGGGAACACTGTCTGTGGGTTCTCACAAATGTCCTTCTTGGAGACAGACTGTGACTATAGAGAGAACAAAGGGTGATAAATCCTTAAATCTAAGGTCAGTGATGCTCTCTTACCTGGATGGTCATGCTGACCACATCATGTAACTTTTCTGGGCAGACCTTTTAGATCTGCAGAATGATTCCCCCATTTTAAAAGACTTGCACATCCTTGAACAGGCTCATACACATACAAGCCTTGTTTTTTCCAAGGTGAACAACGGCCTTTTGCCTTCACGTCACAATGTCTTGACAAAACCTCTTTGGGGAATCATCAATAACAAACTATTTGGATGTGACCTTTGCGTTTTATAAATGAGTCATTGTGTAAAAGTTCTGTCTCTTTGCACTTTCATAAGCTTTGTAAACATATTTACCGTGTCCTGTGTATTATTTGGAAGTTGCATTATTGTTGATGATGTACTCTTCAAGTGAGTAACTTATTTTCAAATACAATCATTATAAGCATGTGTTTTGGGCATACTTGAAGTACTTGTATATATTTCCTGCAATCTTCAAGGATTTTTCTTCTGGTTTATGAGCTGTAAGTAGTTCTTTTGCAATAAAATCAGTTCACTGTCGTAATCATTTTCCAATGACACCAAATCCTTTTACTTGTTTTTACAGAAACTATGCGATTTTCTCCCTTGTGTATTCTCGTATTTGTTTGAAGGTATGATATTGGTGTTATCCTGGCTTTGCAGAACCTAGAATTATTTTTCTTTCTGAAACATAATAGAAATGAACTCTTTGAAAGATGGAGAAATTCTAGATTTTCTTGTTTTCTGGCTGACGATGCCTTGAACAAGCTTACCCATCTTGTAATATCTACAGCTCGTTTTGATGGTAACAGCGAAGACCTGGTTTTCGACAATAATGAAGCCGTTAATGTGGCAGAAGGGCTGCACCAATGGCGATGCTGATGCCAATAGTGAAAGCAAAGAAAATGAAGATGGATGGTGTAAGAGCATCTTTCACTATGAAAATGTAACAACCTTGCTACCGCAATATAATGCTTACCCAGACTTGACCAGGAAAGATAAAAAGTGGATTATGATTCCCTGACATTATTTACAAAAGAGATTCTGGAAATTATAAAATCCCAAACTAACTTTTATGCGAGGTAGCAGATGATGAGACAGAGTGCAAGCGATAAGAATGGCAACTAAACACTGGCAGCTTACAACCACGGAGGAAATACAGACTTCCACTGCTGTGAATGAACATGATATGCGTGTTTTCCTGGAGCTACCATATTATTGATGCTCTTTGGGGGTATTACTTAGATTGTAGAAGTTGTTTCTAAAACAAGATATAAGGAACAGTGCACATACACTGCAACAATTCAAAAGACACATGCAAAGAAGTACTTGGCAGTGGCCGGCTTCACAAATAGCGCACAATTACCCAGGTTCTCAATAGTCAACTAAAAGAGGTCTATGTGTCATCATGTATCAGCCACGGACGAAAGCATGGTGTCCTTCAAGAGCTATTAAACTAATGACAACGGATCATAACAATAAACTTTCTCGCAATACCAGGCCACAGATGGAGAGAGATTATCGGCTCATCTAGGGGTGAACACATTTGTTAAATATAAGTGTAAACTAGTAATCGAAGCAAAAGGGCATTTTAAATAATCTCCAATTATTTCCTCCATATTTCCGGGGTTTGGGAGTCTCTAAATCCCTTGTCATGGAGTCCATTTTGATAGTGACCATAATGCATTATGGAACAGACAGGCTTTCTACTCCCCTAAAGACCTGCAGTCTGGAAAACTCACAAGGACAGTTCTACCCTGTCCCATAGGGAAGCTAAGAGTTGGCATCGACTTAAAGGCAGTTAATTTGGTTTGGTTTTGGTAACAGCTTGAAATAATTTACAAGACCCAACATTTAGAGCTGCGGTTGAAGCAGTCCTGGGTCTAATTGGTTTTATCAACCAGGTCGCAGGCTTCATCTCTTTTAGGTTACGTAATGGTGAGACAGTTTCTAGTCTCCTTGGAGCTTTCCTGCAGGCTCAATGTGCAGGGCCCGCTCTCCCCGGAAGACGCCCCGCTGAGGACCAGCACACTGTTCTTCCGGCCGCAGCCGCACAGGTGCATGAAGGTTTTCTAAGTTAAAATGTGAGCAGTCGTTGCAGAAATCTCACTTACTCTTGGCATCTGTGGAGTGGGGGCACTGAGGGAACAATATTGATCATGAAACACTAAGACAAAAGACGAGCCAGGCAGGAGTCGAACCTACAATCTTCTGATCCGTAGTCAGACGCGTTATCCATTGCGCCACTGGCCCTTGGCTCAAGGAGGGGAGGGGACGGGGCATAGGAGACAAGTCTTGGGGCCTATCCGAGCGACACAGGCGAAGAACGGACGGAACGTGAGGTGGCAGTGTCTTCTCGGACTTCGCCCCGTGGGCCTGGCCCGAGCCTCGGCTCTCAGCACTTTCCCGAGTCCGACCCGCTGGACTGGCGAGTCAGAAACGCGGAAATGGAAGCGCGCGTGCTGAGGGGGCGGGGGAGGAGAGGTGGACCCCGCGCATGCGTAAAACAGCATCCTGGCGCGGCGCTGGAGGCACCTCCCCCGGCCCCGACAACACGCATGCGCAATTGGATCCCCTTCCGGTTCCTCTGGGTGGAAGCCCAGGGGGCGCTATGTGTTTTGGCAATTGCTCAACTCCCCAGGCAGGAAGCCTTCTAAGCTCTCTGGTTCGATTCCGACTGTAAGGAGATGTTTTCCACTTTTCTTATAGTGTGAAAAGGCCCCATTCCCCCGAGCGACCAGATGCTTGTACTCCGGTTCCAATCGTGGCCTGTGGAGACCCTCTTTTGAGCTATGGTGGGACTTTAGGAGCCGAGGCTGGTACCGGGTCTGCAGGCGGCCGCGGGGAGGCTGCGCGGGGCCCAGCCTGCTGCGTGCGCCGGCGCCATCTCACCCCCCTCAGTCGACGGCCGGAGTTACGTGGGCGCCCGGCTCGGCGAGTCCTCCGCGCTCTCCTTCCTTCCCTCGGCGCCCGCTCAGGCTGCCGGGAATGGGGAGGGGAAGACCCGCGCGAGGCGCGGCTGTGCGCCCCACAAGTGTGAACCCAGGAGCACGGGAAACCTTGGAAGTCAAAGTAGTGGAGAAGCGTGGACACAGCACCAGTCGCCTCCTTCGATAGCTCAGCTGGTAGAGCGGAGGACTGTAGGGCGTTTCTGCGGCTATCCTTAGGTCGCTGGTTCGATTCCGGCTCGAAGGAGTGGAGCTTCTTTTGTTGGTCCGGCCTCAGCTGTGGGGCTAAGTCCAGGGTGTAGTCAGGAGCGCTCGTTCTTATCTTCGCGTTTAAGAGCGCTGACCCTTCTCTAGAGGAAGAGATAAAGAGCGATGCCCAGCTGCGGGGGATTAGCTCAAATGGTAGAGCGCTCGCTTAGCATGCGAGAGGTAGCGGGATCGATGCCCGCATCCTCCAGTTTTCCTCCTGTCTGTAGTTTCACCCGTTTCTCTTTAGGGCGCCAGTGTAGGCGGACATTTGCTGATGCCGTGTTTGCGTCACTGCCCTGGGGTAATTGGCGCTGTCTGAGTGTGCCCTTCTGTCATAGCCATTTTATCTCTATTTACGCTGGGGAAGTTCAGGAACTTTCTACGCGGCACAGCCCTACCTATTGCCACTCGTTTTAGTGATTATTGACTCCTGGCTGCAGTGACAGGAGGGTCTGAGACTAAGCTGTCTAAAGTTTGGGGAAACCGATAGATGAACAATCAAAACAGCAGTCTGGTACAGAACGCTACTTTGAACTTGTGCTGAGCCTGTGCCGTCTCTGCCGTGGGGTCGGAGAATCTGGCTCTGCATGAATCCGGAAAGGATGGGATTACAAAGGGCACGTGGAGACGAGCCAGGAAGGGCCTAGACCCGAGCTTGCTGATGGAGAAGGGTTCTAATGTCTCTGCTCCTGAGGAGTAAGTAACTACGGAAAGTTAGGGATTGTTGAGAAAATAGTGAACTGAAGGGAAAGTTCTCTCTCGGGCTGCCCTTGAGAAGCAGGTCTACTTTGTTAAAAGAGCATTAAAAACCGAACTCAAGCACTCGAAAGACTGAGAGGTTAAACAGAACTCACAAAAACTGTTTTGGTAATTATTGTTCCTAATTTTCTGGAATTATTTTTTAAGGTTGGGGGGGAATATTGCACCCACACTTTAACCTTCACTACAGAAAGCACAGATCCACACAAAGGCAGGATTATTGCTTTTTTTGAGGATTCCGCCTATTATAGGTTAGCTCTTAACCCCCAGTGCCCTTTCTAAGGTCTTAGATAACACCTACGTTTTTGTTACCAATGTGTACAACTCATTGGAGCTTATTGGCATGCTTTGACTTGCGAGGAAATCTCCATTTTTTAATTAGGTTTATTCTTATCAGTATATTCTTTTAGTTGAAAAATTCACTTAAAATATTTCATAACTTTTGTGAAAACAAATACGAGTAGGGAAACACTTTCATCTGACCATATACCCACATTACTGCTTTGGAATTACAAGTGCTGTAGCTGACTGAGGGGAGCATCTGTCAGTGAAACTGAGTGACCCCAAAGGTGGAAATGGGTACGTATCAAGAACCCAGAGGCAGAACACTCTTTGAGGGAGTAGGCTAGCTTAGCACTCAAATAACAATCCCCAGGTCAGCAATAATCAGATGGGGAATAGAATTAATGTAAAAAGTTAGTGTCCTAAGTCAAGAAACAGTTTGAGATGGTCACTTATTGCTGTGGGCTTTAAAATCTGATGGCCGTCCTTGGTTTTACCACTCGTTAGCTGTGTCACCTTGGGCAAGCTGCTTGACATCTGTGTTTCAGTTTCCTCATTTGTAAGAGAATATGGGACCTACTTTTAATTAAGATACAACTTCTAAGACACTTTGTACAAGGCCTGGCACGTAGGAGACATACAACAAATATTAGTTGTTGTAGAAAGGATGAAGGTAAAACAGAGGGCCTTCTAATGAACAATAATAACGAGCTGAATTTGCTGCTAGAGTGTGAACAGTTAACGGAATAGCCTAGTGAGAGAGCTGTGCTTATTAGTTGACATTGGTCTGTTGGACTATTTCTCAGAAGTTACTTATGTACTGACAAAATGGCCTCTCTCTTACCTCCTAGGCTGTCCAAGTGGGCAGGCCCATTCTTCTCCACAGGGGGGAAAACTGTCATCATCCAAAGTCCTCTTCAGTTTTTTAATCACTTTCCTCAAAGAGAGTACATCAGGCCTTCCTACCAGAACTGACTGTACAGGCTCTCTCCATTCCCCCTGGCTCTCTCCACCCGCACCTGCTCTCTCCTTTCCCTCGGCAGCTCAGTTCACTCTCAGCCACATAGATTCAAGTGGACAAACTTGTCTAGGACTGTTGCTTTTGTCATTTGCCTGGAGAACTTTCTTTTCCCATTCATTTCATCCCGTCAAGCCCACTTCAAAGTTGACCTCTTTCTTTTCTTTTTCTTTTAAATCATTTTACTGGGGGCTCGTATATTCTTATCACAATCCATCCATCCATCCATTGTGTCAAGAACATATGTACATTTGTTGCTATCATCATTCTCAAAATATTTGCCTTCTACTTGAGCCCTTAATATCTGCTGCTCATATCCCCCTGCCTCCCTACTCCCTTCTACCTCATGAACCCTTCATCATTCATAAATTATTATTATTTTGTCATATGTTACACTGTCCGATGTCTCTGCCCGCCTTCTTCTCTGTTGTCCATCCACCAGGGAGAAGGCTATACGTAGACTCTTGTAGTCGGTTCCCCTTTTCTACCCTACATTCCCTCCATGCTCCAGGCATCACCACTCACCACTGGACCTGAAGGATTCATCTGTCCTGGATTCCCTGTGTTTCCATTTGCTATCTGTACCTATGTAAATCCTCAGGTCTAGCCAGATTTGTAGGGTCAAATTGGGATCATGAGAGTGGGGAGGGGGGAGAGAAGCATTTAAAAACTAGAGGAAAGTTATATGTTTCATGTTTCATCGTTGTTACCCTGCACACTGACTGGCTCATCTCCTGCCCACAACCCTTCAGTAAGGGGGTGTCCAGTTGGCTACCAATGAGCTTTGAGTCTCCACTCTGTACTCACCCACATTTACAATGATATGATTTTTTGTTCCTTGATGCTTGATACCTGAGCCCTTCGACAGCTCATGGTCACACAGGCTGGTGTGTTTCTTCCATGTGGGCTTTGTTGCTTCTAAACTAGATGCTACTTGTTTATCTTCAAGCATTTAAGACCCCAGATGCTATATTTTTTTATAGATGGGCACCATCAGCTTTCTTCACCACATTTGCTTATGCATATGTTTGTCTTCATTGATCGTATTAGGAAGGAGGACACCCATTGATATGATTTTTAGTTCTTTGATGTGTGATAACTGGTCCCTTCTACACCTCATGGTCAGACAGGCTGGTGTGCTTCTTCCATGTGGGCTTTGATGCTTCTGAGCTAGATGGCTGCTTGTTTATCTTCAAGCCTTTAATACCCCAGACACTATATCTTTTGATAGCCAGGCACCATCAGCTTTCTTTACCACATTTGCTTATGCACACATTTTTCTTCAGCAATCGTGTCGAGAAGGCGTGCTTCTGGAATGCCAATTTGCATTGAGTAAGTGCTTGAGTGAAGGCCCGATGTCCATCTGCTGTCTTAATACTAAACCTATAAATACATGCGTATAGATCTGTTTCCCCACACTCATATAAATATATTTACATATGTACATTCCAGTCTTTAGACCTCTATAAATACCCTTTGCACCTAGTTCTTTCCTCTATTTCCTTTTACTTTCCTGTTGTCCCATTATCATGCTCAGCCTTCATTTGGGTTTCAGTAATTTCTCTCAATTACCTTGCCCTTGCTGAATCCCTATCAGGCTTCTCACACCCTTCTTGCTACTGATTTTGGATCATTTATTGCTCCCCTGTCCCTGGGTTGGTCAGCACCACTTTCTTACCCCCTCCTCCCCCTTTTCCGTGTCCCTCTGGAACCATTTGTCCCATTGTTTTCTCCGCCAGATTATTCATCCAGTCTATCTTATCTAGATAGATCTGTAGAGATAATAATGTACACCAAAAATCAAATCAAGTCACAGCAAGATAGGCGATGAGTGAGAACACAACGATGATAATAAAAAGAAAATCAACCCATAGAAGAATAAATTAATTAAAAGAAAAAATTTTAAAAAGAAAGAAAAACCTGTAAATAGATCAAGGTCTGATTTTTTATATCTAGGTGTGGCCTTCAGTCAGGTCCCATGGGGTACCATGCTTTGGCCCCAGAGTCTGTCCTTTGAAATCCCTCAGGGGCTCCCTGCTCTGCTCCCACGGTTTTTCTGCCACATGCTTTTAGTGGTTTGCCTCACTGTCACAGGGTCAGTCTGGGCCAGTCCTGACCCTGATTCTCCAGTGTTGTCCCCCTTAGGACCCTGGGCCATCAAGGGATGGCGTGTCTCATAGTGGAACCAGCCATATTGTCCACTCTGTTCATTGGCTATTCAGAGTAGGGATATCATCCTCCAGGCCTGATGGGCCCGGGTGTGCTCCACTCTCTCTTCCTCCCCCTTCATTTGCTCCCATTTGCTCTGATCAGATATGTCCCTCTCCCCTAGCTGCAGCTTCAGTGCCGTCCTCTCAAGTAAATTCTTCTGGGTTGAGGGGTAGTTGTCCACATATCTGGTATGGGGGTTGAGCCCTCAGGCCCCTCTACTAGCTCCCCAGGCCTTGCCGGCACGCTGCATTCATCTGGCACTGGCTTTATATCTGGTCCCTCTTTCCCTGTGGAGACACAGGCAATACCCTCCGCTTGGGTGGGTCAGTACCCTATTCCCCCATCACACATCTTTTTTTTTCTTGCCCCTTTCCTCCCTCCACCCCCATTTTAGTTGGCCACCATATGTACCCCTGGATTTGGTCTGGCCCCTGCCATACTACCTGGACCTCACTCACCCCTGGAGTGTTTTATACAGTAGCTTTTTCCCTGTGCCCCTTTTGCACTTACCTTCCTGTTCTCTCTTTTTTACATATATATAAACTTAGCTCAGCAGACTCATGTTATAATTGTCCTTTTGTGCGTGGCTTACTTCACTTAGCATAATTTCCTCCAGTTCTTCCCATGCAGCGATATGCTTCATGCGTTCATCACTACTTTTTAGCATTGCATAGTACTCCATTGTATTTAATCCTTTCATCTGTTGATGGAAATTTTGGTTGTTTCCAACTCCTTGCGATTGTGAACTGGGCCGCGATGAACATTGGAGCACAGATGTCTGGCCTTGGTTTATTTCTTGCCTCTTCTGGGTATATGCCCAGTAGAGGGATTGCTGGGTTGTACGGTAACTCAATTTCCATCTGTTGGAGAAATCGCCAAATCGATTTCCATAGTGGCTTTACATACCTACAAGTCCACCAGCAGTGGATGAGAGTTCCTATCTCACCATAGCCCCTCCACTTGTTGCTTTCTGATTTTTTGAATTGGGCTATCTTTGAGGATATTAGGTGGTATCTCATAGTTGTTTTGATTTGCATTTCTCTTATGGTTAATGATTGGGAACATTTTCTCATGGTTATTGGTCATTCGGATTTCAGATGCTGTGGAACTTCTGTTCAGGTCCTTTGCCCACCTCCTCAGTGGGCAATTCGTTTTTCTCTTATTGTGTGCTTGCAAAGTATTGTAGATTTTAGTAATAAGGCCTTTGTCCGATGTGTCATTGCTAAAGATGTTATCCCAGTCCGTGGGCTCTCTTATTACTCTCTTTGTGAATTCCTTCGATGTACACAGGTGTCTTATCTTCAGTATATCCCATTTGTCTATTTATGACTCCTCTGTATTTGTATCCTTCCCTGTTTCTGATAGCCTATGTATTCCCTGTGCCAAGGTTCTCAGGTTTGTCCCAATTCCCTCATTAATGGTCCTCATTGTTTTGGATTTTAACTCAAGGTCTGTGATCTACCTTGAGTTTATTCTTGTGCATGGAGTGAGGTAAGGGTCTTGCTTCATTTTTCTGTAGGTAGATATCCATTCTTTCTAACATCATTTATTGAAGATGGCATCTGTTTCCCATTTAATATTTTTTGGGTCCATAACAAAGATCAGTTGCCTGTATGCTGATGTTTTATTTCTGGGTCTTTAGCTGTTTTCCATTGGCCTCAATACCTGTCATTATGCCAGTACCACACTGTTTTGACTACTGTGGCCTTATAGTACATGCTAAAATCAGGTAGAGCAAGCCCTCCCACTTTGTCCTTCTTCTTTAGGAATTCTCTGCTAATTCTGGGCTTCTTCCCCCTCCATATGAAGTTTGTAATCTGTTTTTCCTATTCTTTGAAGAAGGATGGTGGTATTCTTATCGGGATACCATTGAATTTATATAGTGCCTTGGGTAGAACTGACATCTTTACTATATTCAGTCTGCCAATCCAGGAGCATGGGACATTCTTCCATTTGTTGAGGTCACTCTTGATTTCTTGAAGTAGTGTTTTATAATTTTCCTCATACAAATCTTTTGGGTTTTTTAGTCAGGTATATCCCTAGGTATTTCAATTTGTGTTTGGCTATTGTAAAGGGTACTACCTTTTTAATCATCTCTTCTATGATCTTGTCAGATGTGTAGAGCAGTCCAATAGACTTCTTTGTTGATTTTGTATCCTGCCACTCCGCCATATTCCTCTATTGCTTCCAACACTCTGCTTCTGGAGTTTAAGGGATCTTGAATATATAGAATTATATCATCTGCGAATAATGATAATTTTGCCTCTTACTTCCCCAGCTGAACAATTTAATACCTTTCCTTTGTCTTAGGTTTTAGCTAGGACCTCCAGTACGATGTTAAATAGGAGTGGGGACAAGGGGCATCCCTGTTTGGTCCCCTTTTTCAGTGGAATTGTTTTCATCTTTTCCGTTAGCTACCACATTAGCTGTTGGTTTTTCATATATGGCTTGTATAATATTGAGGAATTTTCTTTCTATTCCTATATTTTTCAGTGAAACAGGAATGCATGTTGGATGTTGTCGAATGCTTTTTCCGCGTCTATTGGTATAATCATGTGGTTCTTATCATTTTTCCTGCCAATGTGGTGAATAATGCTGATGGTCTTTTGCATGTTGCACCATCCCTGCATCCCTGGTATCAATCCCATTTGTTCATGGTGAATTATTTTTTAAATATGCTTTTGTATTCTGTTGGCCAGTATTTTGTTAAGGATTTTTGCATCAATGTTCATTAGGGATATTGGTCTATAGTTCTAGATTCTTGTGGCATCTTTGCACGCTTTCGGTATCAAAGTTATCTAGCTTCATAGAAAGAGTTTGGGAGTTTTCCATCATTTTCTATGTTCTGGAAGGGTTTGTATAGGGTTGGTGTCAGGTTTTCCCTGAATGCTTTGTTTAATTCTCCTGTGAAGCCATCTGGCCCAGGGGATTTTTTTGTTGGTAATCCCTTGATTACCTTGTCTATTTCTTCCTTTGCTATGGGTCTGTTGAGGTTGTTGACATCCATCTGGGAAATCTATGGAGGGATTGTGTTTCCAAATATTTGTCCATGTCTTCCAAATTGTTGAATTCGTTAGAATATAGACCTTCATAGTAGTGTATACTTCGCCTTTTGATTTCATTAGGGTCTGTTGTTATGGCCCCTGTTTCATTCTTTATCCTTGAAAATGTCATTTGTTCCTTCCTTTCTTTGGTTAGGTTTACCAGAGGTCTATCAATTCTGTTAATTCTTTCAAGGAACCAATTTTTAGCGGCATTAATTTTTCCATAGTTTTCTTGTTTTCCCTCTCCTGGTGGTCTTTTATTTGTCCTCAGTAAGTGTTGATCTTCTGCCCATACTGGATTGGCAAGGATCTTTTGTAGGGCTGGGATTTATTTTTATGTATTTTCTGAAGTTGTCCCTGTCTGGGAAGACTCTTACTTCTCCATCTATTTTAATAGATAATTTGTCTGGCCAAAGTATTCTTGAGTTTGTGTTGTTTTCCTTCAATTTTTGGAATATGTTACTCCATCCCTCCTATTCTTCTTTGTTTCCGCTGATAGATCTGAACATACTCTTATTGGGGTACCTTTATATTGAACTGTTTGTTTTCCCTAGCGGCTTTTATGATCTTCTCCTTTTCCTCATAGTTGGATAATTTGACAGTTATGTGTCTTGGTGACTTCTTCTTGAGAATCAGTCTGGCTGGTGTTCTTTCAGCCTCTTGTATGGTTGCCTGATTTTTATTTATTGAGCTGGGGAAGTTTTCCTCTAAGAATTCCCTTGCTATTTTCACTGTTGACTTTTTTGTTGTGTCTTGTTCCGGTAGTCTGATTATTCTAATTTTTTTTTCATAGCATTAGACATGGCTCTCAAGTTTTCTTCAGCTTCTTTGATAGTTTTATTTGACTGTTTTTCCCATTTGCTGAGGTTTGCTTGGTTATTCTCTAGGTTGCTGGTGTGATATCTGCCTCTTCAAGCCTATTGGCAAGATCTGTCAAAGGAGAGAGGGGGAGAGAAGAGGGGAAAGAGAAAAAAAGGGAAAAAGAAGGAAGCGAGAACAAAACCCTAACACAAACCTGAGCCCATTGAGACTGACTGCGGTGGGATAGGAAAGGCAGGGCTAGTGAACAGAGTGAGAAGAAATAGAGTAGTAGAAAAGGAGATAACTGAGACTTGATCTGTGAAGCTGGAGGAGTTCCAACTCTTCCTCAGGGTAGCGGGGTGCTGTACCCATTTGATGTAGGGTTCCACAGATGCTGTGTGGGATTACTTCAAAGGCAAGAACGCGCCTGTGTTCAGGTGTCACTTGAGTGCTGGAGTTTGCTGGTGTACCTGCCTTGTGCTGTATATAGCACTGCAGCAGGGGCTGGGGGTGGTGGCGGCTAGGGTGTTCCCACAGCCCCCCCTAGGGCCTCTGGGCAGGCAGGGCCTTCCCAGCTATGTGTAGAATCACTGAGAGGGAAGCTGGGCTTATTGGCCTATCTAGTCTGCTGGTGCTTACTAGATCAGAGGATTTTATTTTTTATCCCCCCTGGCCAGCTAGAATAAAATCAAATGAAATTGTCTCCCACAGTCACTGGGCTGCAGCTCCCTGTTTAAAGCTGACACTTGCTACAGCAGATCTTTGTTATGAAAAAAGCTGCCAGGCCCTGTAGCTGAGTTCTGGCATTCCTTAGCTAGCTTTCTTCCTATGCTAATTTATGTTAAGGACCTCCTGCCTCTGTGCTCCTTGGAGCTCAGCAACCAGACTTGATTTTGAGTTTTAAACCAATACTATATATTTCACCTTTTTCTTTAAATTATGCTTGTGAAGTTCTCTGATCTGGGGGCTGTCAGGCTGACCCCAGAGTGGGAGATCCAGCTTATCAGGAGTTTTATTGTTAGGCAGCTTAGCCTAGGGAATTGGGAAGTCCATTTATGCATGCCCAGGAGAGCCAGCAAAGGACAAAGCTGTCGGATGGGCTTTACACCTAGAGCAGCCCACCTTGGCCAGGTGATTACAATTCAACCAATGGGATCAACCTGGGGTCATTCACCACGCCTCCCCCGGGAACCCTTGAAAAGGCAGGGACCGGAAGGAAGAGGGGCTTCCTTGGGTGGTCTGGTCTTCTTCGTGGGAGGAGAGAGATCCTTGGGTGACCTGGGGCAGTCTCTGCCAGGCCGCATGGTCAAAGGAATCCTATGGGTGCCGCGTAAACCTGATGCTTCTTTGAACTTTCATTAAATTCACTTGGATCACGAGCCCGGCTTCGGCGTGAAATCTTTCTCACGCGGAGCCAAGGACCGAGGCTGAAATTTAGGCAGGAGAGAGAGACCTAACATTATTTCCTTCCCAGCCAATTGGAACTAAATTTGTTCCCTGGACTCCCGACTTTCGCCTATTTTCTCCCACACCGCAATCTACCTGAGGTAAAAATCTACTTTTTCTTCTACTCTAAATTATGCCTACCTGCACCACCACTCCCCAGGCTGTGAACTCAAGGCAGCCAACTGTGTGGAGAGCTCCAGTATGGGGTTCCCCTCATGCCTGGGATTCTGTTCCCTCTCTGCCGTCCACCTGCAGAAATCGCTGCTCCCGGCAAGGGCACTGCCAGCGCCCAGGGCTTGCCAAAGCTAGAGCGCTTTAAAGAGTTCTTGGTTTGCTTTGTGAGTGGAAATCCCACTCAAAAAGGGGTTCAGGAGAGACCCTGGTGCCCTAGTGCTAATTTCAGGACTCCACCTCCCTGTTTTCCTTCACCTTACCTCCCAATTTTCTGGTCTGGCAGCAGGAGCTCCTGATGGGTGAATCCTATCTGGTTGCCATTTTTTCCCCTCTTCCCAAAGTTGACCTCTTTCAATGTTCATAGGTCCTTTGGATTCTAGAATGCCCAGATTTGGGGATCAATTTTAACCTTGCTTATTGTGGTTACTTCTTCCCTAGATGGTAAATTCTGCTCCCATATGAATCTTGCTATCTTGCACTCCCTTACACTACTTCCTTCTCTCAGTGAACCTGAGAAATTCTGTGCCAGTTCCTTACTTCCTAAAACCAAAATAAAAATAAATTCTGACTAAATTCAATAATGTATTCCTATGAACACAACCAGCCTGAATGTTTGATATTGGATGAAGTACAGTCAGGAGCTCACCTAAGACCAGCAGTTCTCAACCTGGGTCGCAACCCCTTTGAGGATCAAACGGCCCTTTAACAGGGGTCACCCATTCATAACAGTAGCAAAATGACAGTGATGAAGTAGCAATGAAAATAATTTTATGGTTGGGGAGTCACCACAACCTGAGGAGCTGTATTTAAAAGCTGCTGCATTAAGAAGGTTGAGAACCACTGCCTGAGACAGAAGCCTCAGTTAGGCCAGCACCTTCGTTTTGAAGTTGAATGAATGCTCTCAACTTGCATGTTAATAAGACAAACCCAGGAGGGTTAGTTACCTCCTTGTCACACCCGTTTTCTTTCCTTTTCCTCTCACCCCTAAACATAGGTGTTATTTTCCCGGAAAGCTTCCAAGATTGGCATGTATTTCAGCACTGAGAGGCCTAGCAAGCATACCAGGAAAAAAAAAAAAAAAGAAACTCTGGAGGGGCTAATCTAAAAGTTGTATGCATTTTTCTATAAAGGTACTCATAAATTACAAAAAGAAAACTGACCAAAACTCTGTTAGAGAAGCAGAGAGATGTAATGAGAAATATAACAGCACAAACCAGCAAACAGTGTTGTAAAGTACAAGAAGACAAAGTCGTTGTTTACACAGCACAATGTCCAAGTATCAGTGCTGTGTTCAGTCTCCAACAATATACTCGACCTTTTTCAGCCTGATTCTATACTTCATTGCAGTGGCTACATAGAACTCAGTGTTCATGATTATAGGGTGTACTAACGAAGTTAACAGGATACAATGCAAGTGAGAACAGTTCAGGATACAGTTGTTCTTCAGGACTAGTTAGAATGGTTTTTCAGGCCTGTTAATAGATGGCCAAACAGCATTCTATTCTGTTTAAAACAACCTGAAGACATTCAGCTCAAAATCCCTGCGTCAGGAAACTCAACTCCCTGGTAAGGAGCTAGAGCAGTGGTTCTCAACCTGTGGGTCGTGACCCCTTGGGGGTCGAATGACCCTTTCACAGGAGTTGCCTGATTCATAACAGTAGCAAAATTACAGTTATTAAGTAGCAACAAAAGGGTGGTGGTCACCACAACATGAGGAACTGTATTAAAGGGTTGCGGCATTAGGAAGGTTGAGAACCACTGACCTAGAGATACCTCACTCTAGTAAGCCACAACCTGAAGGCATTCAGCTCCACTTCTGTGGGTCAGCAAGCCTCGCTCCCTCATGTAAGTGTCGAGAGACACCCTACTCCCTAAACCAGCCTCCTGTCCAAAGGCACTCAGTTTTATTTGCTGTGTGAGCTGGGAAGCCACCCACCCCACCCCTGACTTCCTGCTCCGGCTCCTGGTTCTGCTACTGCTCCTTTCATGTCACCCCCGTCTTCTGGATCAAGAAGGCTCACTGTGCAGGAATCTCAGGGTCCAGAGTATGCGCCCCTGGTTCTTGCTGGTGGTGAAACCACCTCTCCTGCTTCTCATAGAGCTCATGTTACACTGTTGGGAGGGCCATCTTAATGCCTCCTGCTAGCATTATTCTCAGGTAAATCCTATCAGTGCGCCCCCTGCCCTCATCCCCCTTCTATCTAGACCCATAATGGAAAATGTCATTTGGTTGGAGTCAAAGAGGCTCGAAGAACCATATTAAATAATTCACTGCCTCTGCTGTCAGCGTCTGCTATGCAAGCCGTTGGTTGCTTGATATTTACAAAGTCATTTGGAAGTAATTTTTATTCTTTGGGTATTAGTTGTCAGGCTATTTTTGGAAACTGGTCATCCATAGTCCATGTCATGCGTTCCTGCAATATGCAAAAAACATTTTTTATTGCAATTTAGTCTTACTAAGCTAACTTTCTGAGAATTGTAAAGAAGAAGGAAGTTATTTCTGAGAAGTAGTAACACTGACAAAATGGAGTCAAGCTCCAGTCATGCCTATCGTGGCTGGTATGTTACTGTGATGCTGGAAGCTATGTCACTGGTATTTCAAATACCAGCAAGATCACCCAGAACACACAGGTTTGAGCAGAGTTCCCTTCCAAGAACAACTATGAAGAAGGAACAGCCTGTCCACATCTGAAGAATCAGGGACTTAGGAATAGCAGTGGTACATTGGCAGAGATCGTGCCAGAGGAAGAGCCCCTCAAGTTGAAAACCACTCTAAATATGACTGAGGGAGAGCTGCCTTCTTAAAGTAGAATCTACTATATGGGACGGATGGAGTGAGCCTTTGGGAGTAAGGTTTTCAGGACCTTCATTTGCTACTGGGGCATGACTCAAAAGAGCGCAATCATCTAATAGTAATTGGAACTTGGAATGTACAAAGAGTACACAGAAATCAAATTGACTACATCTTTGGGAAGAGATACCGGAGAAGCTGAATACCACAAGCCAGAGGCTGTACAACACAGACCAGTTGTTGATATGTAAGTTCAGATTGAAGGGGGGGAACCAAAATATGACCTTATTTTAGAGAACATTTTTAGAACAAATTTGATGCATTGAACAGATGACCTGATGAGCTGTGGGATGACTTCAAGAACATCGTCCATGAAGAGAGCTAAATGTATTAGGATGGGTTTACTAGAGAAACAAATTGAGAGACACTCATTTATGTGTAGCAAGAGCTTCATATCAAGAATGGTATATCAGGCAAACGTCCCAGCCCAGTCCAACTCAAGTCCAAAGTCTAAAACTAGTCCATAAGTCCCTCTTCAGATTCATGCAGTCACATGCAATGATGCAAAATGCAGGAAGATCACAGGCCAGTGGGTGAAAAGTCTGTGAATCCAATGGTGGTGGAAGCATCACAGGGGTGATGCAGGTCTCAGCGTGGCTCACTGGCATGAAGGTGAAGGCAGAGAGAGCGGGGAGGTTCCCAGGATTCTCCTTATGAAGAAGTCATACCCACAAGGAGGCTCCATCAGACTGTGGCCTGATTGACATGCTAGAGTCCATCCCAACACTTCAAGTTGACATGAGACATTGATGTGTACATGGAAACTGTGTTACAAAAAATTAACCTGTGTGCTCCATATCATGACTCTGGATGTGGGGCATACAGGTGTTTATTATAATATTCTGTCAACTGTCTATAATTTTGAAAGATTCTAAACAAAATGTTGGACCAAAAAGAGAGAAAAAATACAATTAATAAATTTACACACACACAAGATAAATACCACAAGGTAATTAAGAATACAGGAACGAAAGGGAAAAACATCAATGTCAGAAGAGACACTGAAACATGCTCTAAATTGTACAATAGCTAAGGCAAATGGCAGAAATAACGAAATAAAAGCTGAACAGAAAACTTTCACAGGGCAGCTGGAGTGGACAGAGTATTATAATGAAATGTGCAAAGACCTAGAGCTGTGGCTGTTGCTGTGTGCCCTCCAGATGGTTCCAGCCCATCTCAGCCCAAAGCACAACACACCCAAAGTGCTGCTCCTGCACCATCCTCTCAATTGTCCCTCAGCTTGAGGCCATTGCTGCAGCCACTGTGTCCATGCATCTCACGGAGGGCCTCCCTCTTTTTCACTGCCTCACCTTTTTAATTAGTGTCCTGCTCCTGATAGTATGTCCAAATAGGTAAGATGAAGCCTTACTGCCCTTGCCTTTAATGAGCTCTGGTCATACTTCTTCCAAGGCAGATCGATTTGTCCTTTTAGCAGTCTGTGGTGCTTTCAATATTCTTCTCCAGCACTGTAATTCAAACACAGTAATTCTCCCTTGGTCTTTGGTGATCAATATCCAACTTTCAAATGCATAGGTGGCGATTGAAAATACCATGGCTCGGGTCAGGTGCACCTAGAGTTAGAAAACCAGAAAGGAAGAACACACTCAGCGTTTCTTAAACTGAAAGAACTGAGTAGCAAAGCCTCAAGTTGCAATAATGAAATGTGGGTAAAATGCTGAATGATGCAGGAAGCATCCAAAGAAGATGGGAAGAATACAGAGCACTGTACCAACCAACAAGAACTAGTCACCATTCAGCCATTTCAAGAGGTCGCATATGAGCAAGAACCAATGGGACAGAAGGAAGAAGTCCAAGCTGTACTGGCAGAATTAGCCCAAAGATTCCAGGAATTGATGGAATGCCAATGGAAATGCTTGAGCAAGCTGATAAACACTGGAAGCACTTGCTTGTCTATGTCAAGAAATTTGGAAGACAGCTACCTGGTCAACTGTCTGGAAGAGATTCATATTTATATCCATTCCAAAGAAAAGTAACCCAAAAGAATGTGACAAAACCGTATCATTGCTATCACATGCAAGTACATTTTTGCTGAAGATAGTCGAACAGTAATTATAGCAGTACATTGACAGGGAGCTGCCAGAAATTCAGACCAGATTCACAAGAAGACATGGAACAAGGGATATCATTGCTGATGTCAGAGAGATCTTTGCCAAAAGCAGAGAATATAAAAAAGATGCTTGCTTGTGTTTTGTTGGCTATGCAAAGGCATTCAACTGTATGGATCATGACACACTATGGATAGCCTTGAGAAGAAAGGGAATTCCAGAACATTTGATTGTGCCCATGTGGAACCTATACACGGATCAAGAGGCAGTTGTACAAACAACAAGGGA
The DNA here is from genome assembly GCF_050624435.1 of Tenrec ecaudatus. Classification (NCBI taxonomy): domain Eukaryota; kingdom Metazoa; phylum Chordata; class Mammalia; order Afrosoricida; family Tenrecidae; genus Tenrec; species Tenrec ecaudatus. The sequence continues at coordinate 73,051,757 of NC_134534.1, read as the reverse complement.
ATACTGCATAGTCAATAAAACAGACCTCTTCCTGGTAGTGTCTGCTTTCAGTCAGATTTATCTGATATCAACAATGTTAACTCATGCTACTTCCTCTTCTGAATGCGATGTGCATGTCTGACAGTTCTTTGTGTATTGCTGCAACCATTTTAAAATTATCTTTGGTGAAATAGTATTTGTATGTGATTTTAATGATATCGTTCTGGAATCTCTAGATTCCATTGGATCACATTTCTCTGTTGATGGACATAGGTATATTTTCCAGTGTGTTGAGTGGTTAGCTGTCTTCCAAATTTCTTGGCATAGATTAGTAATTTTGATTTTGGCATTACATCAGTTTATTGAAACATCTCAATGGTATTCCTACAATTCCTGGAGTTTGTTTTCACCAATGAATACTGTATGGTTTAAAATCAGGGAAGGTGTGTGCCAGGGTTGCATCCTCTCATCTTATTCAACGTTTGCAGAGCAGCTTGGACTTTGTCTTTGAATACTATCAGTTCATGATCACATGCTACCTCCTGAAATGGTTGCATGTTGGCCGTTTCCTTTTGGTATGTGACTCTGTATTTCTCTCATCATCTTTTGATGCTTCCTGCCTCATTCAATATCTTCCCCCATACAATCCTTCAGTGTGTCAACTTGATGCTTGAATTTTTTCTTCTGTTCTTTTAGCTTGAGAAATGCCAAGTGTGTACTTCCCTTTTGGTTTCCTAGCTCCAGGTATTTGCAAATTTCATATTTTCCCCTTTGTCTTCTTAAGTTGCACTCTAAAACCTTTTGTTCAGTTCTCTTTACTTGGTCATTTCCTCCCTTTTCTTTAGCTAGTCAACATTCAAGAGCAAGTTTTCAACGCTACTGATGATCATTTTGTTATTTTCTTTCTTTCCTGTGTGTTAATGACCTTTTATTATCTCCATGTGTCATGTTATCCTATAACTCAGCTAGCATTGATTATTAATGTAATGTGTCATATCTGTTTTTGATATAGTCTCTAAACTCAGGTTTTAGAGATTTTAATTTTGGTTATTTTGGGCATGTTTTAATTTTCTTTAGCTTCAAGTTGAATTTGCATATGATCAATTAATGATACGTTCCTGAGTTGAACCCTGGCCTTGTTCTGACTCATGATATTTAGCTTCTCCATCATTTTTTCTACAATTTAATCAGTATGATTTGTGCACATGCCATCTGAAAGGGTTCATGTGTATATTTCCTGTTTATATTGCTTGAAAAAGGTCTTTGAAACAAATGTCCTTGATGTAGCAAAATTCTGTCTCACAATCTCTGGCATCAGTTCACTATCCAAGGTCATTTTTTTGGTAGCAGCTGGTCCTTACCCCTCCCCAGTTTTCACATTCAAATCAACAGTGGTTAGCAGTGCATTTCATTTGCATGTTTGATTAATTGTAGACTCTAGAAGTTGGTAAAATGTTTATTTTTCTTTGGCATTAATGTTTGTTTGATGCACAAATTTGAATAAAAGTCATATTGACGGGCTTTCCTTGTAAGTATATCGATACTCTCCTAGCACTGACAGGGAAGATTTTGAAATGTTCTTTTGGATGATGAATGTGATTCAATGTGATTCAATTCCTTGTCAACATGTCATCTGGCAGAGTAGACCATAGACCATATTACTGTCTGAATCAACATGGCCAATACCAGTCCATTTAAACTAGATTAATGCCTATAGGATATTAAGCTTTATCTTTTGAAAGCTTCCAGTCTTTCTAGATTCATACTTCACACCTTCCATTTTCTGGTTCTTAAAGGATATCTGTAACTGTTTCTTCTAGTTTTGAGTTATGCGACATCAGTAAATCAAGATCCTGAAAGCTTTGCCCTGTCCATGTCTTTAAGGTGACTCTTCATTGAGGAGGCAACGCTCCCAAGTCGTATTTCTGCCGGCACCGCATCAGACTGTCCACTGCTATCCATAAGGATTTTACTGGTTTTGTTTGTTTTTAAGAATTGCTTATCCGGTCCCTTTTCCCAGTGTGCTTTAGTCTGGAAGCTCAACTGAAATCTGTCCACAATGAGTGAACCTGCTGGTACTGGAAATATTGGTGATATAGCTTCTCCCATCACAGCAACCTGCAAGCCACAACAGTGTAACAAATTGGTAGAAGTGTGGCTGTGTGGGACCATAAATGGGATTTAGCTTGCAAGTAGCACATTGCAAATGGATTGCAGAGGGCAAGAATCAATTCAGAGATGCCTGTTAGGAGGCAGGTGTGGCGGTGGGAGAGGGGATTTTGTGTAATGAGACTGGACTCAGAGAGGGTCTGTAAGTCAAAGTCAGATAAGGAGTTCAGTCACTGAGAACAAATGCTGGGCTGAAGTATTTGCTACTTGCGATGATCACTGTTTATTTCTGACATGTGAATAACAGGTGGCCCAAAAATGCTCCGAGGAAAGTATAATATGTGGGTTTTCCAACAGAAACCTTTATAATGAAGTGGAATTTATAAATAGATTTGGAGAAAGTGTAATTATCAAGTTGAAAAAACCCACGTTCAGCCAGAAGTCTAAACTATCTAATGAAAGAAATAACACGGTGCTGACTTCTGTTAAGTGATTTTTTTTCAAGTACAATAATTTCACTCTCTCTTCAAAATTTTGTGGTAAAATTCACATGATATAAATTTCCAATTATAACCATTTTTAACCGTGGCGTTAAGAATATCTACAAGGTTGTGCAATCCTCAAGGCTTTCTACTCACAAAAGTTTTCTGTCCTGTCAAACAATAACTCCTTATTTTTCTCCCAGGACCCAGTAATCACGATTCCATTCGAAGTGTATGCCACATTTTTTAATTACCCATTTGTCTGTTGATGGAAACTTGAGCTGTTTCGGCCTTTTGACTGATATTATTAATGTTGCTCTGAGCATTGGTACACAAGTTATTTTGAGTATAATCCTAGTAGTGGAATTTCTGGCTTATATGGTAATTTTATGTTTAACTTTTTAAGAAACTGCCAAACTATTTTTAAGAGAGGCTACACCCATCTTGCTGCTCATCTAAAATGCACAAAGATTCCAGTGTCTCCATATCTTTACCAACATTTGTTGTTATGCAGTTTTATGGTCACAGCCATCCCAGTGGGTATGAAATAGACTTGCATTCCTGACTGACTAATAATTTTGAGCATTGTTTCATGTTCTTATTGGCCATTTGAGGAGTTTTGGTAGCATCATGGAATAAGCATTAAGCTGCTAATCAGACATATGCAATCTGAACCCACCAGCCATTCTGTAGAGGAAAGATGAGGTAATTTGCTTCCATAAGATGTACAGCCACGGAAACCCTAGGGAGCAATTCCACTTTGTCCCATAAGGTCATGATGGATTAAAATCTACTTGATGGCAGAGGGTTATCACTCAACAACTGACAGAAAAATAAAATAATTAAAATTTAGTAAGGGGCTTACATAGACATTTTTCTAAAGAAGACATGTATTTTTTATATAGTGATCATTAATTATATACTTATATGCATGCATATAATAAACTCCCTGGTACAGAGTTGATTTTGACTCAGGAGGAACCTGTAAGACAGAGGAGAACTGTTCCTTAGGGTGTCTGAGGCTGTAAATCTTTATAGAAGCAGACCGCCTCGTCTTTCTCCCTTAGAGAGGCTGGTAGTTTTGAACCATCTACCTTGTTACCACTTCTTGGCCTATTGGCAAAGATCAAGTGAACCTCCTTCCTTGAAACTAGCAGGCCAGTGCTTAATGCATTGTGTCACCAGCATTGCTTGTTGAGTTCTGCTTCTTTATAAAGTCTAAGTGATAAATCCTTATCAGATATGTTATTTATAAATATTTGCTGCCACTCTGTATGCTGCCTTTTTTTTTTTCACTTTCTTGATAATGGACTTGGGTGCACAAATCTAAACTCTAATTAAGTTCATTTTCTTTTATTGCTTATGCTTTCATTTTCCTATCTAAGAATCGATTGTCAAATCCAAACTCAAGAGGTTTACCCTGCTGTGTGTTCTTTGAAGAGTTTTATTGTCTTAGTTCTTATATTTAGGTCAGTGATCATTTTGCGTTAATTTTTTGTATACAATGTGAAGTAGAGGTCCAACTTCATTCTTTTACATGTAGAAATCCAATTCTCATAGCACCTTTCATTGAAGATACCTTCTCATTTGAATGGGTTTATTTATTATTCTTGTCAAAAATCAATAGACCATAGATGTATGCTTGATTTTTTTTCCAATTGGACTTTCAATTCTGTTACATTTGTCTTTCTGTGTATCACTGTTACCAATACCACACTGTTTTGAATAGCTGTAGTTTTATAGAAAGTTTTGAAATCAGGAAAAGTAAATCCTCCAAATTCATTCGTCCTTTTCAAGATTTTTTGGCTATCCCAGTTCCCTTAACTACCATATAAATTTACATGGTATTCTGTCTTTCCTACCTAAGTCTCCTTCCCTAAATCAGATCTGAATACCATCTCCCTCCTCAGTCTACGAGAAGAATCTGTTTACTTCCCATCTGGGATAGGGTGTAGAAGGGAATCAGACTTTATAAACACAATGTAGGGCTCTTCTTCCCAGGTGGAACGGAAGAAAGGTCTTGATGGTATTTATTCCACTCCACTCCCCCATCAACACCCCCACTCATCCACATTGACACCCCCTCCGTCAGTCACCTGACTTCTCCACATGAGTTTAGTCTAGTGAAACAAAGGTAATTTCTTTAAAAAAGGAAGCTAATTATTTTTTAAAAACCACTTAATTTGCTACACTGTTTTTCTTCTCACAGGAGAAGATTTTTAAGGACAGGGAGGATGAGTTTTAGAAAAATTCGTGTTAATTTTTCCTCCAGTGTTTAATAAAATTCCCCATTAATGCTATATTGGGTGCACTTTATGTGGTTGGGATTTTTTTTATTATGGATTCAATCTCTTTATCTGTCATAAATCTGTTGGGATTTTCTGTCTTTTCTTGAGTCCGTTTAGGTAATTTGTGTTTCTAAAAATGTTTGATTTTTACCTAAATGATATAATTTATTGATAATTGTTCATATTATTCTCTTAAAGTCCTGAGTTCTGTAAGGTTGGTAACAATGTCTCATTCTTATTTCTCGTTTCAGTTGTGTCTTCTCTCCTTTTTCCTTTGGCAATCTAGATAAAGGTATGTCAATCTTATTGAGCATTCCAAAGAGAAGGCTTGTGGTTTCATCAAGTCTATTGTATTTCTCTATTTCATTTATCTCCACTCCTCTATTTCAATTATTTCCACTCTGTAGGGGTGAGGCCATGGGTTCTACAGTCAAAAGATGTGTCTCTGAATTTGCCTCACAACTTATTACCCATCTGACCTAACTTTGATGAGCTACCCGTGGGTCACTGGTGATAAAAATTGAAGAAGCTATTATACAAAGGAACTTTGGTGGTGCAGTGAGTTAGGCATTGGGCTGCTAACCACAAGGTTTGTGGTTTGAACCCACAATCCCACTCCATAAGAGAAGGCTGTTGCAGTCTGCTACCATCAAAGCGACAGTCTCAGAAATCCTATGGAACAGTTCTCTGCCCTACAGTATCAGTTTGAGTCAGAATGGGCTCGGCAGCAATGGAATCCAGAAGTAACTGGTACACATTTACTTTAGTTGTGCTCATGTTTTTATTTAAGAATTCTTTTTTCTCTCTTCTGAGATGAACATCTTGAGTTCTACATTTCACACCTGTGCTCTGGCCTCTACATCCTGGCTCTATTTGGTCTAGCAGCTAGAGGTAAAAGCGGTCAGATGTACTTTCATTTCTGTTGCTCGTTAACGCCAAGCCTACCGTTGGATAGTCAGATTTTCATGGACTCATATTTTTTTTCTCTGATTTACCTTTGAGATTGGTCAACTGTTGGAGGAAGTGAGGGCAGGAGTAGTAATTTTGCTGTAGTTTTCAATGTGTCTACACATATTCCTGCCCTAGTCAGTGGGACTTAGGAATGAGGATGTTTGGGGTTCCCAATTTAGGTTGCTCCCTGTGTGATCACCTCTGATTGGGTCTACCTCACCTGAGTGAGAGTGTATGCTGGTGGGATCGCTGGAGAAGGGTGAGAATTATGTACCACTCTTACACAGGATACCTTCAGGAGACTCAGCTGTTTTTAAGTCCACTCCAAAGTCCTGGGACCTTGAAGGCTCATTAAACTTTGAATTCTGATAGAGCTTCAGACTTTGCCCAATATTCCAGACCCTGTGAATGATTTGGGTGGACAATTTCTTTTTCATCCCTCTCGAAAGCAGAGTGCTACTTCCATGCCCCAGTCCTAACATACGCTAACACAACCTGCCCGATGGATTTCTGGTCTCTGAGAGTAGGGAGGAGCACGCCTTGGAGAAGAGACGAGGAAGGGAAGGAAGGTGGGAGTTATCGGTAAACTCAGCTCTTATTCCTTACGGGAGATTCATCTGGCCATTCTTCTTGGTTTCTTGCATTGATTGCAGGGACAGGTCTAGGAACAAGTGAAAGGCAGCGAATAGGAATGAACAGATAGCACAAGAGAGGAGAGGGTAGTTATAAATTGTACATCAGATATTTGAATTGTGGGTTCTCAGGGTCAAAAGCAATACTTTTATAGAGTTGTTTTGTCCCCCTGAAAGTATACTTCTATTTATAAACCCACTCACTTATAGGTGAAGTCATTTTCTCAAGACCACTAAGAAGGTAGGGATAGAGTCAGGATAGAGGCCTGTCTCCTGACTCACTGTGTAGTCTGGTCACTGCGTCATCTATGGTTGCTCAGACTCAAGGCATGTGAGTCATCACTTCAGATTCCACTTTTATAGCAGTCTCAGAATCTATTTCCTCCTGTCCTTTCCCAGGGCCACTGTGCTAGGCCAGAGCTTCATGACTTCTCATCTGGAGTGTTGACAACTATTTCCCATCTGGTCTCTAGCCAAGTCCACCCTCTCTAATTTCCCAACCACCCCTGCTAGAAACATTCCAGTGAAAAACTTTAAATGATGTTCTGTTGCCTAATTTATTAAGTGTTAAAAACGCTCTCGCCTAGCATTCACGGTCTGCCAAGACAGCAGCAGCATCCCCTGACTCCAGCCCAAACCAACATGTGTTTGAACATTCCCCAACTTCCTCAGACTCCACAGAAGTCTTAGCTTCTGTGCCTTCTCTTGGAAAACTTTAGCTAAGCTCCACATAACTGTCTGTTCATTGCTGAAAGTCTCTCAGTGGATCAGGCCAAATGCCACCCAAGCACGCAGCCCTCTTGACCCCCACGCTGGGATTCTATAGCTCTCGGTCGCATTTTGCTTTGTATGATGGTTCTGTAAATCTGTGTCTTAGCTCTACTATAGTAGACCAAGTTCTTTGAGGACTGTAACCTATGTTGTGTTCATCTTTTAACACCTAGAGTTTATCACATAGTATATGTTCAATGAATATTATTTAAAAGAATGAATTCCTATTATAAGACCAGGCTGCCCTACAATGTATGTTTTTAGTTTGGATTTTTCTTCAGATGGTAAACCCTTTTTACACTAAAAACTTTCCTTTTTTCTAGAAAATATCATTGTACTTAGACCTCCATAGTCCTTGTAATGATAAACACAATCAAATGCCTTGGCTAGGTGAACTGAATTAGCTCAGTTTTAAAACAAGAATAGGAATTTCCTGTTTCCTTCTTCACTATAGTTGCTAAATAGAATTTGGAAGGAATAACAGAGTATTCTAAAGTTTCTGAAATGTCCGTGAATTCATATAACTTACCAGTTAATGCTGCTTATTACATATTCACAGCATAAAGACCACACATAACTGGTTACATTGAACTACCCTTTGTGGTAATTAAGTGTACACCAGGGATATGTTAATAAATTGTATTTATGGGTGTCTTTTTATTTTATGTCTGATTTAAAATTTTAAAATCAAATAGAAATCACCCCATATTGTGACAAATTCTAAATTTCATTTTTATGATCCAATGGCACATAAAATAGCAGAGGTGACCAGGGGGGTTATTATTTTTTAAAATATATGTGAAAGAAGAGACAAATCCAAAGAAATATAGATACTCATATTTCACCAGCAGATGAAACCTAGGGATTGAAGCAAGATTTCCCTTCAGTTAGTAATGACCCTGATACCAGTTTCACGCTGTATAACAAAATGGAAGAGTGAGTCTGCTTCACGTTCCAGTTCCTCATTCATTGCTGTAAACTACACATTCTAAAGACTGTCAGGTTGTCTCTGTGTTTCTTTGGCATGTGAAGGGCAGGTCACGAGGGGTACAGGTAGCGGAAGGCTAGAGAAGAGGGGAGAGCTATGTGGAAATGACAAGTTATACGAGAGTTTTATTTTGCAACTTAAAAAATAATAATTGGACTATCCATTGATATGGGATCCAACACCTCTTGGTACACCTTTATAGTGAAGGAATTTGAAATCAGCTTTTAAATCAGTTGTTGTTGTGTTGTCCCCCAGACCACAATCCTAGCAATAATGAAATACTTAACTGTAGACAAGATGTTTTGTATTTGTATTTTGTTTTTGTTTTTTCAGACAATTCCCTTTGTAAAACCACGATAATGATTTGTAATCCAATCTTTGTTTTCTCCAAAGGAAGTATTATTGTGTAACATTGGCTGACCCTCTTCCTAAACTCACAGTACAGAAATGGCAGTCATGGTACTGTCAGACTCTTGGGCTGCCTTCGGCCCTTTCTGGAGAAACCCATCAGCAAGTTCTTATTGAGTGCTCAGCCAGGCTGTGGCTCAGTTACCAGGCATGCACATTTGCATTTGTTGTTGACAACTGTCAGCTTCGACCTCCCCCTCCTTATAACCCCTGTCTAAAAGGGGTTTGTAATCCCCCTTCCCACCCACTCTCTTCTCTCCTGGGGCAGGAATGTTGACTCCTGTTCTCCGTCACCTGTCAGAATCTGTCTTCCTGTCACTGGCTTATATGGACAAGACAGCCACCACCACGTGACCCCTGACAGCTAAAAACAGCTCAGGCACCCACTCTGAACTGGGACCTGAAACAATGTCTGCCACTGAACGAAACGCTAAGGATACTTGATCACACAATCCTTGGAGTTGTTTCCAGGGAACCCTTGCAGAAACTCATCCGGATCGCCCTTTCCCTGCAGCACACCGTAACGGCCAGGAGATGAGCGCTTCTCTGAATTACAAGTCTTTTTCCAAAGAGCAGCAGACCATGGATAACTTGGAGAAGCAACTCATCTGCCCCATCTGCTTAGAGATGTTCACAAAACCTGTGGTCATTCTCCCCTGTCAGCATAACCTGTGCAGGAAATGCGCCAGTGATATTTTCCAGGTAGGTTTGTTTGGAAACCTAGAGAGTGGTAAAGATGGGCTTCTCTCAGAATCAAATGCTTATAATCGAGATAAACCCCTTTAGAAAGCTTTAAAGGGATGCATTTGTTTTCAACAAAAGGCCATGTTTTCAAGTGATTGGCTTTTGTGTTTTGCTCTCAGCCTCCTCCTTATGCCCAATTCTAGTTTTATTTCAATACTAAGAATCATTTGTTGTTTTTTTTAAATTGAACTACCAAATCTAGTTCAAAAATGTGAACAAATTGCTATCCAAAACATTAATGTTGAAATTTCTGGATGATATCTATGGTTAAGACACTTTGGATGGAAGAGCATCTTAGGAAAAATATATATATTACATCATAGTTTCCTATGAATAAACGTTGGCCTTGTATTTTAGAACCCGTGGCTGGTAAGGTCCTAAGAAATTATTTTATGTCTGAGATTAAATTCGAAACTGATGTTGTTTGTAGTGATAGGTGGTGAGACAAAGGTCTCAGAAAAGCTTCCTTTGGTTCTACTCAACCCCTCATTTCTTGTCTGGCAAGAACAGGCCTCTAACCCATACCTGCCCACCAGAGGAGGTACCACCGTGGCATCGGGGGGCCGGTTCCGCTGCCCATCCTGCAGACACGAGGTGGTGTTGGACAGACATGGGGTATATGGACTTCAGCGGAATCTGCTGGTGGAAAATATCATCGACATCTACAAGCAGGAGTCCACAAGGTAACACTCTGGGATGTGACGCATCGCCTTAAACGTGGATTTGTTTGAGTGACTCGCTGAATACTTGCTTACCAGTCACAGGCTCGTTACTATATAAGAACATGTTTTTCCCAGGGGAAACAAGAGAGGGAGATAAGTAGCTCAGGGAGGAGAAAAGAGTACCCGTGTTGGGAGCTTCTATCAGCTTGAGAATGACACTAATCCATTCTTCCCTCATACTTGGCTGTAAAGCCTTGGGCTGCATACAGATTGTGCACTTGTCCTTCACAGGTCCTTAACAGATACGGTCATAAATAGCAGGAAACCGCTAGTAAAAAACTTCACAGAGCAGGAATAGCAGTGGCACCTTCCAAGGTAGCCTGTTCCTGTTTCAGACAATCTTATCTTAACAGTTATCAGAAGAGAGCAATAAGAACAAGCTTCCTAACCTAGTTGGTCCTCCTGGGCTCCCTCGGAAGTGGCAAAGCAAGAAATGCAGTCCTGGCCTGTAAGGGAGCCAGGTTTAGAGGCATCGTGAAAAGGTAAAGAGGTGGAACTCAAATTGTTATCTCCAGTTCATTTCTCCTTCCCTGTGTGCCATGTCCTTGTTGATTGAGTGACTTAATAGATCTACCCAGCCACTGGAAAAAAAGAAAGAGAAGAAAGCTGCTTATTCATCAAACCTTGCCTATAGAGTTTATTTCCTAGAGACAACACTGTGAGAGTTTATTCTTAGAAGGCATGTAGAAGGCGTGGCATGAAGAACCCTTTCAATTGTACATAGGTCAGTCAAGTCCACAAAACTTGGTAGTAATATTGAGACCATATTGTAATGGCCTTGGTAGTGATTCATATTAGGGGAAATCTATTTGTCGTTGTGGAACATCTGCTGGGCTCTGAGAACCTGTACTTTGAGAGAAAATCAGTTTATATGGCTAACACACAATTAGCTGTAACACCCATACTTATTAAGGGTATTACTTCCTGCTTAAAATTCAAAACTAAATTAGGTAGTACCAAAATATGGGATGGATAAGGGATGAGGAAAAATGCTGATGACATATTTCAGGAATAAAAGGTCTTCTGCGTCCCTTAACTTCTAAAGTTTCCTGGAAAGGAAAGCAGTGTTGTTGGACAGATCCGAGCTCACTGAGTATCATTACGTAGCATTACACATGCACACTCTGCATCTTAAGAAAATGAGCCAAGCATTTAATAACCAACCGAGGCTTATGGGGGTTTATACACTAACTAGGAGCCCGATGGCATAGTGGATTTGATGTTGAGTTGTTGACTGCAAGTGGGTGGTTCGAACCCACCAACTGCTCCACAGGAGAAAGATGAGGCTTTCTGCTCTGGTAATGATTTACAGCCATGGAAACCCACAGTGTAGTTCTCCCCTTTCCTATGTGGTCTCTATGAGTCAGAAGTAGCTCAAGGGAGTGGACCCACGTGGTGGTTGCTTTGGAGATAGTAACTGTTTCAGTACCAACTGCAGTGCCTGGCACATAAAAGGCATTGTATAGGCGCCAGTCAACTAAGCAACCCAGCAAATAATCTTACATGTCCATTGCAATGATTTTCTGTTTCGCTCTTTCCCACAGTGGGAGCTTGACATCTGTGAAAAAAATAGCGGTAATTGTTAGGCAATTCCAAGAAGAGGAGACAATAAAACTTGTAGCATTAGTAAGACAACAAACCACATCCTTATCTTAACCATAACTCTGCATGGTGCATCTGCTAGAAATAGTACCCAAATTGCATAAAAGCAATGAACTAACTTTCTATCAATGGAACCCACAGCTGAATGGACTAATGGTGTTTTTGTGATTATCAAATTCTTCTTAGGCTGTTGCTTCTTGAACTTGAGATTTGCCTTTGGGACATTTTTACTTAGTAACCAAACCACAAATTCCCCAGAGGTCCTGAACACATGTCTGGGCATAAACTCAGTTGTCCCCTGAGGGCTGGCAGCTTTGCCACATCACAGTCATGAGCCTGCAGGGTACATTAGACGTCCCTAGAATAACCTTGAGTTTACAGAGTGAGATGAGACCAGCTGTGGTCGCAGTCAGTGGGGGTGTGATTGAAGGAGAAGGTGGTCAATAACAGACTAGTCCCCAGCCCTGGACAACACTGCGAGTAGTTGTTCAACAGAAAGGCTAGAAATTGTAGGACTTGACCTCAGTACCCAGAATTCTCTATGAGGGGAAACACCTATACTTTGTATGTTTGAGAGCGGTGGAGAAGGCACGAATCTTGCATCAATACTAATAATGAACATAATAATAATAAAATTCAGTTAAAATATTGAAATTTAAATTTGCTCACTATTTGGTATACAGCATGTGTTACATATGAATCATGTGCAACTCTTTAATTTGCACATGAAGTTATGATTACTATTACCCTGCTAAATGTTTTCATTTTTCTAATATTTAATTTAGTATTTATAGCTGTTATGGGCAGTAGATGGCTTTATTATGAATTTAAGAGAATTGATCAATAAAAGGTTGGTAGATAGTGTGATTATTGTTATAGGTTTGCCTATTGATATGTTATTTGGTTTGATTATTGGCACAAAGTATGGATTAGTGTTATTGGTATTAAATTATTTGAACATTAAGCATGAATGAATGTTGTATGATTTAACTATGAAATAAAAAAATAAATGGTGGATGATTTAATATGGAGTAAATAAATGAATGATATGTACCTTCAAGCATAGCTATTCTAAATTAAAATACCAATTTAATTTATACTTTTCTATTACTTAAGATAAAAAGCTTGGTTGTTAAAGTTTAAATGTTAATTTAATTTACCCTTTTTATCATCTATATTTTAAAAATGTTTTATTATCAAGACAAAATAGATGTAAAAATTCTTAATGTCTTAAATTGACAAGTTAACTTGTTCTTTTATAACACCATTTATAATAGTATAATTAATAGAATTGTATCATGGTAAATTATTCTTACTTTTTTAACAGTTATTTATAACAAATATGTTGCAATTAAATCAGTTACATCATTAGATCACACTGAATGAATTAAAGGTCATAAGGCTTGATCAAAGTTTCTTTAGAATAAGAAAACTTGAAAAGTAGAATGTTTCTACAATAAGAGAAAAATAGAATGATTTGGTAAGGAGAAATACTTCTTATAAACTAATAAATGAAAATAAGATATATTTTAATAGAAAAGGACAATGTGAGCTACTTTCACTATTAATTTAAGTATTCTTATATACATTTGGAAAAATGATAATATGATAGTAACCCACCATTAATATTCACAGGTTTAAAAATTTTTAAATTATTTCCACTTATAACATTCCTATTTAAGAACTTATTTTAAATTATACTAAATTTGTGAGGAGCCATACCTGAACTAGTCATGAAAGCTATTGAAATGTTTATTGGTTCATGAATATATAGATTAACAGGGACACATTAATAGAGGCACATTGGATGGTAAGACTTCATCTTACATACTTTGGACATGTTATCAGGAGAGACCAGTCCCTGGGGAAGGACATCATGTTTGCTAGAGTAGAGGGGCAGCGAAAAGTGGAAGGTCCTTGAGAGGCATCGACATATGGGCTTAAGCATAGCAACAATTGAGGACTCACTCAATTGTGAGCACGGCACCGGACCAACGGGGCAGTGTGTTGCACTATTGTGCATGGGGTCACTATGGGGTGGAACCGACTCAACAGAACCTAACCACAACATAGGCACATTCTAGAACTATTTTCAATTGTCTGATGATTGTATTAGTCTGGGTCCTTTAGAGAAACAAATCCACAGAAATTCATGTAAAAGAGAGAGTTTTATATAAAGGGTAAGTGTACATCAAGAAAACATCCCAACACAGTGCTGCCCAAGCCACAAGTCCGACATTAACCCATTAACCTATATGTCCAACACCAATCCAGAAAGCCCTCCTCCTCTCACAATGGTGCCGACTGCAGGAGGAAAGCAGAGTCAGTGAACGTGTCAGCATCTCAGCGCTGGCAGGGGTCTCCACACGGCTGCTATGCACCCAGGGCTGCATTGGGGCAGGTCCATGTGGCTTCTCCTTTGGGATGTCTTGCAGGAAGTGAGCCCTGCAAGCTGAAGCAGGGAACTGGCTAAGGCAGTGGCACCTTGGTCCGACTATCACAAAGCAAGATACCTGAGGCTCACCGAGCCATTTATCCCTCTGCCCTTCAATTAACCCCACATGTATTTATTGGCCAGGTTGGCACAATAAACTAACTCAATTCAGTATTGTCATGTGATTTATTCTTTCAAATAAGATTTAAACTATTAATGTTTTATCAAAATAATTCATAGAAGTCATTTAAAATATGCAAATAAAATGTGTACAAGCCTATTAGCAGTGTTTCCCCTCCTTACTCGCTCTTCACTCCAATTCTCACTGTCCAGTCAATCACTTTTAAGTCTTTTTAACTTTAAAAAAAAATATCACCAGTGACATGATTATGTTGCTAGTATGTTCCTATTTCTTGATATTTCCATTTTAGACATCTGATCTGAACCCCTAACACTGAACCCTCGTGTGGCTAGGGCTACCTTTTACCCTCTGCTTAGAAATTCTATTCCCTCTGCTGGGAGTTGAATTCCTTATTTTGTGCAATGCCTTCCTCTTTGTTGCTTTAAAAACCAAACTCCTTGCCATTGAGTCCTTTCTGACTCATAGCAACTTTTTACAAGGGTGTAAAGGAACCCTAGGAACCTCAGTGACGTGATGGGTTATGCTCACTGCAAGGTCAGCAGTTCAAAACCACTCATGGTTCTGCCTGAGAAAGAGGATGCTTTCTAGCTCTGCAAAGAGGTACAGTCTCAGAAACCCACAAATGCAGTTTTACTCCCTTGTTTATATGGAGAGAGCAAACACCTCAACTGTGCAAAAGTCTTGTTTTCAGCCTTGACCACACGCTTGCCTTTAAAGTATCTGAGCCCTCCAGTTCTAGGCCTTTCCAAACCTCTGCAGTCAAATCTGTTTGCTTCTCTTGGCCTGAAATCCCCATGGTTGACAGTTCAAAACCACCAGCAGCTTGATAGGAGAAAGATTAGCCTTTCTATCCCCATAAACATTTAGTCTTGGAAACCCACAGTGGGTCTCTATGAGTCAGCATTGACTTGAAGGCAGTGAGGCTTCTGGTTTTGTGTTCCTTCTCCTACAGGCACGTAGGGGAGCCAAGATGAAACCCTGTGTCACGTTCCCACATTTGGGTGACAGCGCTCATCTCCTGCCAGTTGCTCATTCTTCATACATAAAGGTTTATCCCTTTGGGTTTCCTGAATTTAACTTTAGTGAGATTTAACACATGAAAAATGCATGTGTTTATTCTGTCATATCTAATCCAATGTTCCTTGGTTCCATTTCTAGAGATGGTGAAACTGAGACTGAAAGTGTTTCAGCGATTTGCCTAAGGCTACTCAACTACCATGTGCTGAATCTGAGCTGAATTGAACTTTTTTTTTTTTTTAAGCAAAAGGGAAGAAATTTATTGGAGCCATATGGGAAACCCTAGAGGGGCCCAGCATACCCTACTGTGGCATGCCCAGGCAAAGGGTCATACCATTCACTGTACCCCCATATGCCAGCCCCAAAGTCCCAGGAATGGCTGGGGGTGGTGACGGAATTAAACTTTAAGACCAATATGACCTGATCAATTTGATAAATTTTTGACATGCTTTACCCTATCAGAAACCCACCCTCAGGAAATTCGAGGGTTGTCCTGACAGCCTCAGTAGCAGGCCGCTGCCACTTTGATTCTGGCTTGTACGGCCTGGTGAGAAACTTGTCAATATTTAGCACTGAGCCCTGACGCTACAACTGTGAGCTTGGCCTCCCTCATCTCATCTTTACTTTGCATGCATAGTATTGCCCCAATTCTGTTAGATGTTTTAAGTTGTCTTAAGGTTTTAATTATACATCCAGTTGTTTGTGTCAAGCTTCTGAGCCTGTGTTGCCAGCCTAATAAAACACATGGGAAGTAGTTTTCAGTGAACATTTTATTATGGGGGGTGGGGGACGGACCAATTACATCATAAACACATTCATTTAATTAAAATATAATTTTTGAAAGCTGAAAATCCATGTAATTACATTACTGGATTATAGCCTCATTTCAAATAGTTGATCTCTTTCAGGAGATTTAGGTAGGTCAATCAGCATATTTTATACCTTTCTCTGAATTCTAGGCTATAGTTACATGAAACAACATCTCAAGATCAATGTTTTTCAAACAGCTATTTATTACATTGCAAATCAGCAACTATTTACATACATGGATGGGTATATGAGGGGCCTTCAAAAACTTGGTAGGAAATTTTTATTACCTTGTAATTATATTAAATTTTAATTAAAATTAAGGTAATTATATTAAAATACATATAAATATAATGTAATTCTATATATCTGAAACAAATGTCACAAATCCTTATTTATCTTTTCTATGTGTAATATAACTCACAGAGTAGTATTTGCTCTTCTATTTTGAGTTTTAATATTGTTGGTCATGACCCCTTAACTTAATTTCATGACCCATAATAATTTACAGCCTGCGGGTTTTAAAAATTAAATGTAGACAAAAAAAATCTAGCCCTCCCCAAAATCTCGTTGTAAATAACCATATGTTTGGGAATATGCAAAAATCTTTGACTTTAACTTTTTCAAATACTCCTGAGAAATCTGAGTATTGCCAGTTTCAATCTTGAATTAAAATATGTAAGTATTAAAATTCCAGAGCTTTGCATAACCGGGCTATCCGCAGGCCTCCCATGATTTTCTACAGAGAGCCCAAAGCACTAGAATCAGGGCTTTGAAACAATTCATTCCAGCTGGACCTCCTGCTGAGACTTTCCATCTTAAAGCTGGATATACTGAATCAGAAGCTGCATTTTAATCGATTCTGTATTTGTAAGCCTCACCTGGGGCTCTAAAAGAATGCTGAGGATGTTGCTCAAATGTTGATTCTGATTCAATATATCTGCTATGCAAATTCTCAGCAGGAGGCCAAATGGAAATGAACTCTGAGTATAATTAAGCATATTTTTGATCTTGAATTTAACTTTCAAAATCATTAGGTAGATATACAGATCATCATTCACCACCTAGAAGTGACTATGCAGCGAACAGGCTAGCCTTGAGTAGCAATGTCTTGTCACTCCATCTCTCAGACTTTTATATGCTTCGTTGTTGGTTACTTTCTTCACTGGCAAAAGCAAACCTAGTATTCAATCATTGTTTGCCTAACTGTGAACAAATCCCTGTTGGGGTTGGTGTTGATCTGCTAGGAAGTCAGATTTGTGGATTAGCTCTGAGATCCAAATTTGTCCCTGTTGTGAGGTTTGTAACAGTTTCATCATTGTTTTCAGATTGCATAATCTTCTGTTGAATGTATATGCCACGGTTTATTTGTCCATTCTCCCACTGTTGGACATCTTGGTTGTTTTCATCTTTCTGCTTTTAGGACAGCACTGCTGTAAACATGGGTGTACATAGATCTCTTTGTGTTTTGTTCTCTATTTCTTTGAGCTATCTACCTCGTAGAGATCTTCTAGAGCGTACTGTATTTTTATTTACATTTGTTTAAGGAAGTGCCATACTCTTTTCTATAATGTTTGTAAGTCAGCGTTGTATGAAGATTCCATTCTCTCCACATCCTCTCTAGCACTTTTTTATTTTATTATTATTTAATTTTGTTACCAGTGCCAGTGTGAAGTCAGATTGCAGTGAATTGCCTGTCAATTCATGTCCTCTATTTTTAATCGGATGATTCATACTTTTTTACTGAATTGTTACAGCTTTTCAGAGATTTTTAAAGCATAGTTCTTTATACAATATATATGTTCCAAAATACCACCCCCCACCCGATATGTGGGTCCTTATTTTATTTTTGTGATGAATTCTTTTTTTATCATTTTATTGGGAGTTCATACAGATATAACATTCCATAGTTCAATCACATCAAGCAGTAATTGTACAATTGCTGCCACAATGAGTTTCAAAACATTTTCTTTCTTCTTGAACTCCTTGATATCAGTTCCCCTTTATCCCCTCCATACCCTACTCTGCCCCCCAGGAACTTTTTTCCCCCCTACCATAGTTTTTGTTGTTGGTGGTGGTGGTGGTTTTGTTTTGGGTTTTTTTTTTTTTTTTTTGCCACATCTTACACAATCCAGTATACCCATTCACATACAATTCTGTTGTTTGAGCCCATCCAGTGGGATGCTATTAGCTTCCTATTCCCCACTCTCTCTTCCTGGACTTGCAGGGAACCAGTACTCCTCTCACTGTTTCTGAAGGGTTAGCTATCTTGGCTTTCATGTACCAAACGATCTTAACTATACAAATGAACATATGCAAATCTAACATGATAAAGGAGGTAGAACAAATAAAAACCATAATAGTAAGGGGAGGAAATATTAAAGAGCTCGAAGACAGTTATGTGGTTCCTCGGTGCGCTCCTGTACCCTGGTGATCATCCCTTCCATGTGGCCCATCTGAGACGAACTGCTCAGTTTTCTCACAGGTGGGTTTTGGATGTCTACCAAATCCACACCCCTTCACATCAATTTGGTTGCTTGTTTTTGAACTTCTGATACTTCTTCTATTTGACACCTCATGATCACATAGGCTGTTATGCTTCTTCCATGTGGGCTTTGTTACTTCCCAGGTAGGAGGCCGCTTATGTGATAAAGCCTTTTGATGTTTAAAAATATCATATTTTCAGGAAGGCCTGGTCCTTTATTTTGTCTTCTGTGTGGATGTTTTCAATTATGTTGGGTAATGTGTTTATGCCTTGTATTAGGGCCCTGAAATCTATCCCTATTTTTTCATTGATGATATATACTGTTCTCGGGTTTATATTTGTCTTTAATCCATCGTGAGTTCTGTATACAATGTGATGGACAGGTCCTGTTTTATTCTTTTGCAGATGGACATCAAATTTTCTAGCACCATTTGTTGAAAAGCCACTCTCTTCTCTATTTAATGTGTCTTAGTCAATTATATAAAAAACCAGGTGTCTGTAGGTTGCTCGATTTTAGTTCTGGGTTCTGTTCTGATCCATTGGTCTACATATCAGTTGGTATACCCACACTAAGGAGTTTTGATCACTGTGGCTGTGTAATAGGTTTTGAAATCAAGGATGAGGGGCTGCCTACTTTGTCTTTCAATAGTGTTTTGCTTGGGTTTCATTCCTTTCCACATAAAGTTGATTTGTTTTTCCATTTCTTTGAAGAACAGTATTATATGTGGATAAGAATTTTATTGCATTTATACATAGCTTTCAGAAAAACTATAATATTGACAATTTCACTATATTAAATCTTCTTCCTATCTAAAACATGTAACATTCTCCAATTTATATAGGTCTCTTGATTTCTTATATATAGTAGTTTTATAGTTTTCTTTATATACAAATTTTGTTTCTCTACTTAGATTTAGTCCTACGTGTTTCTTCTTTGGGGGGATTATTGTAAATATTTGTTTTCATGGTTTTTTTGTTTGTTTTTTTTAATTTCCTTTCAGAATTCTCTTCCTAAATATACAAGAATCTGATAGCCTGCCATATTGCCAAAATTTTCAATTAGTTCCAGTCATTTTCTTATTGGATCTTTGGGGTTTCCATATATAAAATCATGCCATCTGCAAAGAGAGTTTTACACTCTTCTTTACCCATTTGCATGCCAATTTGGAGAAATTCCCCTCTATTCCTACTTTGTTGAGTGTTTTTAATTTAAAAAATTAATATTGGATTTTGTATAATACCTTTATGCATCTTTTGATATAATCATATAGTTCTTTAGTTTTATTTACAACGCACCCCTGGTATAAATCTCACTTGATTATGATGTTTTATTTTTAATATTTTCTATATAAATCTGTTAATTTAGTTAGGTAATGTGCTTCTAGAAATTTACCCATTTCTTATAGGTTTTCAAATTTGTTGGAGTTCAATCCTTGGGAATATTGTATGATTTTTAAAAATTTTAGTTGTCTTTGTTGTGATACAGCCCGCTTCGTTTTAATTGCTTCTTCTTTTCAAATGTTAAATTTTCTAGTGGTTTATCAATTTTGTTAATCCTTTCAAATAACTGACGTCCTGTCCATTTTTTTCTGTTTTCAATTTTCTGATTCATTTGTTTCTGTTCTAATTTTTATTGTTTCTCTTCTTCTAGTGGACAAGGGTTTATTTTGCTGCCTTGTTCTGTCTGTTGTAGGCATTGTGCTAAGGCATTGGTTTCCTTGTCGGTGTGTGCGCCCACTGCGCTCATTCCCATCACTGTGGCAGCGTTCTCTGAGCACTGCCTGGCTGTGTACCAAAGGGTTGGACATGTTGTGTTTTGTTTTTATATGTTTTGAGGAATTTTTAACTGTTACTTTGCTTTTCTTCAGTTGTTAAAGTCAGAAATTGTTCGATCTCCATGTAAATGTTTTTTTTAGCTCGAACTTTCTATTATTGATTTTTCCATTTTAAAGCAATGTGATCTTAAGAGATGGTTTGTAGTGTCTTCATGTTTTAAATGCTATGAATGCTTGCTTTGTGGCCTAACATAGGATCTTTTCGGGAGTATGTTGCATGTGCACTGGAAAAGGATGTATATTGTGTTGTAGTGGGGTGAAATGTTCTGTATGTGTGTGTAGAAGAGATCAACTACTATATACATGTAAGAGATCAATGTTGGTTTATCCTCCTGTATCATTTTTCAATTTTTCTTTCCAAATGATCTGTCTTTCCTCAAAACTGGTGTATTGAAGTCTTCTACGATTGCTGTAGTGTTGTCTACCAGTCCTTTCACCTTTGCAACAGTTTGGTTAATGTATTTTGAGGGTCTTTCGTTGGGTGCATAGATGCTTATTTTGATTATGCCTTCTTGTTCATTTGTGACTTTAATAATATATTGGCCTTATTTTTTTCTCATGGTGGCTTTTATGATGATGTCTAACTTATGAAGAATTAATATTGCCACTACTTCTTGTTTTTGACTATGATTAACTTGAGATATTTCTTCCATCCTTTGATATTTAGACTATGTTTGACTTTGTGTGTAAGGTGCGTTTTTTGGAAGCAGCATATTAATGGGTCTTATTTTCTTATCCATTCTGCCATTCTCTATCTCTTAACTGCTAAGTTTAGTCCACTTATAGTGAATGTTTTTAATGTGTACTTAATGATTTATTGCCCTTTTGCTGTGTTTTTTAATCATGTTACTAGTTTATTGCTTATTGTAATTTTCTGTCTGGAGCTTTCTTATCATTTTTCTTTGCTTAATGCTTTTATATTACTGTTTAATTATTTTTTATGGTTTTCTATTTTTGTTTTGTCAATATTTTATCATTTTCTTTGAGATTAGTTTTTATTATTTTCTTTCCAAGTTTAAGGCAATTTGTTCTGTTTTGTTACCTACTCAACTTTTTCTTTTCCATTTGACAGTTTTATGTCTTTTCTATTCCCTTGATTACTTTTTTGTTATCTTCACTGTAGAGTGCTATTTCTGATTTCCTAATTTGAGTCTTGTAGGTCTTACCACTTTGTGTATTATTTGCGTGGGTTGATTTTCTTATGATGGTGTCTCGTGTGATGAGGGTGCAGAGACGAATTGGGCTTTACAAAGCTGATCAGCCCTATTTACATTGGACCAATGGAAACTGATGGACACGTATCTGCTCATTTTCTTCTAGACCAGAAAAGAAGTCTGACCAACCCACGTGTGAGGAGCATGAGGAAGAGCACATTAATATCTACTGTCTGAATTGCGAGGTGCCTACCTGCTCCCTTTGCAAGGTTTTTGGGGCTCACAAAGATTGTCAAGTGGCTCCCCTCACTCATGTATTCCAGAGACAAAAGGTAAAGAGTTGGTGTGGGTTCATATTCCATAGCCCCTGCTAAGTGTCTGTGAATTTACTTTCTGATTTTGAAGAAGTGCAAACCATCACCCACCCACTAGGCTGTGAGGCTGGTGGGCTCAACTGGGAGAGATGCTGCATGGTTGACGTATGCTGGGCTAGTTCCCTGGAGAGTGGTGAGAAAGGATTCACCAGTGCAAGAAGGGGTACAGACATTTGAAAGTCTTGGATAGAGTGGGGAAAAGTGTGGAGCCATACACGGATATTAGGTTTACTAGTCAGAGAAAAACAGTGGAATCCCGTAGACTATGACCTTTAAACTTCATGTCTGGAACTAAATTCACCTCGGTATTAAAATAATCAACTATTTCATATCAAAAGGGCAGTATTAACCCAGGGACAAAGTAGTTAGGAAAGGAGGAGGATGGAAACCGGAAACACAGGGAGGTCGTAGGTCGAGTAATGGCTTACTGAGCAGATTGCAAAGAATGAGATGAAGAAGAATCCGTATGAACTGAATGTAAACCAGTCATCATCTGTGTAATCCTTCACCTGGTTCACAGTAAAGTATTTTCAGAAAGAAGGGGTACGTAGAGATAGATCGGTAGCTGTTTATGTGCATTTTTGGAGGTTACCGGTGGCATTTAGTCACAGTTCAAGCTGCTTAGGCATTATGGAAGTTCAGAGAATAGGTAAACTTTTCACTTTAATCACAGAGTATTTTTCTTCCTGAATGAATGAAAAATTCCTTTTATCTCCCTCAAGTTATTTTCACCCACAGTTTTAGTGGATGAAAATTACAATGGCACTGAAAGAACTATGAAAAATATCTCTCTTGCTATTCCTCATGTCACCTGTGTCCATTGCTGAGAGGCCTCTTCTGAGTGTGGCCTATGTCTTTTACCCCACATCCCCAGTCCCAGACCCCCTTCTGCCAAACACAGCATCTCCCCAGGTAATTGCCACCCTGCGTGTTACTCTGGGTAGACTAGAGAAACAAATCCAGGGAGGTGCTTATGTGTATGAGAAAGAGGTTTTGTATACACAAGCAATTGAACATTGAGAAAACGGCCCAGCCCAGACCAGATCATGTCCATAAGTCCAATATTAGCTCATATGTCTACTACCAATCTATAAAGTCCTCTTCAGACTCATGAAACATATGCAATGATGCCAAATGCAGGAATGATGCCAAATGTTTCAAACTCATGAAACTCTTGTAAAGATGCCAAATGCAGGGTAGTGGGCAGAAGGTCTTGTGGTTCCAGTGGCGGTATAAGCACCTTAGTGCTGGCAGGGGGCTTCACGTGGTTCCTCTAGTTCCCAGGGCAAGGGCTCTATCAGTGTGGTGCCATGAATCTTGTCAGTAGAGCGTCTCTCAGGTAGTGAGCAGTGAGAGAAAGTGTGAGAGGGAGAGAGAGAGGAAGAAAATACAGGAATTCCCAGAATCCTCCGGGAAAGGCCATGTCCACATAGAGGCTTCGTTGGTTGTATGATTATTGATAGATTAGTGCTATAGTTTATTGTGCCAGCCTGGCCGATAAACACAAGTAGGATTAACTGAAGGACAGAGGGATAAATGGCTCTGTGAGCCTCCCCTCGGTTGTTCTGTGCCTCAGTTTAAAGGGGTACACTACCTGTGGGATGCCTAGCCTGTGGACTGTGTCGCTGTAAGTTGAGGTCCCTTGAAGCCCACACGATTGGAATGTTCATCTCTGGAGCTGGGGACCGACAGTTGATGACAGTTGGGGACCTGTCATGCTGTTTGCTGCCTGGATATATATAGCCCAGCTCTCTCTACAGAAGGGGACTGGCAACTGGCAGCTCTCAAGCCTTAAAGGACTGCTAGTGTCTCACTGCTTTATAATTTAACTGTTAATTTCTTGTATTATCTATCTGTATATAATTTGATGGTTCATTTCTTATATTATATATCTATCTTTATAAATATATTTATATATAATTACTAGCAATCTGGTTTGTCTCTCTAGAGAACCCTGCCCAACACAGTTAGATTCCACTCCTTCACTCACTATCCTCTCAGATTGACAAAAGATTATATAACTACCTTACCCCGCCATCCTGCTTTCTTGTATGAGCAGATAGGGGCTTAACCATTTGATGCAAAGAAATGTGGGATGGATGCTTGATAAATGTAGCCACTCCTACACCAAATTGAACCACCTCTGAGTCACGGTGACTCTGTTTGTCAGAGTAGCGCTGCTCTACTGGGTTTTCTGGGCGGTGATTTGTATAGAAGCAGGGCTTTCTGTGTCATGACTAGGTGGATTTGAACTGCCAACTTTTAGGTTAGTAGATGCAGACAAGTCATTGCATCACCCATAGACCATGTAGCTACTGTAGGTATTGAGAAGTTGAGCAGCTCCATATATCAACTACTTTCACTTATAATCATAGATTCCACATTTTCCCAGTATTTTGTTGAGAGAATCAAAGTTGGAATCAAGTTAGAAACTAGCGATTGAACAACACTAGTTAAAATCAGTAATTAATAACTGCTAATACCCAAAACTATCAAGTCAATTCTGACTCATAGTGTTTCTACTAAAGAAAGAAAGGAATTTAACAAGGTACCTATACAATTTATTTATTTTTCTATCTACTTATTTATTTTTCCCCTCCCACTCCAAAGAAGAGGATGTTAGAAATGGATGGCACCTGCTTTCAGAATACAGATCCCTGACAACAGGATTCTACTCATCAGTTCTGACATAAGTCAAAGACCTTATCATTTTCATTATTGTTGCCTTTTATTATCAGCTTCTTTATAAATATAAGAATAATTTTTAAAAGCATGCTATATAATCAGAGAAAACATCATTAAACAAAAATCTCAAAAATGAGAAACCATTGTTTCTCCACATATCCTCCATCCAGGTCCATTCACTTCTGAAGGCCGCGCTTCCATCTCTCTCGACCAGTGGTTCTCAACCTTCCTAATGCTGCCGGGGCCCTTTCATACAGTGCCTCATGTTGTGGTGACCCCCAGCCATAACACTATTTTCGTTGCTACTTCATCACTGTCATTTTGCTACTGTTATGAATCAGGTATTATGAATTTGCTACTCTTATGAAAGGGTCGTTGGACCCCAAAGAGGTCATGACCCACGGATTGAGAACTGCTGCCTAGCTCTTCCTGAAAGCATTCTATGCTCTTCTATTGCTCACCTTAAAACAACGGATTTGGTGTCCTTAAGAGACTGAAATTGTTGTACTTTGAAATGTCAGTTGAGTTTGGGAAGAAGTCTGAGGGGTAAAGTCAGGACTGGAGCGTGGCTGGGTTGAGGTTTATTCACAAAATTCAACTATGAAAGCACTTGCTACCCTCCAGGAATGAGTAGGTACCTGGTGGTGATGGAAAAAATTCCCTGATGCAACTTTTCTCATCATTTTCTCACCAAAACTTCTTCCTAATGTCACCATGATTGTCTCTTATCCTCTTTTTACCTCTTTGCAATCTTAAAAGAACAGCCACCATACCTTTGGAGCTGACCTCTTTGCCCCGAATTTAACTGGCCCGGCCAATCCCCTCAAAGCCGCTGCTCTTATTAGACCTTACTCTCGGAATAGTACGGGAAAACCCAAGACTCTTCTCCAGTTACAGTTCATTAGCTGTGCTTTGGCACTACTTGACTTGAAAGCTTACTGAGGCCCCAATGCTCACTTAAAATGGAAGTAGTTCTGCATCAGGAAAACATCCCAGCCTAGTCCAGATGAAGTCCATAAGTACGATACTAGTCCATCAATCCTTCTTCAGATTCACCCAACTCCAAGCAGTAATGCAGAATGCAGGAAGATCACAGGCCGGTGGGTACAGAGCTGTGTGGATCCAATGGTGGTAGAAGCATCTCCAGGGCTGGCGCAGGTCTCCTTGGGGCTCCTAACCGGAAGGTGAAGGTGGAGATACAGGGGGAGTTTCCCAGGACCCTCCTTATGAGGAGGTCATGTCCACAGGGAGGCACCATCAGGCTATGACCTGATTGACAGTCTAGACTCCACCCTGCACTTTAAGTGACATGAAAGCATGTAACTGCCCCACCGTGTGAGATTCTGACTTCAGTAGCAATAACAGCAATGGTGGTTCTGTGACCTTCCACCAGTTTCTGGGCTTCAGCCACAGCTATTCCCTGTCATGACTTATCTTTGAGATCCTCCTGACCATCCTTAAAACATTAGATCCATCTAATAACTGTTATTTTATGTGGGCCGCGTTCCCATAAATTTATCACAAAGCTTCAATGATTTGGGAAGTTGTCCACTTGAGTTTTGTTAAACTTTTAATATTTGTCCTGATCTCAAAATAATTTTTTTCTCATGGCACAAAAAAGTTTTGAAGGCACCCCAATGATATGAAGTCAAGTACATTATTAAGAGAACTTGTCTGCAGCCATCCATTGATTTCAGAGGCAGGTTTAAATATGTTTTGCTTGGAATAAACCCTTGCAAGTATTAATGGAAACACTATTAACAATCATTTTTGACCCACCCCTTTACAGCAGGGTTTTGAATGATAAATCACAAAATTGAACATCTTACAAGTCAATATATGAGAATTATGTCAGCAAATAACATGTTGCAACCATGGCTCTAGTACATACTACTAACGATAGAGATGATTATAAGTAGTTCGTCATGACTAGAATGTGAATACACTTGTGCTTCCCTTAGATACTCAAGCATGAGGCAAGGGCTAGGTGACTCGAGAGATGGACAAACTGATGGATCTTTACTCCATTTCCTGCACAGCCAAATGAGCTTCACTTTTACACACTGGCATTCCATCTAAGTTTCCATCTGGGCTGCTAGCCAAAAGGTCAGAGGTTTGAACCCATCAGGAGAAAGATGAGGTAATCTGCTTCCATAAAGACGTTCCACCCTGGAAACCCGGGGCAGCCGCTCTATCCTATAGGGTCTCTATGAGTTGCAATCAACTTGAGGGCAGTGGATTTGTATGTCGGTTGGTCGCATTTTAAATATGAGCAAATTAGGACCCAAATTGATTACCTATTTTGCCCAATGTCATAGAGAAATTAAGGGCATAATTAAACAAAACATACGGGTCCTCCAAGTCCCCCTTTAGTACTCTTTGTCCTCCACAGGCAACCTTGGTAGCAGATCAGTACAAAACAATGGAATCTCTTAGCAGGTCAAAAATTGAAAGGAGTTTCAAAGCTGAAATGTCTTGCCCAGGACCCTAAGATTGATGCTGTGAACCCAACAGGAATACTGCCCAGCGCAAAGCCTGGTCTGCGCCCATAAGGATTACAGCCAAGGCCGCCCGGAAGGGCACGGCTCTACTCGCTAGCCCACGGACAACCACGAGTAGAAATTCCTTCTTCCGCAAGAGGCTTTTCACATCTTAGCCCACTATGCGGTCGAATAAATGTACTATATTTGTTCTTTCCTTTTTATTGTGAACCGGCTGAAGGTTTGCAGAGCAAATCAGTTTTTCTTTGCACAATCCATGCACATTTTGTTTTATGTCACCCATTGCCGTTCCACGTAGTAACATCCTTGCCCCACTTTCTCCCTGTGTCTTGTTTCCACTTCTCCCTTTTTCCCTAGTCCTTCTGAACTTTGTCCTTAGGCAAGTCCTGCCCTTTTATTTCAGATAGTGAATTATTATGAGAAATAGGTACCTCCCTAGTTTCACTGCTCCCCTAATAGGCTTGTCTACTCCTTGACTGAAAATTGACCACGGGGATTTCAGTTCCAGACCCGAAGGATGACTAAGAGCAAAGGTCTCAGGGGTCCATCAGCCTCTATTCAAACAGTAAGCCTGGGCCATTTTATGGCTTCGAGTTTTACATATACTCCATGCTTTGTAACGCACTGCCCTTCCATCAATTCTAATTTATAGTGATCCTAGATGACAGAGTAGAGCTGTTTCTAAGGCTGTCGATCTTTACAGAGGCAGGCTGTCTCATCTTCCTCCTGGAGGATGGTGAGTGAGCTTGCAATTAGCAGCCCAATGCTTAGCTCACTACACCACTAGAGGTCCTTCGCTCTATTGTACACATATTGTGTGTGCAGTATAGTGTACATGCTGAATATGTCAATAAATGAATGAGTGTTTACTATATACATTTCCCAAGTTAGATGGATCCTGAGTTGTAGTAGGGAAATAACTGATTTGGGTGTTTGATGTCATTTACCAGCCTCAATGGGAGCAGCAGTCAAGAGACCACAAGATGTATTGCACTAAGTAAACCTGCTGCACAGACCTCTTTAGAGCAAGGACGTTACATTGAGGACTAAGGTGCACCTGACCCAAGTCCTGGTGTTCTCTATTGCATCATATGCATGAGTAGGTTGGACATTGAATAAGGAAGACTGAGGAAGAATCAGTGCATTTGAATGGTGGTGCTGGAGAAGAATATTGAAAGTACCATGGACTGCTAAAAGGACAAATTGATCTGTATTGGAAGAAGTAAGGCCGGGAGGCTCTTTAGAGGCAAGGATGGCAAGACTACGTCTTGCATACTCTGGGTATATTGTCAGGAGAGACCAGACCCTGTAGAAGGGCATCATGTTTCAAAAACTGGAAGGTTGGTGAAAAGAAGTAAGGCCCTCAATGAGATGGATTGACACAGTGGCAATATCAGTGGGCTCAAACATAAAAACACTTGTGAGGATGGCACGGGACTGGGCAGCGCTTCATTCTGCTGTGCAGAGGGTCACTGAGTGTTGGAGCCGAATCGATGGTACCTAACACCACCACCCGAATGACTCAATGCAATTATCAACAATATGCACCGTTCTTTAGGAATCTCTGTTATTGTTAGGTGCCGTCATAGTTATTGATCTGTAATAGATCAAAACACCGCCGAGTCCTGTGTCATCTTCCTGGTCTATGTTAGGGCCCTTCTATATTAGGGCCCATTTTTACACCCACTCTGTCAATCAGTATTATTGAACCTTCCTCTTTTACATGAACACTCTACTAAGCATGATATCCTTCTCCAGGGACTGGTCTTCCCTGATAACATGTCCAAAGTAAATGAGATGAACTCTCCCTTTCATTGCTTCTAAGGAACTTTCCAGCTATGCTTCTTCCAAGACATATGTGTTCTTTCTTCTGGCAATCCATTGAATTTTCAACCTCCTTTGCCAATACCACAATTTTTTGGCATTAATTTTTCTCTGCTCTTTCTTTTTTATTGTACAGCTTTCCAGTGCATATGAGATGATGGAAAATACCATGGCTTGGGTCAGGTGTACCTTAGTCCTCAAAGTAATTACTTTGCTCTTTGAAGAGGTCTTTTGCAGCAGATTTGCCCAATGGAATCCATTGTTTGATTTTTTCTGACTGCTGCTCCCATGGGCATTGATTGTGGATACAAGGAAAATGAAATTATTGGCAGCTTCAATATTTTTTCAGTTTATGCTGATATTATCAATTGGCCCAATTGTGAGGAATGTTTATTGTTGTTGAGGTAATCTCTACTGAAGGCCTTATTCTTTGATCTTCATTAGTACATGCTTCAAGCCCTCTTTACTTTTAGTAAGGAAGGTTTTGCTATCTGCATGTTCGAGGTTGTCGGTGAGTCTTCCTCTGATCCTGATGCACGTTCTTCATATTGTCCAGCATCTTGGATTATCTTCTCACCACACAGATAGAAGAATTATGGTGAAAGGGTACTACCCGAACTGACACCCATCTTTCCCAAATTTAAACCACACAGTATCCCTTTGTTCTGCGTGCACATCTGCCTCATCGTGCATATATGAGTACAGTTAGGAGCGCCCCTTAGAAGGTGTTACTATCTGGTGGTACAGACATTAAAGCACTTGCCTGCGGAAAGGTCAGCAGTTCGATATGGCCATGTGCTTTCATAAAATCGCAAGCAATGGAGACCCTTTGAACGTTACAAATAGTTAACAGGCCACTAACCAAAGGTTTGAAAGTTCAAGTCCACCCAGAGGTACCTTGAAAGAAAACCCAAACCAAACCCACTGCCACTGAGTCCACTTCTATCTGAGACTTTAACTCTGCAGGAGTAGCAGGCTTCACCTTTCACCCAAGGAGTGGCGGTGGTTTCCACCTGCCAACCTTGTGGTTAACAGCCCACTGTGTCACCTCTACACTACCAGGGATCCTTAAGAGAAAGGGAGGCCTGGCAAAGTGAATATCCCAAACTCTGCCATTAAGAACCAAATAGAGCATAATTCTCTGAAACACATGGAGTCACCACGAGGCAGAGTCAAATGCAGCTACTGATTGCATGTAATTTTGTTAGCTTGAAGATGTGATTCTGTATCCGTGGCCTATAATTCAGCCTTTAGCAGGATCACAGTATTCATTGAAAATTATGAAAGCTCTTCCCAGAAAATGCATTTGTTCGTATACATACAACTTCTGTACATGATATCAAGGAGCACACAGGCCTCTCAAAACTCTCTATTCCTCTTCTGGGTGCTATGGGCTTCAGATTAAGACACGACTGCTAGTGTGCAGTCAGGGAAGGCTATAAAAACTCTAAAATCTCGTACCCCCTCCTTTCTCTCTTAGTCTGAACTCAGTGATGGTATTGCTGTTCTTGTGGGCAGCAATGACCGAGTCCAGGGAGTGATCAGCCAGCTGGAAGACACCTGTAAAACGATTGAGGTAAGTCAAGTCAAACGCAAGCCTGGCACTCCTGCAGATTGGTGGCTTCCTCGGAGCCCCACTAGAAATCCCTGTTCACGAATTTTATTCTTTTCTTGTTTCTGAAATAACATTCATGCCTTAACACAGGGAAGGAAGTTACTACATTAGCCAACATGGTGGATTTTGGTATATTTATTAAGGTTGTAGTTAAACCCACTTTGAAAGATGAGCCACACACACACACACACAAACACATTTTAAGGAATGAAAATGAGTGCACTCTTACCGTAACATTTATTTGTGCTTTAAAGGAAAAATATTACTGCTTTAGAAAGTCATCCCAGGTAAAGGGTTGGCCTTGAGTTGTAGGTCTATAATCTAACTGGTAAAGCCAGCAGGAGAGGCCTTGGGGGATGGCGGTGGTAAGAAGACCGTGGTTCGGTAGCTGACAGCTCCACGAAGGTTATGTGCCTGGTACGTAAGAAGCCCTCGATGAAAACGTGGTGAATGAATAGGTGAATGGTTGACCGGTGAGTCCACAATGAGTCCTGGCGCATAAGAATTAATACGAATGCACTTTTCTCCAAGAGTACATTTAAACTGTAATGGCTGAAGCATAAACAGACTTAGCTATGGAGCAGGTGTACACCCCCGCTCCCCCACCCCTGAGAATGGAAGATTCACACAGTCGTTGTAGTCACATTGGACAGGGGGTAGGTTTAAGAATACTAGGACCCAAATCCAGGTTTCTGGCTGTGAATCCTGCAGCAATTTATTAATAGCCATTTGCTTTAAATTTCTACCTTGTTCAGCGTACTCAGCCACTAACGAAAATGCTGGAAGTTCAAGTCTACCAGAGGTACCTGGGATTTTAGATCTGATGATACACCTCCACAAAGCCAGCCACTGAAAACACAACAGAATATAATTCGACTTTGACACACTTGGGGTCATAAGTCAGAGTCAACTCAATGACAACTGTTTTTGAGAGCTAAGCTTTGGGGGTAAATTTTTAAGTTGGACCCTGGGTACAGAGAGTTGAGGTAGCTTGTGGCTCAGTGCACAGCACACTGTTTCATTGCTGTGTGTAAGGCCCCTCTGGTTATCTATGTAAAGATTACCTTGACCAACACAGATTTGAACTGTGTGGGTCGACTTATGCATGGACTTTGAAAATTGCACAGTACAATGATAGTCATCTTTGCTTGAGCAGTTCCTCTCACCAGTATTTGTGTGTGGTAGAGAAACATGATTTCTGACGTATTTTGAGTATTTTTCATCACGCTTAGTGAAACACTGTTGACCTCGAATAACACCATAAAACCCGTATGAAACGTCACTAATAATGCGGGAGGTGCTCTCAAGAAAGAGAGAGAAGTCATCGCATTAGAAGCAAAGGTTGACTTGCTTGATAGGTGCTGTGGACTGAGGTCTGCAGTGTCGTCGCTCAGCATTTCAAGGTGAGGGAATGTAGCCTAAGGACCCTTGTGGAAAGAGAAAAAGAAAATGTGGACGACATCCTTGAAGCCACATTAGTAGGTTGGAATCTGCACAATTGCAAATTACCTTTTTTTTATCTCCTATTGAAAATGTAGCTCTTATGTGGGTACATTATGTAATACATCTAACATTTAAAATATATGCTAATTGATTATTTATCTTTTCTGGAAGTCTTCCAGTTAACAGTAAGCTGTTAGTAGTTTGGTTTTCTGGGAATCAAAAGTTATACAATGATTTTTCACTACATCACAGCAGCACACAAGCCACCACAGTAAGACAAACTGTCAATGTGGTTGGGGTAATCATAGTACTCACTTTACCAAGTTCCTGTGAGGAATTAAACAAACACATGCAAAACGTTGAGTACAGTGTCTGACATGTGATGAGTGCCCGATAAATGCTAGATAGTCTTATTTTGTTATATTTTTTAAAGGGGGGTCGTGAATTCTACTTGATGCAGAGGTGAGTTTTTAAGTGATGGCTTCAAGATATTAGCCATCATCATCTCATTTTAGATTTATACCTGCTTAAAACCAATCTCCTTTCTTTGCCACACTCACATTTCTGAAAATGGTATGTAATGGATTTGGGATCCATTTATAGAAGGAAATTTTCTCTTGGTGAAGAGCCCAAGGAAATTCCAAAGTGGAAAAATGAGACTTTTTTCCCTTTACTTATTTACTGTAAAAGCCAGAAACAATGTAATCATTCAGGCCTGAATCATCACTGTGGTTATCTCACTTGTGGGTGAAGGAAGGTCATCTCTGTCTTCATCTCTGGTGAGCCCTGCAGTGCGCACTTCTGTCTGTAGGGTCTGTTTCCCTGGGATGGGAAAGAGAGAGTGCACATGGAGGAGATGCGAACAAATGCTCGTGTCAGGCTCTATGCAGAGAGCATCAGAGGAGACAGAGGACGCAGGAAAATTTAACAAGGTTTCCGTAATGGAAGCCAGTCAGAGTTGCAATATGAAACAGCTGTTCCTTTTTTCCATCAAGAACAAGACAAGAAGGAACAGGTTTGAGCTTAATTCAGCAGAAGGGATTCAGTGCAAATATCAGGAAGAACCTCCTGGCAGTGCAGGCCAGGATTATTATTTGTGGCAGTGTTCCTATCTTCAAGGTCACTTCAAATGGAGGATTTTGTATTGAGAAGAAAATCACAAAATCAAGGACTTTGAGCATATCCCAAAATCTCCAGATGAGCCACCTAAACTTTCCTGAACAGAATGATGCTTATTGATCCATTCAGTTTTGATTTTACTGATTAAACAGGTCACGCGTTTACTTTAGAGCAGTGGTTCTCAACCTTCCTAATGCTGAGACCTTTTAATACAGTTCCTCATGTTGTAGTGACCCCAACCGTAAAATTATTTTCATTGCTACTTCATAACTAATTTTGCTAGTGTTATGAATTGGGTGACTCCTGTGAAAGGGTCATTGGA
Source organism: Tenrec ecaudatus (assembly GCF_050624435.1). Lineage (NCBI taxonomy): Eukaryota > Metazoa > Chordata > Mammalia > Afrosoricida > Tenrecidae > Tenrec > Tenrec ecaudatus. Next base: position 73,018,324 of record NC_134534.1, on the reverse strand, counting down.
CCCCCAAAGGGATCATGACCCACTGGTAGAAAAATGTGCAAGACAGGAATATAGGAGGAAGAAATTGAAAATCTTCTGCAGAGTCCCAGTGCTACCTTAGCTCTTGGTGTCATTCCTTCCTGGTTTTCCCTTACCCCCTAGAGATCCACCGGGTTTAGTATATTCTAGACTGCTCTGTTTATTGCCTTTACTCACATAACTCCATGAGAAACACTCCCCATGCCTGTAAAGTTCTTTGGAACATTTAAAAATAAGCGTACCCCACTGCACTGATGAAGGTCAAAGCAGCTGAACCTTTTGAAGACCTTCAATTGCAGTCTCTTCTTAAAATCCCGAAGGAAGCACGTTGACATTCCATCTAGTAACCTATGGAAAGCAGAGCATGGAGGCAACATCTGACTCTTCTGATTTCAGAAGACTGAAGGGGAATCAAACATCAGCCCGGGCTGATTCCTAGGAAGCTGACATCCCTTCACCGGCCAACCCTCCTTCTCAACTCTGAGATCGACTGTCTTTCTCAAGACACTCTGCATCTCAGGTATCTCGAGCGTGTGTTGCAAGAGCTTTATTAGAGAAGTTAAGAGGTTACAATTCAGGATCAAAAATGCTCAAAATACAGTTCTTCTGGTCAAGACAGTCTTTTCTCAGCCGTGCCCACAAGCCTGCTTCCATCTGATCCTTGACCCCTTGGACTGGCCTCTGCCCTGATTGGGTGATGCTACAAAGCTGTTTTAACACTGCTGATAAAATGCCCAAATTGTGTACCACTCCACCAAAAGTCTCAGCCCCAAGGCACTTGGCTCCAGCTTATGGGTCAGATAACTTAGCTTCCCCAATTAAGTGCCTGGAGGCACCCCATTCCATAAGCAAGGCTCCTCACGGAAGGCACATTTCCCCATGGACCAGGAAGCCCACCACTCTGCCACGTGCTCTGACTTAGCTGCTGCCATTTGTTGTGGCTCCCCTGGTGAAACTACTCTCTGTTTCCAGGATCTAAGGTGTTCTGCATCTCAGGGCCCATTTGGTACTCAGCAGGATGTGAACATTAACCAATCACTAGAATAGAGTTCCAGGTTTTTACAGTCACAATGATTTCTGCTAATAGTCACTCAGAACTGAATCATATAATCCTATTAGAATCTTCCTCCATCTTCTCTTATCCAGAGCCATCAGAAAAAGAGGAAATACACCCAATTTTCATGATTTGACCACACAGCCATTTGCTGGGATTTCCAGCTTCTCAGATTATCTGTTCATTATACAGACTGGATAAGTATGGCGAAAGGACACACACCTTTCCTGACTTGAAACCATGCAGCTTGCCTTTGTTCTGTTTGAGTGGCTGCCTCTTGTTCCAAGCACAGGTTCTGCATGAGCACAATTAAGTGTTCTGGTTCTTTACCATGTCACCTATAGTTTGAGGGATGGCTAAATAAACCATAATGCCCTCTGTGGGTATTATAGAATGAAGGGCACTGATTGTAAATGTTTGTAATGAGCATTAGAGACACAGAAAACGTTTCTCATCTAAATGTATGCAAGTAAAGGAAGTTTATAATGCAGTCTAAAACGTAATACAATATATCTCTAGTATACATTTATAAGGGTAAAAAATCCAGGAAGGGAAAATTCCAAAAGTTAAGAGTAGAGAGTAAGGGGACTGCAGGTAATTTTCAATTTCTTTCTCATATACTACTGTGTTTCACATTTTTCTAAAGTGAGCCTGAGATACAGTAGAACCCCGGACCTCGACACTAATCTGCTCTAGAAGGAGCATTAAGAAGTGTTGCAGTTGAGTTCCGAATCAATTTTTCCCATAAGAAATCAATGAAAACGGGTTAATTCGTTCTCGGCCACTACTTTTTTATCCTAACCTTGCCTTTTTATAAAAAGCATTGCACAGAAATTTCAAAATAACTAAATTCAGAGTTAAATAATATAATTTAAATAAGAAACGCAACATTTTAAAAGTTTTTAACAACTGCAGTATGGCCCATACTTTGAGACTGATGAGGATCTGGATCTGTGGACACAGATGTGGAGAGGAGGGATGGAGAGGAAGTCATTGTTTGAAAGGGGAATCCCCTTCCGTCAAATCAACTGTAGCTGCTTTTCAGGAGTCCCCCCTCCCCTTCTTTGCCTCTTTTCCCTGGGAACTGGCTGGTTTTCTCTTTAAAAAAAAAAAATCTGTCTAATGTGCTCTGCTGTTGGCACTGTTTTCTAAAAGGGTTTACTAAATTGTCATCAACAATATTGATGACATCCTTATGATGATTCTTTTCCAAAAAACACTTTCTTAGGACCCATGTTGTTGTTGGTTTTTTTTTATCTAAAACCAGTACAAAAAAGCCACATAAACTAAGAAAATTATAGCAAAGTGCTTGGGAACACAGCCGCTAAAGGTTCAAACAACTTCTACTAACAAAGCCAGCTAACGCCAAGTGACTGAAACGTGAATTGTTTTTGCTTACAAAAATCACGTGTGTTGGATCAGATTCTGATGTTTGGGTCTGATGCAAATTTTCTCGACATTTTGCATCAAGAGCCGATTATGTCGAGTACTGATGCAGTTGAGTGCCGGGTTCTGCTGCATTTAATAACCAGCAAAATAAATCAAGAATGGTGGATGGAGGACTATGACTTGGAGAGGCATCGTTCTTTAGGTGGGCCATCTGAAAATTGGAGGATATTCTCCGAGCTCCACAAAGGTCTCTGATTTTATGATTTTTGCTGCATACACTATCTTCCATTCAAAATGACCTTGAAGACAGAGGACGCTGCACTTATAATTACCAAAGTGATGTCTTGTAGAGGGCAAACTATCAGCCACACAACTCTGGCAGTCTGAGTAAGCAAGGTTATCTCCTAGACTACAAAACAGGACATAGTGGAATAAAGCAGGTCACTGGCTTAGAGAGAGTGAATTCTCTTCCATCAGGGTCCTCAAACTTCTTAAACAGGGGTCCAGTTCACTGCCCCTCAGACCCGTTAGAGGGCAGGACTATAGTTTTTTTAAAAAAAAACTATAAATAAATTCCTATGCACACCATACATATCTTATTTTGAAGTAAAAAAACAAATGGGCCAAAAACACCCTGGCAGACCGGATAAGTGTCCTGGCGGGCCGCCTGTGACCCCGGGGTCATAGTTTGAGGACCCCTGCTTCCACTCTCTCTGAGTTCCTATGTTTCCTGTTCTGCCTGGGGCTGTTGACGATCCTTCTGGCTTTGCTCACCACCTGCCTGAACACATTTTCTGAGATGCTGTGGTGGCTCTGGGCCAGGGGGTGGGAGCTGTTGTTAAAGGATTCGCTTTTCTGATTGGTGAAGAACTCCCAAGGGATGGGAAATGGAGTAGCCCCTAGGGAAGGTACTATCCTTCCTAATTACTTTGCCTGTTCCACTTGGGGGCCTGACGCCTGCCCTTTCATAGCATTACCCATTCCTGGCTTATGTCTAATTTGGTCTCTAAGCTTTTAATGTCTTGCAAGGCTGACCTAGAGAGGCCCTTGGCCCCAGAAAGTTGCTGAGCTTGGGGTAAACTGCTCTGTGAATTCCTTGCTAGTCTTTAAAATTAATATGTGCAGTTGCTGTGAAGTTATGCTGAGGGCAACCTTGAGAAAGGTTCTAGTCACAAAAGTCGCCGCTATTAAGTCAAGTTTACATCTCAGTAACTCACAGGGGCAGTTCTACCCTTCCTATATGGTCGCTATGAGTCAGCATCAATTTGATATGATCTGGTTTTGGCTTTATAGGACAGAGTAGAACTGCCCCTGTGGGCTTCTGAAGCTGTAAATCTATATGGGAGCAGAAAGCCTCACCTTTCTTTCATGCAGTATCTGGAAGGTTCAAACTACCCACCTTGTGGTTAGCAGCCCAACTCATAACCCACTGGGGATCTTTCACAAGAGGGCACCAGCATCAAGAGAGAAAGTGGCATATCACCATATCACCTCGTTGTTCAGGCTGATGGTGGGTGAGTCTTTTCAGTCCTCCTACTTGAGAGTGTTCTGCTTTGGGCAGTCCAGAGACTGTACGCTGTTGGCTTTGTGGAAGACCTTCTGGGTTGTTCTAGAATCTAGACCAACACAGCGTGGCCTAGAGATGGCAGCTGCCTACCCAAGCTTGTTCTAGTGGGTACTGGGACCGAATAGGGAGAATTCTGGTGAAAGTGGGAAATTCCACTGCCTTGGGAGAAAAGATGCTTGAATTTCGCTCCTTATTTATCTCTTGGAAACCTAACCTCCCTCTGATCTTCTTTACAAGCAACATGTCTCTGGTATAATTTCTGGGTTTCCTGAAGGCAGGCCGGCCCAGAAATAACCCTGTTTCATAGGAATGTCTACCTAAAGGGAAATAGACACATTGAAAGATAACTATTTGATGTCAAGCATCTCTGAAATCTGACAAATGACATTAATAAAATGCTCCAATAGTTTTGTAATGACAACAAATCTGTTGCTAGTTCTAAAGCAATTTTACCCTAAGAGCTTTGCTTCATTTCTAAGATACTGCCCATATAGTAACAAATATAAAATATGCTCACAAATGAATAAGAATTGTTTTAATTAGTCTGCCAGCATTTTAAAGGCAGGGTTTGTAAAGTAGTGTCATATATGCTTCAAAGGTGATACCCGAACTTCTGGGGTTTAGTTCTGTCACTTAACTGCGTAATCTTAGGCAGGTTACATCAGCTTCCCCGCCTCACCACCCTCGGCAGGAAAGTGAAGCTAATATTACTTTCTTTATGGTGATATTGTAATGATTCAGTAAGCATCACTTCATGTTATACCCAGAATCAGCATGGAAAGCAAGCTTTATTTTTATTTTTTAAAGTTTATTGGGTTTTTGGTGAAAGTTCACACATCAAGTTAGATTCCCACTTCACAATTTTTGCAAAAATTGTTCAGTGATATGAATTGCATGTCCACAGCGTGTCAACATTCCCCCTAATTATGTTCAGTTTGTCCCCTCTCTAGCTCCCTTACTCCCTAAGTTTGCTTTTGAGGCATTGTTGCCCCTACAGATGCTTTTCACGTCACGCACCTATCTGATGGGTTATGCCCTTTACTCTGTGTGTCACTGTGTTGGTTTACTAATAGGTGATCGCAGAGGGTAGGCTAGCCTCGGATTAAAGAGTGCCTCAGGGAGTCCTCTGGTCTCTACTGCTCCGGTTTAACTGATCTTTTTATTTTTATTTTTTAAAGCATTTGAGTTCTGCTCCACCTTTTCCTCCCATCTATTTTGGGCCATCTGACGTGTCTCTTGTCATAATAGGCAGCGAAGGTGCTTGGGTCCTTGTGGTCTCAGGGTTGATGAATCATGCCTCATGTAGACTGCTTTCTTCTCTGAATTTTTGATTACCCTCTGACTAGTTTGCTCCTGGTAAACAGAGACTGGTAGTTGTATCTTAAATGGCTGCTTTCAAGCTTTTCAGATCCTACATACTGCGCACGTCACTAGGAAGCAGAGCACGGTTCTTATAACTGCATTATGTCAGTTGCCTGAGTTGCCTCACGAGACTATGGTCACAACAAGATGGACTCAAACAAGAACAGTAGTGAGGCTGACACAGGATCACACAGTGTTGTGTTCTATGAATCACAGTTGGTGCCACAGAACTCAGCAACAACAGATACATTTAAGGATCTCTAGTCGTGCAGTGGATCAAGCATTGGGCTCCTACCTGCAGTCTTTGAGTTAAACCCACCGGGCACTCTGTGGGAAAAAGATGGAGGTGTGTGTTCCCATAAAGATGTACAGTCTCGGGAAGCCTGATAGTCAGTTCTGCTCTTCCTGTAGTGTCTTATAAGTTGGAGTCAACTAGATGGTAGTGGGTTTTGTTTACCTTGAAATCTATTCCAGATAGATGTGGAATAAGGGGGATCATTTTAAGGTCAAATGGATCTTGGCTCAAAGCAGAGAATACCAGGATGATGTTTTTTAAAAATTTTTTTAAAAAACCCTCAAAACTCACTGTTATCAATTCAATGCTGACTCACAGTAACTTGCTGTAGATTTCTAAGACTGTAAGTGTTTATGGGAGTAGAAAGCCCAGTCTATCTCCCTTGAAGCTGCTAATAGGTTTCAATCTGCCAACCATGAGGATTGCAGCTCATCTCATAGCCTCTATACACGAGTGCTCCATAGAAAGATATTTACGTGTGCTTTATTGACTGTGCAAGGCACTCGGCTGTGTGGATCATAGCAAACTCTTGACAGCATGGAGAAGAATGGGCATTCCAGTGTGCAATTGTGCCCCTGTGGAACTTGTACATGGATCAAGAGGCAGTTGTGCAAGGAGAACAAGAAATACTGCATGGTCCAACACCAGGAAAGGTGTGCATCAGGGCTGTATCCTCTCACCAGACTTCTTCGGTCTGTATGCTGAGCAGATAATTAAAGAAGCTGGACTGTATTGAAGAAGAAAGTGGCATTAGGCAATATGCAGCTGATGCCTCTTTGCTTGCTGCAAGTGGAGAGGACTTGGAGCACTTGCTGGTGAAGATTAAGGATCGCAGCCTCAGTGGGGATTACAACTCATGGTGAAGAAGACCATGCATCCTCACAAGTGGACCAATAGAAAACAGGATGGTAAATAAAGAAAATATTGAAGTTGTCGGGGATTTTGCCTTGCTTGGATCCATGCAGCAATGGAAAAGTCAAACGATAACATTGCATTGGGTAAATCTGTTGCCAAAGACTTTTCTAAAATGTTGTAAAGCAAGGATGCCAACTTTGAGGAAAATACCCAGTCCGTGGTATTTTCAGTCTTCTCATATGCATATGAAATTGGACATTGAATAAAGAAGACTAAGGAAAAATCGATGCATTTGAAGTATGGTGCTGGTAAAGAATATTGAAAGCACCCCAGACTGCTGAACGAAGAAACAAATCTGTCTTAAAGAACAGCCAGAATGCTCCTTACAAGCAAGGATGGCAAGAGTTCTTCTGACGCACTTTAGGCGTATTTTCAGGAGAGACCAGCCCCTGGAGAAGGACATGGTGCTTGGCAAAGTAGCGAGGCAGCAAAAGAGAGGAAGGCATTGGCAGAGTGGCTACCACAGTGAGCTCAGTCGTGAGAAGTGTAGTGAGGACTGCAGTGTTGATGAACTGCTGTGATGGAACCCTGAAGTTTTTGTTCTGTTGTGCAGTTGAAACTGCCTTCATGGCACCTAACAGCAAGCTGGTCTAACCCAGGTGTGTACCTGTAGCCCATACAGCAATTTGCCTGTGCCCAGACATACGTGTTCAAACACTCATTTGCACCTTGGCTGGGCTCTGCTTGTTACGTTCACCTTGGGTGCCACTTGTCCCAGCACTACAAGTCGTCTCTTGAATCTAAGTGTACTTCCCCTCCCCACCTCCTCTCCCTGGTAACCACGAATGAACATTGGCTTCTTTGTTTATATACATTCTCTGCTCTTTGAAAGTTCATTTCCATAAATGATATGTATTAGTACCTGTTGTGGTAAGTGCAATCTGAAGCAGATATTTGATTTTATGAATAAGTTGGTGGAAAGTGAACCTAGTATGCAGTGTTCGTTTGTCTGTGAGCCTTTCAAAAGGCAGCCCAAATCCTGAGCAAAGGGCCATGTGTAGTTACATAAGCTGGTGTCTGTTTGAGGATTCAGAGTGAAGGGGTGGAGTCTAGCCCACTAATCAGGTCACAGCTTGACGACCTCATTTGGAAGTGCAAAGGCGATAAATAGCTTGCTGGAGGCGGGACACCCTCTCACTTCCTGGGAGACATTGCAGCTGACATAAAACTATGCTAGTGCGCTGAGCTGGAGAAGCCACATGGAGACTACTGCCAGCCCTGAGATGCTTCCACTGCCACTGGATCCACACTTCCCACCCACTGGCCTGTAATCTTCCCGCATTCGGTGTCATTGTATGTGTTTTATAGATTGGTATCAGACATACGGGCTAATATCAGACTTATGGACTTGATCTGGACCGGGCTGGGATGTTTTCTTAATGTACAATTACTCTTTATGTAAAGATCTTTCTTATGCACATATGAGTGTCTATGAATTTCTTTCTCTAGTCTACCCAGCCTGACACAGGCCACCTTCAAGGTTCTCCCCAGGAGCTACACTCACCAAGCCACCACACTTTGAATGCTATCTGTGTGAATGCCATGTCAGTTCTCTTTAGATTTTATGTGTTATTTAGTAGATTTGATAGGTTATTTTTAGGTCTGGGAACACTCAAAAAAATTTCCCATTAACATCACTGGTAATTGCTTTTTCACCTTATGCCACTTCAGCATATAAAAGAAATGCTCTGATTTTGGAGAGCAGAGACTTGTATATCTGTCTGTGTTCTTATAGAAGACAGTCCATACAATATTCATCCTTGTATGCGTGACTAATTTCACGTAGCATTATGACTTCTGGACCCATCTAGTTGACATTTCATGCACTCACCATTCATTTTTTATCGATGCATAGTATTCCATTATTTGTAAACAAACAAACAGATTCTCTGTCCTCATCCATTCTGACTCATAGTGACCGTACTGGAGAGGGTAGAACTGACCCCTGGGTAACTCTTTAAGGGAGTAGGAAGGCTTGTCTTTCTCCTGCAGAACTGGCTGGTGGTTCAAACTACTGGTTACACTTTGCTTATCCAGTCATTTGCTTACAGGAACTTTGGTTGTTTCCATTAGTTTTTATTTTGAATAAGTAAGCAATGGACATAAGTGTGTATGTGTCTGTTCATGTAATTATTTGGGGTCTCTAGGCTGTATACCTAGGAATGGGGCTGCTGGATCACAGGCAGTTGTATTTGTGGTTTTGTTGAGAAAGTGCAGGCACACTATTTTCCACAGTGAAGTTTATCAAATGCCTTTTCTGCATCACTTGCCTCATAGAAAAAAATCAGGCAGTGTTTGTTCCTGTTCTGTTTTTGAAGAGATATATGACACATTTGATCTCTTTAAAATTGTTTTTTTTAATTTATTTTTATTATTTTAATCATTTTATTGGGGACTCTTGCAGCTCTTATAACAATCCTTACATCCATTGTGTCAAGCACATTTGTACATATGTTGCCATCATCTTTTTCAAAACATTTACTTTGTACTTGAGCCCTTGGCATCAGCTCATTTTTTCCCTCCCTCTCCCCCTCCCACCCTCATGAGCCTTTGATAAATTATACATTATTATTTTCAGATCTTATATAGTCCCTGTCTCCCTTCATGCATGTTTCTGTTGTTCGTCACCTGGATGTGGGGGGTGGGTTATACATCGAGAAATTGCAATTGGTTCCCCTTTTCTCTTACCACCTTCCCCCTACCCTCATGGTATTGCTACTCCCATTATTGTTCCGGAGGAGTTATCTGTCCTGGATTCTCTGTGTCAAGAGCTCTTACCTGTCCCAGTGTACTTGCTCTGGTCTAGCCGGATTTGTAAGGGAGACCTGGGGTCGTGACAGTGGAGGGGAGGAGAAGAATGTGGGTGCTATATTGCACCCTCACTGTCATGTCCCTTCCTTGCGACCCTTCTGTGAGGGGATGGAATGTCTGGTGGGACCTGATCAAGTGCTATTTAAAATTTATTTTAATTTTTTTGCTGTTTACAATGTTTACTTGTTTGTGTTAGTTTTAGTTTTAGTAGTGTACTTCCAGAAAGTCATCCCTTTCATCTAGGTTGTCATATGTGTTGGAGTTTAATTTTTCATAGTAATCTGTCGTGCTCGCCTTTATCTCTTTCGGACCAGTTTGATGATTAATATCACCAGTTGTATTTATTTATTTGGCTATTTACCTCTTTTAGTTGTTTTTCTTTTGTTGAGATCGCCAAGGGTTTGTCTGTTTTATCTGTCAGTTCACAGACCAGCTTCTGCTTTTGTTGATTCTATTGTTTTTCTATATTTGATTTCATCTATTTCCGCCCTGATCGTCATGATTTCCTTTTTCTGATACTTCTGATTTCTTTTCCTTTTCTACTTGTTCACGTTGTCAGTTTAAGTTAATGCTTTTGTATCCTTCTTCTTTTTAAATACAGGCATTTGTTACTGTGAATTTCCTTCTTAGTACTGCTTTTGCTGTGTCCCAAAGATTCTCTTATGTTGTATTTTAATTTTATTCTGGGAGTTCTTTAAATTTCACATTTGAGTTCTAAGGAGCCCTGGCGGCATAATGGGTTAGGCACTGAGCTGCTAAAGCTGCTAACTGCGAGGTCAGCAGTTCAGACCCACCAGCTGCTCTGCGGGAGAAAAATGAGTTTGCTTCCATAAAGAGCTAATCTTGGAAACCCTAGGGAACAGTTATAGACAATGAGTCAGAATTCACTTGATGGCAGTGAGGTTGGGGTTTGTGTATGACTCAATAGTTTTTAATTAATGTATTACTTAGTTTCCATATATTCCTTAACCTGTTGTTGATTTCTAACTTAATTATATAATGCTATGGAAAGAAGAGATGATTTATATAATTTTAATCTTTTAAAATTTGGTAAGTCTTGTTTTGTGTCTTAGCATATTGTCTGTTCTGGGAAATCGTCCATATGCTCTGGAGAGGAATGTATATTTTATGATGCTGGTGGGTTATTTTATATATGCCCATTTGCTCCAGTTGGTTTATGGTTTTACTAAGTTCTCATTGTGCCGAGTGAAATGCTTCGTAAATGTCCTGTCTGTACTGAGCGTGGCGTGTTGGCGCCCTCTGTAATTACCCTGGAGTGGTCGAAGCGTTCATATCGTCAGAATTTGTGTCTTGCGTTTCAGCACATTGCGATTAGACGCATATAGGTTTTTAACTGTTTTCATTTTATGCACTAGCCTTCTTTATCTCTGGTGACAGAAGTTGGTTTAAAGTCTGCCATTAGGGCCACACTACTCCTTTTTGCTTCCCAGTTCTGTGACTTTTTGTTTTCTTCATCTTTGAATGTTAAGTCTGCTGGTGCCCGTGTAACTAAACGGTGCTAACCGTAGACACCAAGAGGACGAGTTGTGGTTTGTTTTTCATCCATTCTTCCCCTTTCTGCCTTTTGCATGGAGTGTTTAAATCACTTGCATTTAAGGTTATGACTGAAAATGAAATATCTACTTTATTTATTTGGCTATTTTTGTTTGTCTCACAGCTTTAGTTTTTTTTTCCTGTTTTTGTTTGTATTTAACTGCTTTCTTGTGATGAGCCATTTTGCTTTTTTTCTTCTTTTCATCTGAATTTTTTCCTAGGTTATTTCCTAATAATTGCCACATATACTACATTGTACAACTTAGAATTTTGATGATGCTTACTTATAAACATTTAACATACCATATCTATTCCTGATAGGTGGCTCTTTCCTTCACTTCTGTTGCTGTTTTCCCTTAATATCAATACAGAAGAGTAAGTAAAAAATTATTGCTGCTAGGATTCTAGTATATATATATCCATAAGTTTATTCCAAGCAGAACATGTTTAAACATGTCTCTGCTGTCAGTGGATGGCTGCAGACAAATTCTCGCAGAAATACACATGTTATCAGTGTTAGGGTACCTTAAAAAAGTGTTTTTTTGTGTGCCATGAAAAAGAAATGATTTCAAGACCAGGGCTAATATAAAATATTTAACAAAATTCAAGTGAACATATTCCCAACCCTTGATGCTTTGGGACATGTTTATAGGAATGCTGCCCCCACATGAAATGATAGTGTTTAGATGTATCACACATTTTTAAAGTCAGGTTGGGGATACATCAAAGTGAGCCAAGTGAAAGAAGACCATCAACTTCAATGAATGAAGAAATTGTAGCTGAAGTTAATAGAGATGTGTGGGAAAAGATTATCAAATTTCCATGGGCTAATGATGTTGGGATTTCACCTGGTTCGGCATTTTTAAATATCTTCATCACAGGCTTTCAGCTCCATAGGTGCCAAAAACATTGTGTGAAGGTCTTTCCATCCAGTTTTAAAGCAAAATCAAAGTGAATCAAGACAGTTTTAGTAAATGAATTGTAACTGAGGTCAAGTCTTGGGTTTCCCAAATCAATTCTGGGAGCTTGGGATTGCTGGGTTTCCTAAATTCAAGCAGGGAGGTCAGACCCAGAAGCTGTGGTGAGTGTAGCTTAGGACCCCAGGGGCAATATTGATGCACTTTCTTGCAGGGCACAGTTGGAAGGAAATTTCAGAACCTTACAGATGGCCTTGGTGAGGGAAAAGCCAGCAATATTGAGCTGGGGTGCTTGTTTTTCCCCATCACAGCAGAAGCTTATTTTTCTAGACCAGGGATGGGGAATGTCCAGCCTACAGGCTGTCTAAGGCCTTCAACATCATTTATCAGCTAAGGTCCCAGCCTCCTCAAGGAGAAGCCGTTCCAGCCATCACATTTGGGGTGAGTTAATTCTGTGTTTGACCCATTTGGCCCACAAACGATGTCATAAATATCTGAATGGCACTTGGCAGAAAAAAGAGGACCCCAACCATCTTCTAGACTAACAAGGGAAGTCATTGGAGAAGTTTGTTGGGAAAACTTCTCCTATTCAGCCCTTATCTTGCCCTGTTGGATTTTTTGTTGTTGATCCAACAACTCAAAGATCATTTTAAAGGAACACAATTTGAGTTCCTGAGGGATGCAAAAAACAATATTTTGATGTGTTGTACACATAAGAACACAGAATTCTTTGTGGGAGAATTAGAAATAAGGAAACACTACTTTTAGAAGTGTATAGACCTAGATAAGGATATGTCATCAAAGAGTAGCTTCATATTTTAATTTTTTTAATCCAGATTTTTTATGATTTTGTAGCACACTTTTTTACTTATCCTTGGACAACCTGTATTTGATAACTTTGTGCTCACTTCTTACAAACTTGATATTGTATTGGTAGTACAATTTAATTATTGAGTTTTTCTCTGAAAATGCCATATAGTTGGTCCTTATGATAGCCTGTGTTATGTTGTTTTGAAGATCTTATATTAATCTTGTTATTTTTTATTTATTCATTTCCCCATGTATTGATTTCCCCATACACAGAGTATTTATTTAATTCTCTAGCCATAAATTCCTAAACTTATTTGGCCTACTGTCTCCTTTTCAGGAAAACAAAACAAACAATGCAGCACTCCAGCCCACCTCCCAGCAATCAAAACCTGTTATGATATAGCCAATGGTCCAAGATGAAGGATAGGTACCTGTTTTTGTGTCACCACTCTGCCCCCGACCCCCATTGTCCCAGCAGCCCAAGGGGCAGTGTTGCCCACTTTGGTAAACACTGATCTAGCTTTTTCATTGGGAGCACACCCTGCAGTAATTCTTGCAAGGCTTGTATGGCAGTGACTAAATCTCAGGTCTGTCTTTTGGGAAATGTCTTAATTTTCTCCTCATTTTTGATCGACAATTTTGATTGGCAATTGTTTTCATTTAATATTCTATTTATATTTTATGTGCACCATTTAATATTTATATATGAAGAATAATGTGGCATCAGGACTGAAGGAAGGCTTGTTAACAACCTGTGATATGCAGATGACACAGCCTTGCTTGCTGAAAGTGAGGAGGACTTGAAGCACTTGCTGCACAAGGCAAGGACTGCAGCCTTCAGTATGAATTACAGCTCAGTGGAAAGAAAACCAGAATCCTCACAAATGGAAAAGAAGTTGATGTTGTCAAGAATGTTCACTTGCTTGGATCCATAGCCAATGCTCATGGAAGCCGCAGTCAAGAGATCAAAAGACACTTTCAATTGGATAAATCTGCTGCATATAATTGCTTTATAATATTCAAAAGCAAGGATTTTACTTTGAGGACTAAGGTATGCCTGAATCAAACCATGGTATTTATTGCCTCATATGCATGTGAAAGTTGCACCTTGAATAAGGAAGAACAAGGCAGAATCAATACATTTGAATTGTGGTGTTGGAAAAGAATATTGAACTGTCCCATGGACTGCTGTAAGGACAAACCAAGGACCTCCCTCTTTTTTGTTGTTCCTCCACTTTACTAAGCACGCTGTCCTTCTCCAGAGACTGGTCTCTCCTGACAGCATGTCCAAAATATGGAAGATGGAGTCCTGCCATCCTTGCCTCTAAGGAACACCCTGGCTGTTCTTCTTCAAGACAGACTGGATTGACACTGTGCTGCAACAAAGGGCTCAAGCCAAGGAACAATCGTGAGGCTAGTGAAGTTGTGCATAGGGTTGCCATGGGTCAGAACTGACTTGGTGGTACCGAACAACAACAACTGTCCAGTCTTTCTCTAAGGTTTCTGGGAGAAATTTACATTAATTCCTACGAGAGTCCCTTGGTTTATTATATTGTTTTTTTCCCCTTGCTGCCTTTAAATTTTACTGCTTGTTTTGGGGTTTCAAGAATTTTATTGGGATATGGCACATAGTTTACTTCTAATGAACTTTTCACGTTTTCTTGTATTTGCAGCATTAGTTCTCTGTTCATTGACGGGAAATTCTGATTATCTCCTGGAACATTTTGTAGATTATCCCTTATTATTTTCCTGGTATTCTGAGATCCCAATAACTCCAAGATTTCTTCATTGATCTCCACGTTTGTGTTTTTTAAAACTTTTATTTATTCATTACTCTTGTTTCTTTTAAGACTTGACAAGTTTACTTTTTTAAAAAATCCATTTGTTTTATCTTCTAACTCTACTGTTGCGTGATGTCTTTCCTTTTTCCAGTTCACTTGCTTTATTCTTCAGTTCAAGCAGTTCTTAGTTTTCATGATTTTAACTTCGTTTAGCCTCTGATTTTGTTCCTCCGTTTGTTTCCTGATCACCACTAGATATTCTGTGTGACTTTCACTTTCTTTTTCTTCAAACTTTTTATTGTGAATCAGGTGGGACTTTACATATCAGATCATCTTTTTGCATTCAACACCTTAAAAAACTTATCAGATCTCCCAGTAGCTTCCTTTAAGCATCATAGTAAGAAACTTTTCAGTTAGTTGTTAGTCTGTTCTCTATAGCATAAATTAGCATAAATTCTCTCTCCTCCTTCTTTGCTTTTCATCGATCCTTGTTTTGTGATTTTGTGTATTTTACTATTTTTTGTTTAATTTGGGTCCTTTAAAAATTAACTTTAAATTTTGTATTCTGGTTTTAGTGGAAATGTTTTTTGATTGGTTACCCTGGTGGCATAGACGTCACATACTTGACTGCCAACTGAAAGGCCCCACTAGCTGCTCCATAGATGACAGCTGAGGCAGCCTGCCTCTGCAAAGACTTACAATCCTGGAAACTCCCCAGGGAGCTTCCTCCTAGAGCCTCCAAGAGTCAGAATAGGCCTAGTGTCCCTGTCTGGGTATTTTCTCCTGAGAATCAACAGAGGCCACTTTTATCCCTATGTTTCAGTGCTGAGTCAGGAGTTCTGGATGCTTAGTCTCAGGAATTCACTATGCACGCATAGGAGTGGACATAGTTTAGCTGGTCACAGATGCTGATTAAGTTGTGGGGCTCAACTTTCCAATGGTGAAGGTGCAGAGTTCTGTATGTTTCACTTTCACTTGAAATATTCCCCATTGGCCTGCTGCCTTGGCAGTTTCTTCTGGTCCTAGTGTACATGTATCTCAGACATCAGCAAGATTCACCAGTACCATCATCTCTAATTCACTCCCTCCCACTTGCATGACCTCCGCCAATAAGTGCCACATTTAAAAACCGGGCTACAATTTCCTTAGATTAGCTCCATTTTCGTCTTCCCTTTTAAGTTGTTGCGTAGCCCCATACAAAATTGGCTACAATGAGCAAGTACTACAGAGGTATTGGGTAGATTCTCCCAGCTTCTATGTTGGCTTTTCACCTCCTTTCTCTTGGTTCTGGATTCATTTTGACTCTCCAATACCTCAGCTGCTGTCCAGAGTCCTGAGAGCTCAGACGTTGCTTGTTTTTATTCTTTGCTCAGGGGGTTAGTTATTGGAGTAAGTAGGAGTATCCATTCATTTCACCATTTTGATCCACACCCAACCATGTGTATTAAGGTGATGTTAATGATAAACGTGAATCCCTGGAGCACCTTCAACTTGACTTCATCTCAAGGTGACTGTGTGTGTCAGAATAACTGCTCTGTGGGGTTGTCAATGACTGATTTTTAAGAAATATGGTAGATCACAAGGCCTTTTTCCAGGCATCTTTGGGTGGACTTGAACCCTGAACTATCCAGTTAGTAGCTAAGTGCATTCATACCACCCAGGGACTCTGGAGCATGTGAAGCAAGTGTCTTCTCACTGTGGATGGAATACAAGTCTATAGGAATGCTGCACCATACAAAACAACAACTTTCAGTTGAACCAAACATTTTAAGGAAGGTTGGAAAGACCTCAAAGGCAAGCTAAAAGAGTATCAACTTTAAAGATGGAAAAAACTGTGGCTGTAGGCCAGGAAATGCAGGCCGTAGAATTCCCATGGATAGTTGCTGCCGCTGTGACCTCACCTGGTTTGGCATTTTAGAGTCAGCAGACTTTCAGCCTAACGTGTGCCCAGAGTGTTACATGAAGATGAGTTATGTCAAGAGCTGATGGTTCTATCATCCTCTGAAGCAGAGCCGAAGCTAATGAAGACGACTTTATGGAGTGAATGGCAACTGGTGATGAGTCTTGGATTCGCTAGTAAGGTCCATAAAGTAGGTCCAATCAAAACAATGGCACATGAGGAGAATGGCTGGACCAGTTAAATACAAGGTCAGCTCAGATTATTATGGTCACTGGTGGTTTTAAACATTTTAATTTTTTTGTTCCCAATAGTTAAACTTGATAGATTTTTATGAAGGATAATAATGAGCATGGGGGCTTATTATGAAGTTTTAAGAAAATTGAAAACTACAATATGAGAAACCAGGAAAGCTGTTTTGAAGATTTCTAAAAAATCCATCATGAAAATATCTCTCTTCCTTATAAAGGAGCATGGGCTTGTTTTCCTACAAGACATTCACTGGGAAAACGTATCTCATCTATCTAACAGTCCTGTTCTTGCCCTTCCAGCCCTTTTTCTTTGTTTGCAAAATTCAAAGAACATTTAAAAGGAACAGAGCTAGAGCCCCTCAAGGAGGCCACAGTCCCATTTTGCAGTGCTGTAATCAAAGATCGCATGATTCTTTGGGGGAAAGATTACAGGGATGGAAACAGTGCCATGGCCTGTGTGATCATGAAGTGTCATTGGGATCCGGTATCAGGTATCAAAAGATCCAAAATAAACAACTACATGAATGCAGACAAGAGGGGTTGGAGTGGAGACCCAAAGCCCACCTGTAGACAATTGGATATCCCCCACAGAAGTGGTATAAGGAAGGATGACTCCACCCAGGTATAGCATATCACCAATAAATCACACATCAGTCCTCTAGTTCCTGAATGCTTCCACCCCCCTACTACTGTAACCCAGTTCTACCTTACAAATCTGGCTAGATGGGACAACATACATTGGTACAGATAAGAGCTCTCAACACATGGAATTCAGGGCAGATAAACCCTTCAGCAACAGTAGTGGGAGTAGTGACATCATGAGGGGAGAGGGTGGGACAGGAGGGGAGGGGGTGGGACAGGAGAGGAGGGGAAAGGGAGACAAAAGGGGGAACCCATCACAGGGTTGGATATATATCCCCCCCAAGGGGGCAAATAACAAATGCCGGTGAAAGGAGACAATAGTGTACGATATGAAATAATAATATCTAATTGATCAAGGATTCACTAGGGTGGAGGGTGAGGAGGGAGGGGGAAAGAAGGGGTTATGCCAAGGGCTCAAGTAGAAAATACTTAGGAAATGATGGAGATATACGTACAAATATGCTCGATACACTTGATGTATGGAATGTTGTAAGAGCTGTAAGAGCCTCCAGTGAAGTGATTTTTTTAAAAAGAAAGACAAGATTGCCTTCAAAAGTATACAGACATAGATGGAAGATTGTTATGAGACAATTGCTTCACATTCTTATATTTATATTTAATAAAAGTTTCCATGATTTTACAGACATACTTTTAACTTACCCGCCTATTGAAAGGAATGGAATGAATGAATGCTTTATTTGTATTTCACTTTATAATTTGAGTAAAAGTTTACAGAATAAGTTGGCTTGCTGCCATTCAACAACTCATGCACATTTTGTTTGTGACATTAATTGCGCGCTCCACAAGGGGACGGCACCCTTCCTTCCTTCCTTCCTTCCTTCCTTCCTTCCTTCCTTCCTTCCTTCCTTCCTCCTTTCCAATGTAGTCCTGCCTTTGGAACTTTATTTCTTGTCAAATGCTGCTCTTTTGATCTCCTATTAATCTATGGAATATGTACCTCATGTGTATTCCTTTTTACCTTGAGCATCTTATCTATTATAGGGTTAAAAGTTAAACCATGAGTTTAAATTCAGTTCCAGGCTTAAAAGGTGTTTAACCCTCATAATCTCAGAGGGTCCGACAGTCTCCATCACACCAGCAAGCCTGGTCTTTTCTATGATTTTGAGGTTGGTTTGTCCACCCTTTTCTCACACTATATCCAGGACCCTCCAATGTGATCCCTTTCAATGTAGTCCTAGTGGTGACCTGGCACCATGTGTTGATGCTCATTGATGTTCATGCGGTTCACTAGTCTTTGAATGAACTGGTTCCATCTCTTAGATCTCCTTCACTCTTCTTTGTTCCTCATGGAAACAGACTAGGAGTTGTCTCTTAAAGGGCCACTCAAAATCCTGTAAGATCCAAGTTGCTACTCACCCAAGTTGGATGTAGCACAATGGTCTTTGTTTGTAGCGACTATGTTATGCCAATTGATGTTAGTGTTTCTCACAAGTTAGGTCCGGAAACCCCAGGCCCAGGAATTCTTTCCTTCCAGGTGTTTGACTGTGACTTAGAATTTGATACAACTTTGCTTCCTGCTTGTCCTACTACACAAATGGATATCGGGCTGTTGAAGCACATGGAAATACAAATGTGAACCTGTAAATGGTCATGTGTGTATCCCTTTCACTGACACATACCTGTCGTATTGCCTGCGTGCCATGTGTATATCAATGTTGTTAATACTGACCATGCAAGATTGTATGTGCAATAGCAAATATACCGTTTTTTATAATAAACAAACAAATATGGTTGGACTGAAACGCTAAGGGTCCTGGTCATTTATGAAAACAGGCCTGAGCAACTCTCTGCAGAGGGAAAAAATGAAAATGATTGAGGATAGTTCTACTCCTCATCTAAGAAGCTTTGTGGTAGCCCCAAACACTGGCAACCAAAGAAACCTTGGCAGCTGCTCAGAAGCATGCTGACTCTCCAAACCAGAAAGGAACGAAATAAAACAGCTGCTCAGCTTGTTAGAGGCCTGTTGTTTTGCTGAACGGTATGGTCCAAAGTTAGTCCAACCCACTTAATCCTCAGACCTCTGAGATATTGTTTAAGGAGATTAAATAAAAAACCCCGTGCCAAGGACCCCGAGTACACATTAGAAATCCCGCACAATTAAGCCATAATAATTCTTCTGTTGTTAAGTGAGAGGCAACGTAATGTGGTGGAGCAGAGCATTGACCAGGGAGGCGATCTTCCTTGAGTGGCGGTGTTTGTTGAGTGTGGCGTGAAGGCTCCTGTTTCCAGCTGTGCTTGAGGGGCTGGACTCGAGCTGGTGTCCCTGAGGACTGTGTCTGCCCAGAGGGGCGGCATTTTCCTAATCCGCCTTCCCTTGTACAGCCCACAGGGGCTGACCCCAGCCCAGCAGAGACCTCGGTCCCACCCTGGTCCGCACTCAGGGGACCCCTGGAACTGGGGCTTTACAAATGATTTCCTCAGCTAGAACCTCCCACTTTAATGTAACCCTTTCTTCAGTATTGTTACTCTTGTCAGTGTTTCATTCATTTGTTTATAAGTTCTGGAGGAAAAACCTCAATTGATATCATGAAGGGAATTCTGAACTGTCGTTCAAGTGACACTGAGGTGGGGGTACTTTTATCCACAAATGCTCAGCTCCCAAAGAGTGTGTCTTGAGGAATGTGAAGTAGATATGAGTGGGCTGTGTAGAGTCACAGTTGCTCAGTGACAAGTGGTGGGCTAGCTTCTTATCTTCAGCACTATTTTGGTCACAGAGCCATATTCCTTACATGGGAAGAGCCGTGGCCACAATTGTCTCAGGTTTTTCCTGTCCGAGCCATACATAGCAGACTCCCAACCCGGGGCCGACATTCCAGGGCAAGGTCATATAACATATATCTCAGTGATGTCGATAACCACTCTGAAAGGCCTGGGAATAGAAAGAGGCCATTCTGTAGGGAGACGGCCGACTCTGAGAGATTGCCGCATTCTCCTGCAGTCGTAGAATTTGGAACTGCTGGACTCAGAGGACTTTGAACGACCACACACTCTCAGGTTGATTCTGACTCATGATAGCTCCTTGTGTATCAGACTAGAACTGTGCTCTAACGGGTTTTCAAGGGGTCAATTTTAAGTAATAGATCACCAGGCCTTTCTTCTGAGGTGTCTCTGGGTGGACTTGAACCTTTGGTCTTTCCGTTAGCAGCTAGGCAGGTTAGCCTTTGCCCCACCCAGGGACTCCTAGAATGACCTTTCCATTCACTTATCTAATCTTGACCCCCTTTTGTACATTAAAAAAAACAACGCCCCAAGGTTAGATTACCTTCCTTAAGGTTGTAGAGATATCGAATCTTTGCTATCTCCTTGGGCACTGCTTGAAGCAGAGCCAGGGGATAGCCTCTTAAATATTTATTCCTTTAGATGAAAGCAAAATAGCAACTTTTGAGTGTAGGGCTAATTATTTCTATATGCTAGTAATAGCTTATTAATTCAAACAATCAAGCTTGGAAATAGTGGTGAACTGAACAGAAAAGGCCCTGCCGTCCGAAAGCTCTTGTTTGAGTGAAGGAGTTGGCCAATCTACGAAGGGATACCAGCAGCATTTCAGAGAGGAATAAGTCCCGGGGAGACAAGTGAGCCAGAGTCAAGGTCGCAATAGACTAGGCACGTGGACACTGCAGGACAGCTACTCTGTTATCACCAGGTCATCTGTTGTTAACTGGACCCCACAAACCTCCCCTTTGCAAGGAGAGACACTGTCTTTTCTTATTGCCACTAAAATATAGAGGAGGCTGAAAACCGGAGTCGGCCAAGTTTAGCCCCTCTATGGGTTTCCTACTTTCATCTACATCTGTTGGTAGCGCATAAAAATAAGTGATCTACATCTTAGCATTTCAAAATGGGCACTGTATTCTGCCCTCTGTGAAACCATACTTTCATGTGTTTTGCATCCACCCTGTTGGTTTTCCCCAGGTTCTCTCTAGCTGTGGGAAGGATTCTATTTTCATTCGCACATTGTATACCACTTTCACTTGGTTCGCCCAGGATACCAATAAATATAACTGTCCTGGCAGGCTTGGAAGTCTGGGAAGGTCTTGTTGCAACCAGAGGACTTGCACCATCATCTGGTGGGTGTTGAGCCTGGATCATTATGATCGAGGGCACTTCATTGTCGAACACGCACGCATGTATACCCAGGACGCACAGACCTTGAAAAGGACAAACCAGAGCACATTTGAACAAATCTTCATTCAACTTCTACCTGCAGAAGGGGTGTGTGTGTGTGTGTGTGTGTGTGTGTGTGTGTGTATGCGCCTGTGTGTGCACACGTGCCTGTGTGTGCGCATTCGTGTGCCTGTGTGATACACATATGTAAGCCCAGAACTGGGCTTACAGATACATACTTTTACTCAACTAAATGGGAAGCAAAGGTGCGTTAGAAGCAGAGAAACCTTTGATGTGAGGAAGTTTTTGTAGAGAGAGAGAAACTTGTTTGCCATCTTGCTTTTGCCGTATGGTATTCAAAGGCCTTTTGATGATGTCGACCCGTGTTTTTTCCCATTCCATTTTCCAGGTTGTTAGGAAGTCAATAATGAACGTGTGGCAGGCTCACAAAGGGGGGCTCACAGATTTCAGTAGATATTGAAATTCAGGTAATCATTTTCAGTCGCTTGGTGACCTCAGAGAGCCCCTTTTCCCTTTCAGCCTGTTTTCTCCATGGTTTGCAGAGACTTGCTAAACGGAGGTGTCTGTTGCTCACTGCCTGCCTCACACTTTGAAGGGCATGTAGCTGAGGGAGACCACAGGGCGTCCAGAGAGCATGGGCCAACAGAACCGCAGTCTCTGTCATATTTCAGACGACACTGCAGACTGAACACATGGATATCTTACGTTAATTTCTAAAGGTTTATAAGTACCAACTCCATAATCCCAGAAAAGACGCATGCCTTGTTCCTAGATCAGAACACGATTTGTCTAACGTTACCACATTTACATAGAATTCAAGCGAGGGCACAGTAAGCAGAGAAGTGAAAGCACTTTTCTCCTTGTTAGTAAGTAGAATTCCGCCAGTCACTGGAACACTGGAAAATTACAGCAGTGCACTTAGGCTTTACAATGCCTTTCTCATAGTAAGCACTTAGTGGGTTTTATTGACAAGATGGAAAAGTGACTATACTTCTGAAGCCATTTGTGTTAGTCTGGGTAGACGAGGGAAACAAAGCCACAGAAACTCATATACAGTATGTATAAGACAGTTATATATATAGGGGTAAGTGTACATTCAGAAAGCATCCCAACTCAGTCCAGTCCAAGTCTATAAGTCGACTTAGCCCATATGCCTGACACTGATCTACAAAGTGCGCCTCAAACTCACAAAATACACACTATGACGCCAAATGCAGGAGGATCACAGGCCAGTGGGTAGGAAGTCTTTGAATCTAGTGGCGGGGTAAGCATCTCAGCGCTGGCAGGGGTCTCCAGCACCCAGGGCTGCATCAGGGTAAGTCCATAGGGCTTCTCCTCAGGGATGTCTCGCAGGAAGTGAGCCTTGCCAGCTCAGGCAGCCGCACACTGGTCCAATCACCAGAGAACAAGAGACCTGAGAACTAGAAAGGTGAGGCTCACTGAGCCATTTAGCTCTGTGCCCTTAAATTAATCCCACATGTGTTTATCAGTCAGATTGGCACAATAAACCTTAACTATCTCACCATTTGAGATTTGTTACCTTAAAAGTCTGTATTCAGTTTGTGTGTGTGTGTAAATCTATGAGCATATGTAGATATGATGGAAACAGTGAAGGACCTTGAGTTGAGTGGGGCTAGGCAGCAATACTAATGGCAGGGTGGCCGTAAGAGAGTGATTTAACTCTGCTGATTTCAGTTACCCCAAGAGTGAAATGATAGTTTTGGAAAAGATTACTTCTAAAATCCTACTCAGTTTCAAAATTCTACAACTGATTAATACAAATGATGGGAATTTGAACCAAAATGTCATAAGCCCTGGTCACCATGGGTCAGAATTGCCTGGAGGGCAGTGTGGTTCGGGTTACATGGTGGGAGCCCCTCGGTGGTGCGGAGTAGGCACTGGAATCCACCCAGAGGTGCCTCTGAAGAAAGGCTCGCTGCTCTGCTTCTGAAAATCATGTGCAACCAAAAGCAAAGTGAGGACGCAGTCAAGGGCAGGGAAGCTGCTCTGACAGACACAGACCCCAGGGTGGGATGGGCAGAACATGGATACATTTTGGTGATTGCAGCCAATGTCATAGAATGATCTGTCTATAAATAGAAGAATAGGACAGTAGCTTGCTTTTTAACTCCCCCTAAACCACAATAAAGTAGTTTTAAAAGAAAACCCTATGGGGCACCAGTCTACTCTGATGCCACGACATTGCCGTGAATTGGAATCAGTTGGATGACAGCTGGTACTGGTAGGTGCCAGGAAATATTATAAGTAACGTTTACCAGGTATGCAGTTCTGTAAAACAGTAGTAATAACAATAAAGCATCATTCATTGGGAAGCATTTCCTACGTTGTATAAACAAATGATAAAACTAGTTGTAGAGTCAATCCCAGTTCATGACAACCTTGTGTGTGTCCTAGGAGAACTATCCTTCGTATACTTTCTGTGGTTGATTTTTCAGTAATGGATTACCAACTATTCCAAGGTGCCTGGAGGTTAGACTTGAATCTTCAATCTTTGGATCCCAGCAAGCCAACTAGCTACTTGGATCACTCAAATGTCAACAAACAAACAAACCCTGAACCCCACCACCATCAAGTTGATTCCAACTCAGAGTGACCCTGTAGGATGGAGTGGAACAGCTCCGCACGGTTTCTGAGACTGACAATTGTTACAGGAGCAGATAGCCTCACCTGTCTCTTATAGAGAGGCGGGTGGGGTTGAACCGCCAACTGTTGGGTTTAGGTTAGCAGCTTAACTCACTGCACCACAAGCCTTAGCACCAGAAAGGGATTTTTAGAATGATAGTGATTTTATTATAATTAAACAGTAAAAGTCATTTATAAAGCCAGAGTAAAAACACGATTAGAACTGACTCCAGGGAACGGGGTCTGGCTTCAGTGTGTGAGTTGGCTTGGAGCAGGGAGGGCGTCCTGGAAGCAGAAGCCATTGGAACATGATCAAGTTGACAGGAGAGAACTGAACTGGTGAGCGTGGTGCAGGTGGAGTAGCGAGACTTGACGAGTATGAATTGAGAAGTAGCATGGTTGTCTTCCCTTCACAATACTCCCTCACAACACATACCTTCTCTCTCTCTCTCTCTCCTCTAAACATAAAACATAACCAAGTCTTTCCTAAATTGTATGAAAGTCTCCATTTATAAAGGACAGAAGACTAAAAATAATGGATTTATTTCACCAATTTGACACCCTCCCCTCCACCAAGCAATTTTTTTTAAAGGATCAAGACAGTGGTATCTAGACCTAAAGAGGAACCTTACGGGAAAATAACAAAAAAAAGAATCCTAGATCAGTAAAATTTCTTGTCTCCCAAATGTTCCCCCAAACTTTGTAACATCTGCTAACTCAAATCACAGGAATGCTGCAGAAATCAGAAGCAGGAGCTGTGTGAGCAGTTTGATCACCTCTATGGCATCCTGGAGGAAAGGAAGAGTGACATGACCCAAGTCATCACCCGGACTCAAGAGGAGAAGCTGGAACATGTCCGAGCGCTGATCAAAAAGTATTCTGATCATTTGGAGAATGTGTCCAAGTTGGTTGAGTCTGGAATCCAGGTCATGGATGAACCAGAAATGGCAGTGTTTCTGCAGGTAGGTCTCTGTGGGGCACCCAAGGAACCAAGTTAAGAAGGTGGGTATTGGAAGCTTCATCGTCATCACTAATGGATGCGAAAGCATCACCTTACAGGGTACTTTCATGATTCTAACTCCGTCTCATTTTGAGGGACTGTGCAAGACGAAGTAGAAGCCACTGTTTAAAATAATATAATCAACATATATTTAAAAGGCCATAACTTTACATAAATATGAGAGGGTTCTATAAAACAGCAATTACTTGTGGAATTTAGAAGCTAAGCTATGGGATTCTAGAAGTCATCAAAGGAAAAAATTAAGTCTCAACACCATCTTTGATACAAAGAATTGAAGTAGGCCTGTCTTTTGTTTGCTTTCACAGAATGCCAAAACCCTGTTACAAAAGTAAGTAACTTTATTTGGGGGGGGGGGGGATGTGTGTTTTTCATTTCTACCCAAGGCTATCAGACATCAAACAGTGACAGCAAGTAGCGACTTGTCTCTGTTGCAGAATTTCCGAAGCATCGAAGGCATTTCAGATGGAGAAAATAGAGCATGGTTATGAAAATATGCACCACTTCACAGTCAACCTCAATAGAGAAGAAAAAATTATACGAGAAATTGATTTTTACAGAGGTTTGTTATTCTTTTGACCATTTGGCCAAAATTGCAGGTGTGTGGCAGCAGCAGCAGGGTTCCGTGGGAGGAAAGAGGGGTCTCAGATTCACCTCCAGAATGAATGTTGACATCTTTACAAAGATTCCAATCCATAGTGAAGCCCTGTCTCATTATGCAATCATAGAGCTTGCGGACAGGGTTTATTAAGCATTGCCCATCACAGTGCCTATTATAATGCCATGTAGGGGCACTTGACTCTGGGTAGTTAAATACTTAATAATTGATGGTGGTGACGATATCTCAACCTCAACCATACACAGAAGGCAGGGTGATGAGATGCCATCAGGTGCAAGATTAAGGATGAGATAAAAATAAACCATAGACGACATCTGGGCTAGTTACCCCTTAATCAAAAGCTTCAGAGGGACAAGAAAAGCAGTAAGTCACATCCTGGGAATAAAGCTAAGTCTAAGTACCCAGATGCACTTCACGAGCCTTCAACACAGCCCTACACTCTGCCCAGAGTCCCCACTCACTGAAAGGAGGACAACAAGTTTGAAGCTGACCAGATCTTTGTCTGCACTCATTTAGGACCTTTAGATCGTGGGTCTGCCAACGACAGCTTGTGAGCCATGGGCAGCTCTTTCTGTGCATGCATGTGACTTTGAAGTAAAATTGAAAAAATGTTAGGGATACTATTCATTTGACAATTGTGACTTCATTTGTTAAAAATATTTACATGGCTTGAATAATTTTTAAATTGTTGTGAGGGGGCAGGATTGACTCATCTGTCTGGGAAGTTTGCTGACCCCTAGAGTCTAGATGATAAGACCTCTTGGCTAAGCCACTAAGAATGCCCTGAGTCCATAGACTTAAATTTAGAAGCAAGTCTTTGGGAAGAATATTTTTTTTAAGTTTTAATATTGTTTGTCCTTAATATTGCCAGAAGTTAAGCTCTTTGGGTTAGAAAAAGAGTCCTGGCATTAATTTTTTGTGGGGGGAGGGGTATGGGGAAAGATTTCATAGTCACAACATGAACAAAGTAGGTAAAAAATTAAAGCAAGGTGAGTGAGGGTCTTGTATATTTTCTGAGAAAGAAGAGTTGCATTTCAATTTAATTCATCAACAGCAAGTAGATATTAATCCTAGTCCATTAAATGTAGCTTCCCTCCTGAAATATTTTCCTATATTAGATACACTGGGCACAGGCCGCTCATATTTTGTTTAGAATGGGCATCTTCTAAGGAAATGTAGCATGACATCATTACACACTGCATGTGTAAATATATCACGTGGGCAAACCATAAAATATAAATTATGTATCATCATTCATGTAATATCTACAAATTTATAATAGTGGGGGCGAAATGACATGATATTTAATAATACAATAAAATATTCTTATCACTAAAGAAAAAGGACAATATAGCATCTCTAGGTTGTAATGTAGACTATGTAGACAGGCTCTAGGATGGTGAGAGGACCGTATTTTGCCCAAGGGGGTGGGGTGGGGTGGGGGCCAAGGATAATGATGATGATTGGCATCCCCTTCACCTTTGTCCTCTCCATATTGGACTGGAGCCACTAATCCCAGTCTGGTTTACCAGGGTCATGGTCACTTGATTTTAGCCTCATCTGTCATGCTGGTCATGAGTTGCTTCCATGTGGTGGTAATGACAATGATTATGCATCGCTTTCCTTACCTGACCAGAAGAAGAAGAGGAAGAGGAAGAAGGAGATGGGGAGCTAGAAGGAGGAGGAGAAGACGTAGTAGAAGTGGAAGAGGTAGAAACAGAGTCGGGAGTTCGAACAGAGGCTTCAGGAGAAGATGAAAGTCCAGAGAAAGCCTCTACCCCCTCTCTTCTGGCCTCTGAGTTCCAGGAGGTGCCAGGGCCACTTCCTGTTTTCTCTGCGGAGCCAACTCCAGCCCTGCCGGCTGCTGCTGAGGCCCCGGTAACACAGGTAACTCGTTCAGACTCCCTTCCCACAGGCACACAGGCGACCCATTGCTGAACAGCCTCAATAGTTTATGCTCACACAAGAACAAGAAAACGACCTCACAGACATTTCTATTTGGAAGACAAAAGATTACAGACACTCACTGTGTGAGAAAGAGAAGTCTTCCAAGTGACTCAACAGGTCATTGTTGTAATAGCTGGTTGGCCATCTTTAGTTTAACAAAATCTTTCCACTGAAAAGACTCTCATGTCTGGGGCCATCTTTGTCTAGAGAGTGAGTATGTGCATGTAAAACATGAATTCCTAGACAGTATCAGGAGGGTTGGTTCTACTCTTTGTCGCTCAGTGAATACAGATAGGGGTATAGGCTGGAAAGCAATATAGAATGAACAATGAAAACATGCTATACTTTCAGAATTTTGATTTTTCTGTAAGTAATAAAAGTAAAAAAGCAAAATCAGATGAGTTTGTAGCCCTGTGGCTTACTCTGAAATACAATTTTATCTTCTCCTTGAATGACCAACCAACCAGCCCTGGTTTCCTATGGATCTGCCGTTAGGTGAGATCACGTGCTGATGGAAGGTGTGGGAGATTTCTTATGAAACTAGCCCATCGCACGCGGCACCTGATTGGCTGACGGTGTGTTTCAGAGATCACTGTCCTGTCTGCAAACCTTCGTCCCGACTCCATGACGCTTTTCAGCAGCTGGGATCCCAGCACACTGCATTTGTCGCAATGCGTGCCCATCAGTAAGGAGCCCTAGTTTTGCACCTGCTGTCAAGTGGAGTGAAATTATCCTCAGAAACAAGACCTCTGAGAGGAGATTTAGGGATAGAATGATATTCTGTGCTCTCTTCCCATCGGAAACCAGGCTAACGCACTATTTATAGTCCCAAGGATCATGAAATTATGGGTTTACTAATTGCACTGAAAAGTGGTGTGATTGGATAGCTAAATAAGGGTTGGACTTGATCAGTCAAATACATTTTTTGGTTTTAGAAAAGAGGTTTGGTGGCCCACATATACCACGGTCAAATGAATGCTGGTCAGTCATTTGATCCAAAATCGTATAAGCAATGTCCACTCCTGTTTCTCCCTGTCCTCGGTACTGCTGAGTGAAAGACAAGCACAGGAGAGAAGAAGGGGCACATTCCTACTTCAGGACAAGGGGCGCTGTCACTGCCCTGAGCGTTCCTGGCACAGCACCCAGGAGGGTGGGGTGAGCTAAAGCAAGCAATCGGGAACTGCGCTTAGTCTTCAAACACAAGGGAACTGAAATCGACTGCTCTTTTCTTCTTCTTTTTCTTTTTGGATTTATCTGCCCTGATTAAGGGGGAGGTGGTGCCCAGTGGCTCTCAGCAGACCACAGAGTCTGAAACTCCAGCCCTTGAAGCATCGGAAGCTACGGATCCCCTGTTTTACCCTAGTTGGTATAAAGGCCAAACCCGGAAAGCTGCCAACCCACCTTCCACCGCAGGGAGCGAAGGTCGGGGACAAGTAGGGCCTCCAGGTTCGGAGGATTCCCATGAGCAGAAGGCAGAAGTGGCAGAAGCCGCAGCCAATGAGAGGGCAGCAGAGAGTGGTAAGGAAACTAGTTCACCTGCAGCTACTTCTCAGGTTAGTGTTGATGCTCTTCTGTCTCCTGCTTCCCTGTGCTGCCGAGAGGGTCCTGGGAAATAAGCCACAGCAAGAAAGTAGGGTGTTTGGAGGGACAGAGAGCATCACTGCCTTGGGAGAAATGAAGACGCAACACACCTTGCTGTTGACACGTTTTTAAGTCATTCTATGAGAGGAAGACAAAAAGGCAGATTTGATGACACTCTGACCATGTGACCTCACACCCGGCTCCCCAGGGGAGGGGTGGCAGGCTGCTTTGTCTGCAGTGACTGCTGGATGTCCTGGTTCACTTCTGGAACGGCTACATGCCCTTGCTCAGCCTTTTCTGCATCCTCCTTGGACTGGCAAACACTAACCACCCGCTTTTGTGTAGTCCCCAGCAACCTCTAAGGAGCATGTGTGCATTGAGTTTTACATTTGCTCTGGAAAAGAACCTCTGATTCATGAAATCTGGGAGGGTGTTGGCCAGCACTGGACAAAGATAGCCTTGGCCTCACCAAACAGTGCTTCCTGGGAAGCAGAAAAGCATCCCCGGCCCCCACAGTAAAGAGATATTTGCTAAGTGGTTTTTAGTTGTTGTTGTTCGCTTTTTCAATGGATGTTGGAAGTCTATATCTCTTCCCTAACCTGGGCTAAATGTCTGCATGGCTCCAAGATACCATAGGGGGAAAATGATTTCTGAGTTCTTCAGAAGAAAGAATGCTCATGGTTCCCCCCTCCCCATGCATCTTCTTCTATGATGTGTGTGGTGTAAGCGTTGTCTAGAAAAGAGGACAGCCAAGAGATGCTCTCCAGGTCCATCCATGTTCCTGGGTCATCAGGTGATGACAAGCAACAAGCACCCTCCCCCTGCCATAAATTAGGGAATCACCTAATAACTGTATCTTATGTGAACCCCAATGTAAGATCATTAAAGGAAATGCTGCTTGGAAAATGAAAAACAACATGCATGTGGCTGGATCTTCTCAGATGAAAAAGACAGTTTGGGCATGAGGAAAGCTTCCAAAGCGTTTGCTGTGGTGAAATATATCTTGTGGTGAAATGTATCTAACAAGAAATTTCCATTGAGCAAGCTGTAAGTATATCATCCAGTGACGCTGATTACCGCGCTGTCCAGCCGTCACCGCGTTCCATCTCCAAAGGGAGGGAGCCGTGTGAGATGCCTTATCATAAACGCCTGGAGAAGGCTTGGAGCATTTCTAGAGTTTACCGGGATTCTTAAATATTGACTGGAAACTGAGTCAGGAGGAGTTGTTTTCTGAAAACAGCCGTGTGATATGCTGAGAAGAACATGTAGTAGGTGTTTTGGACCAACATGAAAGTCCGTCTAAATGATGCTGTAAACAACTTGTGTGTGTGCGATGATGTCAGTGAAGCTTTCTTCTTGTCTTCTCACAGGAGTTAGCCATTTGCCTAGCACTCTTGGCTTTTCTTATACTTCACTACATCTGGCGCCAGATTCAATGCTTGATTTTTACTTTAATGGGTAGGAAATATTTTCTTTTCCCTTAACTAACATCTCATGTATCTTCTTCCATATGGTCCCTCTTCTAGAAGCCCAGAAAAGAATTTCTCCCTAAGTCCTGAGGCTAGCTTCTAAAATGTTGATCACCAATACTCATGACCCGAAGTCTTCTAGAATGTCATCACCCGCAGGCCCCTTCCTGAGGGGAAATGCTGCCTTAGAGGGAGCCCTCTGTCAGAATAGGGACTTAGTGGGAAATGATTCAGTAATCCAGTAGGAATGGGCCCTCTGATTTCAAGTGATAGCAACCATGTGCTGGAGATTCGCTGCCCTTACATGAGAGAGAGGGTTAACCGTAGACGTCATATTCTCCATAGATCATCGTTGTTGGGTGCCATCCAGGGGGTTCCAGCTCATAGTTGCCCCGCAGGACAGAGTGACACTTGCACACAAGGGGCTTCTTGCACGTAGTCTTCACAGAACCACATCTTCAGATCTTTCTCTCGTGGAACCACTGCATGGGTTTAAACAGCCAGCCCTTTGCATGGCAGCTGAGTTCTTCACTGTTGGACCACCAGGTTTCCGTCGTCTATAGATAAAAGAATCTGATTTCCTTAGCTGACAACCCTGCTGGCATAGTGATGACATACATGTCAAACTGCTAAGTCAGTAGTTCAAAACCAGCTGGCATTCCACAGGAGAACGATGGGGCTTCCAATCCCTTAAAGCGTGTCAGGCAAGAAAACTCAGAGGTGCAGTTCCAGGCTTCCCTACAGTCACTGGGAGTTGGCCCCAGCTCCACAGCAGTGGGATTTTGGTTTCTTTACTAGACACCAGAAATGCCAGAAGACCAGATGGCTCCTGCCATAAATGATGCCTGCCTGGTGGGGTGGACTGAGTCATTTCTTGGTTCTCTGTAGGCCAACAGACTCTAGTGTTTTTCCTTGGACAGGAGGGCTCTGAAAGGAAGGTATCCCTGAGTGCAGCCACATCTGAGTGCGGTGCGACCTGACTGAATAAGGAGTCAGAAGATCAACTTTCACCTGCCATCCATAAAGAATTAGAAACAAGGAAAAGCCATAAAACCCTTCAACTGTCCCTGCATGTCACCACGTTAGCTTTCTTCAGGATGTACTGTTATGAGGACTGATATCTTACTCCTTTAGTATCTTTTAAAAATGTTATTCCATTTAATTAATACTATTGAAATATGGTAAGCAAATGCCCCTACAGGGCCCTGGGAGCCAGGTAGCTCCCTGTGCCTGGAGCCCAGAAATAACCCACGGTGGCTGGTGCCGAGTTCTTGGATATCCAGGGCCCGCTGACTTTTCCCAATGTTGATATCAACTCTTCTTGAAGTTCCCAAGTATGGAGGTCCCATGGGCACTGCCATGTGTGTAATGGTGTGTGAGCAGGACTTCCCACCAATAGCTAATAGATATCTGTGTGCCCTCAGATGTCCTGACTGTCTCTCATAGTCCCCTTTTGTCACTATCTGTCGCCAGGGACATTTACTCTGTGGAGTCAGTGAGAAGAGAGAGCATAAGTGTAGAACTGAGTGGTTGTCTGAAGAGTTCATTCTTCATTCAGAGCACTTGGGTTGGGGGCTTTGTCACCACATATCCTCTTAATTCTTCTCTGGGGCTGTGGGCCGAGGGACGTGGTTTGTCATGCTTTGTGGCTGCTATCCACGTAGACCATTTCATATTTGCTGACATTCACACACCTGCCTGGGGAGATGAGGGTGGAGTAGAATAGAGAGGGGCTTGGGTAGGGTGAACTGGCATTCAGTATTGCCAAGAACCTTGCTTACGAGTTCTCAGTGTTTGAGAATGCACACGAAGAAGGAAATTTTACCCTGATAGAATGCCGCTCTTGGATCCCTGAACCGGTAGCTGCCGATTAACGGAGCCCTTACCTGAGTGGCAGTTCCCTAAACTCTCTGGATTTCTGCATGCCTGGTCCCCCTTCACCACTTCAAAACCCAGCTTCCCAGATGAATGTTTATGCAGTGGAAGGTACGCTTTCAAATCTTTTCCTGGACACTGAGCATGTGATTTTTATTAAAGTTATTGATTCATCAATGGGCTTCCTCTCCTTATTGTGGGGTCTCATGTCAGGAAGTGGTGTTTCCCTAGACACCCAGACACATCTTAGGCCCATTTGCTGATTTGCCAGCACACTCCAGCCCCATTAGCTGAACTGCAAACCTTGGAAGACGTCAAATGCTGTGTTTCCCAATGCTTTCCACACATCTGCTCTCACAGTGAAAACCCCTTTGCTTTTGCTGCCTGTGACTTCCAATGATTGGCAAGCGCTACTTTCTCTTCACCCAGTCACTGATGCAGTTTCTGTAAGAGGAACTGGCAGACCCGGATAATCGGGTTCCTCCACTGGTGTGAACGGGGTCTTGTGTTTTGTCAGATCTGAGAAGCCTTATTCACTAAGAAAAAATAATTTTTCCAACAAGGTGTGGGGACTTTGAATCTCATGCAAAGTGCATGTTCTCATCTACCCTTCTGTGAGAACCTTGCCCTCCCCATTCTACCAGAAAAAGTGGAAGAGTTCAAAGGTCTAGGGGTACAGCTACCTCTAGCTGGGAACTGCATTTAACTGGTGAATTGCCATCTCCAGCCCCCCACTTCCAGGTCTGATGGATGCTCAGGCATCTCAAAGAGAGTTTAGTCTACTTCATTCATTAACATTTCAAGTTATTTTGGGCAAAAGGATGCACATCAGAACACCAGGCAAGCCTACGTTAGAAGGAAAGTGTGATGAGAAAAATAGACTCCGGCGCCTCTCTCTAGGGCAGGCCCATGTTGCTTCACCCAGTCCAATCTAGCTACTCCACTTCCGCCATTTTGTTTGATTCTTGAACCCAGAGTACACCTGGTTGTTACTGCCTGAATGCACCTCTGCCCCAAGGAGCAACCGGGCATGTTTTTTAGGAATGGATGTGGTAATTACCGTTTTTCAGAGGTGGGAGTAGCAAGGAGTGTCCCTCTTCCTTTATTTCCAACTTGGCTTAGTGGCCTTGTGCTTGAGAGTTTGACTAAGCCATAGAATGGGAGCCGTGCGAGAACAAGTGAGAGAAAGGTAAGGCTTTCTACTCCCGCAAAGAGTTACAGTCTTGGAAACCCACAGGGGCGGTTCTACCATGTCCTATAGGGTCACTGTGAGCCAGAAACAACTCAATGGCAGAGAGGGAGAGAGAAAGAGAACTGAGGCTTCCAGAGAAATGTTTCGGGGTGCTGTGGAACTAACTCAGTTAAAGTTGCTCTGGCTGATACTTGAGCTGCCTCAAGGTCAGAGGACCCCCAGTCCTCACCCCAAGAGAGTTATTTGCTTTGAAAATGGAATTTATCGTTTAAATCACAGTTGCTGCCTCTATGAAGAAGCACCAGCCCTAAGCTTACATATTTCTCTGGAGCAGAGGGCTGTAGTCCTGGGAGGCCCTCACGCTCTACCATGTTCTAGGAACTCAATTGTTGAGAGAAAAGACTACCCACTGTGCCCACTCCATTCTGCACGCCTGAAAGAGACAGTCACGTTGGGTATAAAGACTGCCACGTCTGGGCCAGTGGAAAGGTCAATGAAATTGGGAGAAAGTGTTTAGTGCCCAGTCCTGGCCTGTGCGTGACTCAGTTTTATCACCAGTAAAAGAGAGGTGTCAATAGCCCCACCTTCTGCCTTAAGAACTAGAAAGAGAAGAGAAAATTCAATTAAGCAGAGGGAAGAAAAAAGATCAGATTTCTATAACATTTTAGACAGTACAAAGTTTAATGGTCATAACAATAAATCCGCTCCAACTATTTCCATTGATGTGAGGGGAGGTAGCGGGTGGGGCCTGAGGGATTTAGGCCTGAAATAAATTATTCTAATTGATAAGAGTGAAATACATTCTCAATGAAATAAGCAATGCCATGCCATTCTCACAATAGATTCCTGTCTTGAAGCTCTTAAAAAGTCCTTATTTCACAAACTGTTTTCCAAATCTCTTCTTAGACCCCCATTTAGCTAAATGTTTACTCTTTAGCTAACAGTGCCTTTCAGATACCAACCATGAATTGCTCTCAAATTCATTCCAACTTGTGGCCCTTCGATGTCCATCACTGTAGAACTGTGCGCCGTAGGGTTTCAGATGGCTGACTTTCAGAAGAACATTGCCCCACTTTTCTTCTCAGGGACTTCTTGTGGGACTGGGGCCCCTGACTTTGCACTTAGTAATGAATTAGATTAACCTTGAACCACCCATCTTCAAATGCCATAAAGGCATAAAATCAACCTCAGGTCCCTACCTACCTCCCGACTCTGGAGCAAAGTCTTTGGATGCACGGATTAGAGGTCGCAGAGATGGTTAGACTTCTCTCAACTACTTGGAAAATGCTTGGTCAAGTTGAGGGGCAGTGAAAAAGAGGCTGGTTCTTGACAAGCTGATTGACACCAGAACAATTGTGCGGGCGGCACAGGACCGGGCAGTGGTTTTTTCCATTGTACACAGGGCCACTAGGTGGCAGAACCGACGCAAAGGCACCGAACAACAACCCTTAGAGGTAGCCACAGAATATTTGAAGAATGGAATCAGGGAAAGTTTGGTGCGCTTAAAAATCAGCTTACAGAGGTGTAACTATAATTCCACGAGTTTGATAAACGATGTAGAGTTGCCTGGCCACCACCACAGTTGTTACAGAGTCGATTCCTACTGCCCCAGGAAAGTTCCCTCCTGCACTTTTGTGGTCAATCCTCTCCTGAATCCCAGCTACTGGTAACCACAGGTGTTTGCTCTCACTTGCAGTTCTACAAGGTCATGTCCATGAGATCACATAGTATGAGACTTTGGTGATTGGCTCCTATAAAGGCTTAGCATCAACATTTGAGGTGTATCCATTTTGGTGCAGGTACCAGTATCTCCTCCGGAGTACTAGGCCATTAACAGTAGTATATCACGATGTACTTGCCAATTGATTGTCTTGTTATTACTATTTGCCTGTTATAATCAAAGCCGTCAGGCACATCCACATAGAGATCTTTGTGTGAATGTATGTTTTCATTTCTCTGGAGTAAATACTTGAATTTTATGGTAAATTTACCGTGACTTCAGAAGAAACTGCCAAATTGTCCCCATAAAGGCTCCCCAATTTTGTGGTCCTCAGCAAAGTACGGGAGTTTCGGTGATGCAGCATCCTCACCAGCACTTGGCATTATGTCAGCCTTCAAGACTTTTGTCATGGGCATGGACGGCAGTCCCTGGTGCCCGTGGTTTAGGTTAGCGTTTTCCTGATGACTGATGGGGTTTATCATGGTTTCATATGCTGGTTAGTCATTTTCATATTTTCTTTGATGAAGTGCTTGTTGGCACCTTTTGTACACTTTTTATTGGGTCATTTGTCATTTTCTGGAGGTTGTAAATACTCTTTATATGTTCTGGATAAAATCCCCTCTCAGTACATGAATTTTAAAATAATGTCTCAGTCTGTGCTGGCCTTTTCACTTTCTTAATATTTTGAAGAGCATGTATTTTAGATTTAAATTTCCAGATTTGAAATTCATTCAGAATATTCCTTTTTTAAAATTATTTTTAAATTCATTTTATTGGGAGATCATACAACTCTTAACACAATCCATACATACATCAATTGTGTGAAGCACATTTGTACATTCTCAAAACATTTGCTCTCCACTTAAGCCCCTGGCATCAACTCCTCATTTCACCCCTCCTTCCCTGTTCCCCTCTCCCTCATGAACATTTGCTAATTTATAAATTATTATTTTGTCATATATTACACTGTCTGTCATCTCCCTTCACCTACTTTTCTGTTGTCCATCCCCCAGGGAGGATCCCTGTAATCGGTGCCCCCTTTCCACCCCACCCTGCCTCCATCCTCTCGGTATCACCACTCTCAGCACTGGTTCTGAAGGGATCATCCGTCCTGGATTCCCTATGTTTCCAGTTCCTATCTGTACCAGTGTACCTCCTCTGGTCTAGCCAGGTTTGTAAGGTAGAATTGGGATCATGGTAGTGGGGGTTAGGGGGAGTTAGCATTAAGGAACTAGAGGAAAGTTGTATATTTCATTATTATTACACTGCACCCTGACTGACTCATTTCCTCCCCGAGACTTCTGTAAGGGGAAGTCCAGTGGCCTACAGATGGGCTTTGGGTCCCCCTCATTCACAACGATAAGATTTTTTGTTCTTTGATGCCTGATACCTCATCCCTTTGGCACCTCAGGCTCACACAGGCAGGTGTGCTTCTTCCATGTGGGCTTTGTTGCTTCTCAGCTAGATGGCCACTTGTTTACCTTCAAGCCTTCAGGCCCCAGATGCTGTCTTTTGTTAGCAAGGCACCATCAGCTTTCTTCACCACAGTTGCTTATGCACCCACTTTATCTTCAGTGATCATGTAGGGAAGGTGAGCATCAGAATGCCAGTTTAATAGAACAAAGTATTCTTGCATCGAGGGAGTACTTGAGTGAGGGCCTAATGTCCAACTACTACCTTAATACTAAGCCTATAAATATATGCACATAGGTCTATTTCCCCATCCTCATATATAAATATATTTACATATATACATGCCATTGTTTAGACCTCTATAAATGCCCTTTGCCTCCTAGTTCTTTTATTTTTTTAATTTAAATCATTTTATTGGGGGCTCGTACAATTCTTATCACAATCCATATATCCATCCATTGTGTCAAACACGTAAGTACCTTTGTTGCCATCATCATTCTCAGAACATTTGCCTTCCACTTGAGCCCTTAAAATTGGCTCCTCATTTTCCCCCCTCCTTCCCCACTCCCCCTTCCTCATGATTCTTGTAATCAGTTCCCCCTTTCCACCCCACATTCCCTCCACCCTCCAGGCATCACCACTCTCACCACTGGCCCTGAAGGGGTCATCTGTCCTGGATTCCCTTTGTTTCCAGTTGCTATCTGTACCAATGCACACCCTCTTTTCTAACCAGATTTGTAAGGTAGAATTGAGATCATGATAGTTGGTGGACAGGGAGAAGCATTTAAGAACTACAGGAAAGTTATATGTTTCCTCGTTGCCACCCTGAACCCTGACTGGCTCATATCCCCACATGCCTTCAGTAAGGGGGTGTCCAGTTGCCTACCAATGGGCTTTGAGTCTCCACTCTACACTCACCCTCTTTTACAATGATATGATATTTTGTGTCTCCTACTTCTTTCCTCTATTTCCTTTTTACTTCCCTCTTGTCCCTCTATCATGCTCAGCTTTCATTTGGGTTTCAGTAATTCCTCTCAGTTACATTACCCTTGATCAAGCCCTACCAGGCCTCCTATACCCTCCTTACCACCAATATGGATCACTTGTTGTTCCCTTGTCGCTGGTCTGTTAACACCACTTCCTTTCCCCCCACCTCCCCCTATCACAGTCCCTCTGGAACTGTCGGTCCTGTTTTCTCCTCCAGATTGTTCATCCAGCTTATTTTATTTAGACAGATCTGCCAAGTTAATAACATGCACAAAAACAAGACAGAGCAAAACCAAGCAACCAAAGAAAACAAAACAATAACAAGCCAGTGACGAAACAAAAACACAACAACAGCAACAAAAAAGAAAAGCTTGTAGTTAGTTCAAGAACTGTTTGTAGGCCTTTAGTGTTTTCCGGTCGAATCTTATGGGATGCCAAGCTCTGGCCCCAAAGTCTATTTTTGGTATTCCCTGGGGACTTCGTTGCTCTGTTCCCCTTGCTGTTCTGTTACATACCCTTAGTGTTTTGCCTTGATGTGGTGGGATCAGATCAAGCGCATTCCCACACTGTGTCTCCAGTGTTGTCCCCTGGAGGGCTATGGGTCACTGAGGGATACCATGTCTCATAGTGGGGCCAGCCATACAGTCTTCTCTGTAGATTGGCTACTCAGAGCGGGAATTTTGTCCTCAAGGCTTGGTGGGCCAGGACATGCTCCACTCTCTCTTCCTCTTCCGTCATTTGTTCCCGTGTGCTCTGATCAGACACGTCCCTCTCCCTGAGCTGCAGCCTCAGTGCTGTCCTCTGAAGTAAATTCTTCTGGGGGGAGGGGCAGGTGTCCATGTAGTTGGGATTCTCTCCACTGGTTCCCTACTGCATGCCGGCAAGTTGCCTTCATATCTTGGAGCACTGGGTTGAAGTCTGGTCCCTGTTTTCCTCTTTATGATGCTCCTCCTGTGATCAAGCAGGGTTGAATTTTCCTCTTAGGAACTCTCCTGGGCTGATTTCTGCAGAGTCCCTCTGGGATGTCTTACTCAGTCGCCATCTTCCTGGAACTCTGTATTTTTAGTTTTAATGACATATAATTTATCATGTTCTTAAGATTTATATGCTCTTTTGGGGGGGGGTTGTTTGCTTGCTTGCTTTGCATCCTATTTAAAAAATTTGCTTAATGCAAGATCACAGGATTGTCTCCTTTGTCTTTGCTATAGAGCTTTTGTAATTTAAACTTCCAGTAACCCTAAGATCCATTTTAAGTTCATTTTTGTGCATGTGGGATTGTGATTAAGACTCTTCTCTCCCACCCATGGCTATCCATTTATTCCAGCCTTGTATGTTGAGAAGATTGTTCATTCCTTTAGTGAAATATCCTCTTAACTTGTTCTAGTCTCATGACCATATATTTGTGGGCCTATCTCTGCACTCTGTCTTTGGTACCATTGAGCTATATGCTTGTCCCTTACATATGGAAAGTTCATGTGGGGTGAAGCGGAAAAGCAATGGGAAAAAATGGATTTTTTCACAATCTTTTTAAAGCTCCATGCTGTCTTGATTTTTATGCTCTATAGTAAGTCTTGGAATCAGTTAATATAATTCCTTCAACTTTATTCTTCATGTTTAAAAATCATTTTTATTACCAGTTATATCAATCTTGTTAAATAACCAAATTTTGATTATTTTAGTTTTCTGTATATAATTTTTATATTTTTATTGGCACCTAATCCACATATCATACAATTCAAAAGTTCAATCATTTAATCCTATCAAGAAGAACTGTACAATCATTACCACAATCAGTTTCAGAACTTTTTTCCCTCCATGGTTAAATATGGGGGAAGACTTTAAAATGTGTTGTGTAATCACAGTCAGGTCCAGTGCTAACTTTCTGTATTTTTTGGGGGGGGGGTTCTGTTTTCTGGTTTATTTCTGCTCTCCCCCTACCTTCCTTTTCCCCTAATTTCTTTAAGTGGAATCTTGGACTATTGATTTAGACTCTCCTGCCATCCTCACAGTGGGAGGCTTGTCTTCCTCCTTTTGACTGAGCCTCTGCTTTACTAAGCATTAAGTCCTTCCCCCAGGACTGGTATCTCCTGGTAACTAACAAGTCTAGAATCCATGAGCTAAAGTCTTGTGACTCTTGCTTCTAAGGAGCACGGTGCCTGCCTGTCCGCTCAGACAGATGTGTTTGTTCTTCGGGCAGCACGTGGTGGCACTGTAAACATCTATCCCCGACTCCGTAATTCCAAGGCGTCCTTCTTCTCTTGTCTTCCTTACCTGTCACCCAACTTCATGAAAACATGAAGACTTGGGTCAGGAGCACCTTAGTCCTCAAAAGTTGCTGGGCACACCAGTTGTGGGATTACCTCTCACTGTTTCAGCCAAAGTCAGAGGGAAATTTGAGAAACTCTTTTAAGTTTGTTCTGTAAGTGTAAGACGGAAGGAAGCACTGGGGTTTGCTCCTCCAAACTGTTTCTATCGAACAAATTATATATCCCAAACTATGTGGCAAAAAGCAGATCTTGCAATGATCACAGGAAAAAAGTACCTATGCATACCTGAGCCCAGGGTTAGAGACCGCCATCCACCAAAGCATCATGCTCCACTGCTTATCTAAAAGGGGGATGCTTCTTGCTTGGCTACCTATCTTTTTTTTCTTTCTTTCTTACTTTTATTTGGGGCTTTTACATCTCTTATCACAATCCATACATCCATCCAGTGTGTCAAACACATTTGCACGTGTGACACCATCATCATTTTCAAAGCATTCTCTTCCCACTTGAGCCCGATATCAGCTCCCTATTTCTTCACTCTCCCTCCCCTCCCTCACAAACCCTTGGTAAGTTATAGATTATTATTTTCTTATCTTACATTGTCTTCTGTTGCCCCTCACCCACTTTTCCATTATTCACCCCCCTGGAAGGGGGTTATATATTGATCTTTGTGATCAAGTCCCTCTTTCTTCACCCCCACCATCCCCTAATTCTCCTGGTATCTCTACTCTCATTGTTGGCCCTGAGGGGTTTATCTATCCTGGATTCCCTCTTATCTGTAACAGTGTACATGCTCTGGTCTAATCCGATTTGTAATGCAGAATTAAGGTCATGATAATGGGGTGGGGGAGAAAGCACCAAAGAACTAGAGGAAAGTTGTGTGTTTCATTGGGGATCTACTGCACCCTGACTAGCTTATCTCTTCCCTGAGACCCCTCTGTGAGGGGATGTCCAATTGTCTACAGACAGGCATTGGGTCTCCATTCCATGCTCCCCTCATTCACATTGGGTATGGTTTTATTCTGGGTCTTAGATGCCTGATACCTGATCCCATTGAAACCTCATGATCACACAGGCTGGTGTGCTTCTTCCATGTGGGTTTTGTTTTTTCTCAGCTCGATGACCTCTTATTTATCTTCAAGCCTTTAAGACCCCAGACACTATATCTTCTAATAGCTGGTCACCATAAGCTTTCTTCATCACATCTGCTTATGCACCCATTTTGTCTTCAGTGATCATGTCAGGAAGGTGAGCATTACAGAATGCCGGATTGTTAGAACAAAGTGTTCTTTTATTGGGGGAGTACTTGAGTTGAGGCCCAATGTCCATCTGCAACCTTAATTCTTAACATATATATATATATATATATATACATAGTCCTATTCCCCTCTCGTTATATATATATATATATACCTCTATATTTACATCTCTATAAATGTCCTTTGCCTCCTAGTTATTTCCTATATTTCCTTTTACTTTACTCTTTTCCCACCATCATGTTCGGCCTTCTTTTGGGATTAGTAATTCCTCGCTACTACATTGCCCTTGATTGAGCCCCACCAGGCATCCTATGCCCTTCTTTCCACTGATTTTAGTTCACTTGTTGTTCCCTTGTCCCTGGGTTGGTTCCCCATTCCCCTTTCTGCCTCCCACCTCCCCTTCTCCCTTATCCCCCCAGAACCATTGTTCCCATTCTTTTCATCTACAAATTACTTATCCTACCTATCTTATCCAGATAGACATGCAAATACATTAATAAGTGCAAAAACCAGGCAAAGCCAAATATAACAACAAAGGAAGTCAAAACCAACAAATAATAACAACAACCAAAACAAAAACAAAATAACAACAAAAAGAAAGTCACTGACAGAAATGGAAAAGCCTATAAATAGTTCAAGGTCTCTTTGTTGGCCTTGCGAGTGTTTTCCAGTCATTTCTGATGGGGTGTCACACTTTGCCTCCAGTCTATTTTTGATATTCTCTGGGGAATTTCCTCACTTTGCTCCCCTTGCTGTTCTGTTGCATGCCTTTAGTGTTTCACCCCAGCGTGATGGGGTTGGATTGTGCACTATTCCCACACTATGTCTCCAGTGTTGTCCCCTGCGGCACTATGGTTTAGTGAGGGACATCATGTCACATGGTGGGGCCGGTCCTATGGTCCTCTCTGTGCATTGTCTGCTCTGAGCAGGAATATTATCCTCGAGGCATGGTGGGCCAGGATGCCCTCTCCTCCCTCTCCGTCCCTTTTCGTTTCTCCTGTGTGCTCTAATCAGACGTGCCCCTCCCCCCAAGCTGTAGCCCCAGTGCTGTCCTCTGAAGTGCATTCTTCTGAGGGGGTGGGGTGTCCACATAGTTGGGATTGGAGCCGGTCCCACAGACCTCTCTATTGGTTCCCTGATACATACCGGTATATTGTATTCACATCTTGGCGCATCAGGTTTAAGCCTGGTATCTGTCTCCCTCTCCTGTGGATATATAAATATATCCTCCCCTTGAGTGGGTTAGTGCCCTGCTCCCCCACTACCCATGTCTTTTTTCTCTCTCTCTTTCCCCCTCTTATTTAGTTGGCTGCCATATATATCCCTGGATTGGGTTTGGTCCCTGCCATAGTTGCTGGACCTTATCCCAGGGATGGATGGATGGATGTATACCGTAGCTTTTCCCCTGATGCCCCATTTGTTTTTGTTTTGTTTTTTTTAAGCTTACCTCAGTTGACTCATGCTATACTTGTCCTTTTGTGCTTGGCTCACTTTACTTAATATGACTTTCTCCAGATCTTCCCATGCGGCGATGTGCCTTATGCATTCATCGCTGCTTTTTAGGGATGCATAGTACTCCATTCTGTAAATGCACCACAGTTTTTTAATCCATCCGTCTGTTGATGGAAATTTGGGTTGTTTCCAACTCCTTTCACTTGTGAACTGTGCCATGATGAACATTGGGGCACAGATGTCTGGCCGTGGTTTGCTTCTTGCCTCTTCTGGGTATATGCCCAGTAGGGGGATTGCTGAGTCCTATGGCATCTCAGTCTCCATCTGTTTTAGATATCGACACATCGATCTCCATAGTGGCTGTTCCTACCTCCAGGTCCCCCAGCAGTGCCTGGCCACCTGTCTTGATGGCCTTGCTGACCGCCTCCCTGATTTGAAGACCATCCCTACTGACTAAGCTTAAAATGCATTTTTACTGCCAGGCAGGAACTGTTACATTTTGGATTTCTAACAAATGAAATCTTAAGTCATGTTATATTTCTAGTGTTCTAATTAACAGTAAGCTATCTCTTTTAAACTCCCTGCCCTCAGCAAAAGTGACATTTTTGACCTTTCATATTTTAAAGAGGTATTACCATATGTAACATATTTGCCCAATGCACATTCTGACTGCTGCTTCTGAGTAATGAAATCCTTGACTACTGTGCTGTTTAATGATTGTTTTTTATTTCACCTCCCTGGGTTCTAGAATCCATTGAAATGGCTACACAGAACTCACAGGCAAATTCATGATTAAAGGGTTTATTAAGGAAGTAAATAAGTTGTAATGCTGGTAAGAAATGCTGAGGGTTGAGTTGTTTATCAGGACACATTATAAAGTTCTTTCAGGCCTGCTAATAAATGCCCCAGGGGGGCACACCCCAGTACTGTAATACTCAGTCCAAAGCTCCCAGTTCCACTTCAGCAAGCCCTCAGCTCCTTGGGTCAACAAGCCCA
Source organism: Tenrec ecaudatus (assembly GCF_050624435.1). Lineage (NCBI taxonomy): Eukaryota > Metazoa > Chordata > Mammalia > Afrosoricida > Tenrecidae > Tenrec > Tenrec ecaudatus. The sequence continues at coordinate 72,974,477 of NC_134534.1, read as the reverse complement.
GTTTCCTGAATTAAGTGCCTGGAGGCACCCTACTCGGTACCAGCCTCCTGCACAAAAGCACTCCGCTTTACTTGCTCTGTGGGGTGGGAAGTCCAGCACTGTTCCATGCCCTGGCTCCTGGCTCTGCTGCTCCTTTGATGTCAGAACTGTCTTTGGAATCCAGGAGGTTCTTGCTGGTAGTGAGGTCCCTCCCCTTGCTTCTCAGAGGGCTTATTTTATATGCAGCAGATGGGATTCCAAGGAAGCTCCTTCATGGTTACAGGTGGATCCTATTGGTATCAGGGCTACTGTAGTCGTCGAAAGTTATCAGGAAATGTTTCAAGCCCTCTTTGATTTCAGCAAACAAGATTGTGGCATATACATATCATAGATGGTTAATGAGCCTTCCCCTAATACTGATGCTGAGTTCTTCATATAATCAATCCATCTTCTCAGATTCTTTACTCAGCATCCAGCTGGAATAATGTGATGAAACGATGTAACCATGACACACACCATTCCTGATTTTAAACTACACAGTATCCCCCTTGTTCTGTTTAAACAACTGTCCCTTAGTCTATGTACAGGTCTCCTTCGTGTGTTTGTCTCTGTTATGGTTGTAGAGGGTCTTCATTCATACGTGCTGCTCTTTGTTGTTGTTGTTGTTGTGTGCCATCGATGAGTAACTTCTGCATCGTGGAGCCCATTTAGGGCAGAGCATAACTGCCTCCGGTTTCCTTGGCTGGGATCTTTATGGAAGCAGGTGGCCCAATCTTTTCTCTCGGAGATCTGCTGGTAGGGTCCAGTGTCTCAGTTCCCAGCTACACTTAGCCAGGGTTCTTCTGGGGCCGCCGTGGCTGCTTTTCTTATGGTAGGCTAAAAGACGGGGCCCAGAGGAGGAAGGTGCTAACTACCCTTCAGATATTCCAGCTGGCGGCGTGCTTTCAGGAGAACCTCGTGGCCAGAACCCCCAAGCCCCACCTCACCTTGGATGCACATGGCCAAGCATGGCAAAGACAAGGATCGCTCAGGTGCCTGGTGCACTCAAGTGACTACGTTGCAATTTACAATCTGATGATTAGAAGTCACGCTTCTGTTTTTAGTGATACCCTGTTTCTAGCTTTGTTATAAATTGCTTTCTGGGCTAATATCGCTGTACATTTCTATAACATGATTATGCCCTTGTGCATTCCTTGTTGTGTGTGGGCCAGTTCCCATGGAAGTTCAGGGGACACCCTCCTCACCATTGGTGGGCCAATGACATTGGCCTTTTCCTTCTGGCTAGAAGGCTTGATGGTCCCCAACCCAAGTAATGACCAGAAGATGCCAGTGAGCCCTTCTTCTGTCCCTACTGCCCTCAAGTCGGTTTGGACTCCTAGCAACCCTGCAGTGACATACCGGACCGAGCACTGTCCCCCTAGGATTACTGAGACAGTAGTCTTTAGGAAGCTGACTGACACATCTTTTTCTTGTGGAGCAGGGTGTGGGTTCAAAGCATTGACATTTTTAGTTAACAGCCAAGCCTTTAACCACTGTGCCACCAAGGATTGTGTCCCCTGTCCCCAGTGTTGCCCAGATTCTATCTCGTTCACCACTGTCCCAGAGACAGGGCACTGGGGACATTGTGGGTCACCCACCCCTTAGAGCCTTTGGCTGAAAGAGCAGAGGAGATGTATGGCGGTCAAGAGCACCGGCTCTTTCTAGACAGTCATCAGGAAGTGTAGGGTTCCGATGGGTAGGAACCGACTCAATGGCAGTGAGTTTGGAATGAAAGGAGAGTATCACAAAGAACATCAACCCGAGGCCATTTGAGTCACCAATCTAAGCTTTAAGCTCTACAAAATGCCTTTTTTTGAGATTACAAAGCACCCCCAGAAAAAAATTTTAAAGTGTGTAATTAAAAATTTTTTAAAAATTTAAAATTTACAACACATGTTCCCAAACTTACTTGGTCCACTACCCTCTCTTCAAAAATATTTTTTTTACTTAACCCTGCTTACCCCCAACACCAACTAAACACATTTGTACTGTAGCTCATATTCATAGGATAAAGCGCAGGTACCTGCTTCTGTGGCCAACGGGATCATTCCAGTCCCTCCCCTATGTTGGGAAACACTACAATAAAAATAAGAAAGAAGCCCACATCAAGCTCACTGCCATCAACTGGATGCTACCTCATAGCTACCCTACAGGACAGGTACCCTATAGGACCAGTACCTTCTAGGACAGGTAGGACTGCTCCATGAGTTTCTGAGACAGTCACTGTTTAGGGGGGAGAAAGCCCTGTGTTTCTCCTGCAGAGAAGCTGGTCATTTGATTGAAATGATTAAAAAGAGAGGCAAGGACTAGCAAAGCTCCTTTCTCCTTCTAAGTACATAGCTTATTTCCTGGACGCTCCGAAACAAAAACAGATGTCCCCAAGCCTGTTACTGACTCCTGGTTTCTTGGCTGTAAATAGTTTCTTTCCTGCTGGGTGGGTGGAACCACCAACCTTCAGACAGACTGTGAAGCACAAACTGTTTGTGCCAGACTGGAGACCTCAGCAAACTTCTCATTGCCCTCAGAGTCCGTTATCTTGACAAAATGCGCAATACCCTAAGTCAGCATGGGAAATGGGCCACAGTTCAGAGCAGCAGCAACCAGTTGTAAACCCTGTATCTCCAAGAGGGACCATGTGGGAAAAGCTAATCTTGTTTTCATGCAAATGACCATTGAGACCAAACCATACATTCTGATTTCAAGCCCAAGCATGAACTTAAGTTTCTCAGAGGCGCGGATGGCTAGGGCCGAGTAGCTTCCTTTCTGAGTCAGATTACTTTCACAGGGTATCACAGAACAGTTCACAAAAATGCCACAGGAGACCAAACACATGATTTCCCAGGAGTGTGATGATAGGTCTGTTCTTTGAAATGATCTGTGTAGTTTGCCAAAACAAACGGCAATGAATGCAATTTTAACTATGTTCTTGGGATGTGAGTGAGGGACACAGGGTGTCAAGTTGTCTCCAAACAGGAGTTCCCATCTAGAGCAATTGCTTTGTGTTTTACAAGTCAGGAGACTCAAAGCTTACAAACAGATGACATGCCAGCACCCTGATTTCAGGAACTTCAGCTTGATCAAATTAGAGAGGAAACCCACCATTGCTAAGACTATCTACATTTACAGTCTCACAGTCCAGAGCTTAACAATCCTGGAAATCAGAAGAAGGTGAGACAGAGAAATGAAGATATTTACAGGATCTGCCACATTGGGAAACAATTGTAGGGTAGACTTCATGAATCTTTTCTTACCCAATACATTTTAATGAGGCCATCGATATTCTATAGTAATTTTGTTTCATTTGGGATTTTACTAGAAGAATACTACCATTAATAAAATTGTAGAGTCTATATTTATGCAGCATCTAAAGCATCCTAACAATGTGTCACTTTAAATAGCTGGTTGAAATGAATTTTAAAGAGGGAGATATTCTGTAAATTGATTATGAGCAGTGTAGTGAATTCACTAGGAGATGGAACCAACTCAACAGACTAAGAAGTACAGGGTTGATGCTTCACTGTATTGCAGCATCTAAAGACGGATGCCGGGCGGCACGCGGCAGCAGTTTTAACTGCTGTGCATACATTGCTTTGTGATCTGCAAAATGCTTTCCTAGCTATACTCTGGTCTCACTCCACTGTCTGCCATGGAGTTCACACTGAATCACAATGACCCTATAGGGCAGGGAACAACAGACCCTGTGAGATTCTGAGAGATTGATGGGATTAGAAAGTGCCCCATCTTTCTCCCTCGTTGGCGGTTTTGAACTGCTTACCTTGCAGTTAGCAGTGCAAAGTATAACCACTATACTACCGGGCCTCCTGAGAGGAATTCCTCTAGTTAAGGAATTTGGAGGTTGCAGAGGTAGAGGGAGGAGTTTATCGGTGGGTTTGACCCTACAGTGAATGAGACGGTGGCACCTTCTGATTCCTTACCCTGTGCCATCAAGCACATCTGTGTGGCATAACAGAGGCCAATGTGGAGTTTAAGAAGAGTGAACGCATCACCACGCCACCTGGCTTGGCATGCTAGAAGTGAAAGGCAATGTGGTCAAGAGCACCTATGTCCCTCACAGCCATCATGCAGCACAGACGGGCCAGCGTCACGGGCATGGGTGGCTACCCCAGATCAAAGAGACCTTACTCCTTAGCTGCAGTCAGCCTACCAATGAGCCTGCCTCTCTCTGTCTCCCTGGTGTGGGGTGGTCTGTCCCCGACACCTGGAGCCCGGACATTCAGTAGCACTAGCTGTGCCCCTTCCTTTTGGGCTGTGTGGTCACTGCCAGCATTTCTCAACAGGTGCCTCACTTTTGGTTATTTCGAGCAAGTCCCAGTCTTCCCAAGCTTGGGTTTTCTCAAGGCTCAATTGGGAGGGTACCCATGATGCTGTTGCCCTCATGTGGTTCTCGTTTGGCCTTATTCTCCCAGCAGGAGGCAGAGAGTCTCCTGTCCTCGAGGAGTTACTGATCTAACCTCACTCTCCAATCAAATATATAATTACTCCTTTTTTCCAAAGAGAGTAAGAACTCACAAAGACTCTGTACAGACAGACACAACTGTCAGACCCTTATCGGAGAAGAAGGCTGGCTTTTACGTTTGTTCCAGGCTCTGATTTTGACTTAGTTTTGCCAGAACCCCACCCCCCTGACCTCCTGGGGCAAAGGTGAGGCTGCCTGCTCCTGTAAAGCCTTACAGTCCGGGAAAACCTGTATGGAGTTGGGGTGAGTCAGCGTCCTCACCTCTTTGACAGTGGGAACATTTCAAAAGGCCTCTTAGTACCTGAAATAAAAGCTTGGTAGTTTGAATCCACGTATTGACAATGAGGAGGAAAACCCAGTGCGCTCGATCCTAAGATCAGCCATTGAAAACCCGACGGAGCAGCTCTCTGCCATCGCATCTGTGTTTTAGTTGCGGTGCGTCGTCTTAGTTGCGGTGCGTCGTCCCAAACCGACGACTCTGCCTTGCGTAAGCTTGAGGGACTCAGACACCGGGCAGGAGACTGGCGGGATTGCCGGGGTCTGAGCCTGCTTCACAGAGACTGACTGTGTGCAACCCCAAGCCGATGCACTATCCGTCTTCTGCCAGGTTAAGAAAAAGAGTGAGCTTCATGTCTTCTTGTTTTGGGGCCCTGAGGAAATGACTCGAGTTTCTGCTCTTTCTCTAGTGAGAACGAAGCAGTCAATGGCAACAGAATCCCCCAATCAATCCCCTCCCTTAGTGCCAGCTATCGTTCAGTGTGTACAGCTCGACATCTTATTAAGGAAAAAAATGTTCTTCGCTCCGTGGCTTTCCTTCCGAGCCTCTTCCGAGGTGGTGCCTATTTTCTTCTTCCTTTCGGGTTTCTGGAGAGTGTGCTGTGTCTTCACAGCCCTGCGGTCCATGCTTGAGACACCCTCCACCATTTCCATTCCTGCGGAGCAATGCGCATGAAGGCAAGGCTCCCCATGGAGTCACTAGTGCTTGACTACTCAGCCCCGTGGGTCTCAGACCTCACCCCAAGAACTTCTCTCACATCCACGCCCTCTGCCTAGCAGTCTCTAGCCTTCCATTTCCTCTCCCCGCCACTGGCCAGGCCCTTGGCCATCTTTTTCTTTCCAGTTTGAAATCCCTATGCAATGCAGAGGCCTGGGGTTCAGGAATGCTAAGTAGGGGACCAGCTCAGCAATCGGGTTTGGAATCTCTGATGAAGCATGCGAAACATGATCTCAATATTCCCACTCACTCTGTTCCCAGCACTTGGCCTTGATCCTCTGACCCAGGCTAGCAGGTGCAGGATGTGTGTTGGGTGGCTGCCCACTGAGCAGCTTCAAGTCTGGCCTTGCCTTTCCTACCCACATTCCTTGAGACACAAGCTTTCATAAAGTTGCTTAAGGGTTCTTTTCACTGGCCGGGAAAGGCAGGCGCTTGACATATAATAGTCACCAGATCCTCTTACCAGCCTGTTTTTGTGATGGGCAGACATTCAACCAATACTCAAAAGATTGAGGAAAGGACAGCCCAAGTGTGGCTGCCATCCACAGAATTCCTCACTGTTCCCCGTGGCCCCTCAAATGACCAGGCATGGAGTCTAAGTTGCTCGCACTGCTCGTCCTTCAGGATAAGGTAATGAATGGCATATCTAGGTCAAATGGTCTCGAGCAGAGGCAAATAGTAATGTCTCCGTTGTAATTCACTTTGCCAGGTTGACTGGTCTTACTTGGATAAGCCTGAGGGAGTGGAACACAGGACAGGTCAGTTTTAATGGATCAGATGCTGGATGGCATCCACAGTTTGCCAATTCTGCCACCCCACAGAGGCTCTGGGATGCTGAGGCAGTGTAAGATAGACTGGCAGACCCCAGTATTTGACTTTGAGCCAGCTAAAAAAACAGTTATGGCAATTCCCCTCCTAAGTGTTTCTGCCCAGGCTTGTGCCAGGGCAACTGTTGGGAAAGCCCCTGGTTCGGTCTGTATATTCTGTGGATCATGCGAGACAAGATCCATTTAGGTAACCGACGCCCCTTGGGGGGCCCCCAACCCAATCATGAGCGTGTGCATCTGCCTGCACATGGTTCTATCTCCTATGCTAAGTACACAGACACACAACAGCCCTCAATTGATCTTTGCACACAGTTCCATGTTATTATTGTCAAGAATCTTTTCATAAGAAATATTGTAGTCTCTTTTTTTCTCCAATCACATTTCACATGAAAGTCAAGCCAAAGACTTTCAATGAGCATTTCAGTTTCTCTGAAACCTTCCAACTAAAAATTAGCCGCTTGTTAGAAGCAATGAACATCGGTGCCTTTAGGGACCAAGAAGACAGGAGGAATGAAAAAGACATGCCTGATAAGTGATAAAGGCAGACGGAGAGGAGAAACAATTGACTCTCCTCTTAACTTCATTCTAGCTCAGTTCCTGTCCGGGCACAGGGTCTGTTGCAGCTGCAGCTAGCCCTGAGCAGGGGAGGTACAGGGTGGGGCTAGCAAGCCCTGGCCTACAGTGGGCATGGTGGAATCCCTCCACCCAGGCCCGGCTTTCTCAAGAGAATCTGGAACTCTGTTTTTTTAATGATGGCAACTAGTTCAGAAATTTATTTTACTTTTCAAAATGTCCTGCAGCCCAATCGTACTTACTGGTCAAACAAACCCTGCGCATAGGTGGGATCAGCTCTGCCCACACAGGCAGTGACCCACACCTTCTGATCGGACCCTTGCTCCTCAGTTACCATCAAAAAAGTGACTCTAGATGACAAGGCTGGTCAAGGGTGACCCCCGAGCTCCCCCTGCTGCCCCTGTTCTTCATGTGTGTGAAACTAATCCTATGTAGTAACAGGGCTAGACTTTTTTTGCCCCTCAAAGTAAAAGTTCAAAATAGCAAGAAAGAAATCACAATGTGGGTAAAAGTGTGTGTGTGCTGTGTTTGTGAGTGAGCCTGGTTTGCAAATACCCAGAATCCCTGAATGAACTCATCCAGGAAAAATATCTGTTCCCCTAAGCAAAGGCTTTACACTCACTTCTGTTGGTCTCCAGTGCATCTTGATCGAATTGGATCTCTGACAGTTGACACAGAGGGAAAATGCTGTTTCTCTTTTCCATCTGCTAGGGAAAATCTTTTTTGTCAAATTATCTGAAGCCCTCAGTTAATACTATACCTAGCATAGTGTTAAATAATGGTTTGTTTATTATCTCATTTTAGGGAAATTTGGAAAATTCAGAACTCATGTTGGACCAACTACCCTTTGTCTACCTTTTATTTCAAAACTAAACTATCTTTAATAGTATTTTTTTAATGTTATAAACCAACTTGATTATGAAATATTTGAAATATATTCCTTTTCAATTAATGGGCTCACTAATGTGGTAAGTCATTCTATTATTGCCAGCAAGAAAAGTTTATTGCTTGCAGTCTTTCCTTATTTTAATTATATTTAAATATTATCATATCATTCTAAGTAAGCAGTTCATACAACCCCTTATAAAATATTTATGTCTTTAACCACAATATAATAGTCTTATAGTAGTATTAACAAAATACTACTCATACACTCATAATTCTATTTTGTTGAAATATTTTAAATTTTTAATCACATATATATTAAAGATAACTTATTTGAAAAGTAAACTGGAAAGCAAGATATGTATCAGTGCTCACCGTGCTTTGTGCAGCTTCCTGGTGCAGCACTATGGGAAGGAAGATGGGAGAGAGCCAGTCCTCAAAAATAACTTGGGGAACTACTTGAAGGAACACATCTTTACCATTGCATTTAGGAAAAACTAGGGGAATGTTACCTGCTTTTATTTGGTGGGAAAGACGATTTTTGAAGTCTTTACCTCATTCTTCCTCGATGGGTTGTTACTGTCAGGTGTCCGCAAGTCAAGGTTGACTCACAACAGCCCCAGGTGCAGGGTAGAACTATCTCCCAGAATTTTCTAGGCTGTCATCATTTTAAAAAATCATTTTATTGGGGCTTATACAATTCATATTCACAATCCATACATCCATCCATTGTGTCAAGCACATTTGTACATTCGTTGCCATCATCATTCTCAAAACATTTACTTTCTACTTGAGCCCTTGGTATCAGCTCCTCATTTTCCCCTCCCCCTCCCCCACATGAACCTGATAAATTATTATTTTGGCATATCTTACATTGTCCAATGTCTCCCTTCACCCACTTTTCTGTTGTCCATCCCTGGGGGAGGGTATTATATGTAGATCCTTGTAATCAGTTCCCCCTTTCTACCCCATCTTCCCTCTACCCTCCCAGTATCGCCACTCTCACCACTTGTCCTGAAGGGATCATCTGTCCTGGATTCCCTGTGTTTCCAGTTCCTATCTATACCGGTATACATCCTCTCTGGTCTAGCTGGATTTGTAAGGTAGAATTGGGATCATGATAGTGCAGGGGAGGAAGCATTAAAGAACTAGAAGAAAGGTGTATGTTTAATTGTTGCTACACTGCATCCTGACTGACTCTTCTCCCTGCGACCCTCCTATAAGGGGATGTCCAGTTGCCTATAGATGGGTTTTGGGTCCCCACCCCGCACTCCCACTCATTCACCATGATATGATTTTTTGTTCTTTGATACCTGATATCTTGTGATCACATAGACAGATGGATGTGTTTCTCCCATGTGGGCTCTGTTGCTTCTCAGCTAGATGGCCACTTGTTTACCTGCAAGTCTAGGCTGTCCTCTTAAGGAAGAAAAGCCTTGGTGTTGTAGGGATTCGTCATTGCGGTCAGCAGTTCAAAACCACCACCCAAGAAAGACAAGGCTGTGTGCTTCCACGAAACGTTGCCGTCTCAGAAACCCATGGAGGTAGATCTACTCTGCCCCGTAGGGCCGCCCGCCATCAGTGGGAATTGACTTGCTGGCAGAGTTTGGCTTTTCAGTCCCTCCTTAGAGAAGCCGATCACCAGGGCTTTCTCTAGGGAACGCTGGGCAGCTTCACAGTGCACATCCTTTGGTTAGCCGCTGAGCACCTTGTGTGCCACCAGGGCTTCTTCCTTTACAAGGTCCCGTTGCCAAACCAACCCCATTCTTTGCCACTGAGTCAATTCTGATTCATACATCTGACCCGCTTAGAAACAGCGCTGCAGAGGGCCACGCAAGACCGTGATTGTACTACGCTGGAGGGCTTCCCGCTTACACCTGATGTCCAGCTCTGGGAAAGATGAGCCTGGCAAGGACAGTGGTCTCTCTTTGCTTGGAACCATTGCTGTTGTAAATCCCCCAAACCAGCCCGTTGCCATCAAGCTGATTCTGATTCACATTGACGCTAAAGGACAGTGTAGAACTGCCCCATAGGAGTCCCAAGGGCATATGCTTTGCTGAAGCGTACTGTCAAATCTGTTTCCCCTGGGGCTCGAACCACTGCCCTTTCAGTTAACAGCCAAATGTTTACCCCACCAGAGCGCTTTCTACTGGTAAACAAACAAAATACCATGCTAACTCCATGTAGCTTTACCGTTTGTGAATCTTTATGGGACTCGAAAGACTCATTTGCTTCCCCCTGGTGAAGGAGTCCTGGTGACGTAGTGGGCTACGTGCTCAGCAGCTAACCACAGGAACGGCAGTTCGAAACCACCAGCTACTTTGCTGTAAAAAGATTAGGCTTTCTGCTCCCACAAGACTTCTTTAAAGTGCTGAAAAGCAAGGGTGCTACTTTGAGGACTTGGTGAGCCTGACCCAAGCCATGGATTGTCAGTAGCCTCATATGCATGTGGACGTTCAAGGCTGACGCAGAGTCAGTGCGTTTGAATATGGCCCTAGTGAGGAATACTGAAAGCACCATGGGCCGCCAAAAAGAACCAACCTGTCTGGGGAGGAGTAAAGCCAGAATGCTCCCTAGAAGCACGGATGGAAGACTTCATCCCCACCCCAATACTTCGGACATGTTATGAGGAGAGACAAATCCCTGGAGAAGGAGATCATGCTTGGTCAAGTTGAGGGGCAGTGAAAAACAGGAAGACCTTCAGTAAGAAGGACTGAGTCAGCCTCTGCATCGATGGACTCAAACATAAGGGCAATGGTGAGATGGCACAAGACTGGGCAGTGTTTTCTCTGTCCAGGGGATTGCTATGAGTCGGCACTGACTCAATGGCACCAAACAGCAGCAACAGAGGGTTCTAGCCCCGGAAATGCACAGGGCCAGTTCTACTTTGCCTTGAGGTCACTGTGAATTGAACTGGACTCCATGACAGTGGGAGTTTCTTAGAGCTAGTGGCAGGTGGGTTTGAACTATTGATCTTGTGGTTAGCAGACCAACGCTTATACCGCAGTGCCACCAGAGCTCCCTAGCTTGTCATAAATAATCTCCTGTGTCGTTCTGCATAGCAGAAGATCCTCGTCATGGATGTAAGAAAGACGGAAACACGTATGAAACATGTAATTTAAGCAAAGTATGTGCAAGATACTTTGAAACTTTTATTTATTCCATATTTTCAATAGCCTTCTAAAGTAGCTTCTCATTGCTAGTTCATAAAGGAGAAAACCAAGGCTCAGAGAGGATAGGAACTTGTCCAAATGATACAGCTAACAAGTGGTTGGTCTAGAATTCAAAACCTAGGTAAGCCTCCTTACTAAACTAGTCCTTCCTTCAATTGATAGATATGAGGCCAAAGAGATGTTATAACCCCCTAAGAATATGCAAGATAAGCCCCTTATCTCTTGGACCCATGATGGCTCTGGCCTTTGGTCTCTTGAAACACAACATCAGTCTATAGTGTATGGAGGAAAATCTACCAACTGCCTAGAACCATAGGATTGAAAAACAAATCTAAACTATGGAATAAGCGTTGAGCCACTAACCAAAGGGTCATCTGTTCAAACACATCAGCTGCTTTGCAGGAGACAGATGAGGCTGTTGGCTCACATAAAGGTTTAAAGCCTGGAAAACCCTAAGGAACAGTTCTACTCTGCCCCACAGGGTGCTATAAATCAGAATTAACTTGTTGGCAGTGAACTTGGTTTGTTGGATTTTGCGGATAGGCTGTTACCAGTAAAAAGTTTTAAACTGAAGGTAAGTTTCAAGATTGAATACAGAAGTAGCACAGGCACATATACAAATTATGCATAGCATAAATATAGAGAAATGCATGTAGACAACTATGTATCAAAGCAATTCTAGTGGCTTGGTAGACAGACACAGCAGTTTTCCAAAGGCTTTATCCCCGTTCAGAAAATAACCGCTGAAACTACTTTTATCCTCGAGTTGCTTCCAAACAGCTCCTATGGATGTTTTCTCTAGATCAGGCATGGCTTCGAGGAAGCCCCAACCCACTGCCATCAAAGTCAATTCCAACTCAGAGCAGCAGCATAAGACTGAGTAGAACAGTCTGCCCGTAGTGAGGTTTCCAAGGTGGTCAGTTTTTTGGAGGTAGGCTGTCTCATCCCTCTCCACAGAGCCGCTGATGGGTTAAAACCACGAGCCTGTTGGTTAGCAATAGAGCGCTTTAACCACAGAACCACCAGGGCTCCTTCTAGGAAAGAAAGTCCAACGTGGACTAGATCTGATTGTCTAGGCAGAATTCATATAGGATGGGCACAAATTGTCTTTTATACCCAGAAGGGATATAGCCCAATCATTTGTTCACATTACCTTTAGTGAGAGTAACATGCCTGTGAGAGGGAAGATCAGTTTGTCACTTAGAAAGAGACACAGAATTCTGTCAGGATGGTGTTTATTCTACCTCATTGTCAGGGACCTTGAGGTGCCTAAGAATGCATAGCATCGTTTTAAAGAAGGCCCAGTGTCACTCAGCATTAAACTGTTCCTTCATCAAAAGCTATGATCATGTTTTTCAGGTTTATTCCACTCCTTAATCAGGGGACAGTGAAGACACTGGGAAGGAAAATGCTCCCAGAACCATAAACATTTGGACTAATTTGATTGGCTTTGAAACATCCTCCCAAAACATATATCTCGGATAGGACCTGGTCAAGGACAAGCCAAACACTCATTTTTCCTCCTTAGCTATTTGGAGTGGAAACAAAACCACGTACTTACCCAAGTTCTGCTTTGCCTCCTCAGACATTTATCATTCATAAGGCAGCTTTGTAAAATCAGATTCTGAGCTGAATGCATGAGGCTGCCTCATTTCTTGAAATATGTAGCATTTTAAACCAGTGGGGGTGGTGAACTCATCAGAATATGTTTGCTCATTTTTGGCGGTTCTCCTAGGAAGAATCATGGTGATTGTAAATTTAAGGTGTTTGAGTCATACAGAGAATGTGTTTCAATGAGACTTAGTAATTCACTATCATTCCATTAAGTTATGTTTTAAAACCCCAAAAGAAATAAATGAGTTCAGTTATGAGATAAGGTTGAGCCATTATCTTAAAATGAAAATCTTGGTCGGGGACTTATAAAAAGACAATTCTCTCTTTATAAATATTGACATTAATAGATTCCATTTCATGGAAGAAAAGAAGTCTTCATGATTGGCTGAAAGCTAAGCCTGCAATTTTGCAAAAATTACATGGGCGCGCATGCACACACACGCACACACACACACACACACACACAAACTCACACGCTGTGGTGATTCAGTTGGCAGTAGGATGAGCTTTCCATGCTAGAGACCAGGGTTCCTTTACTAACCAGTGCATCACATGTGCATCACATGTGTAGCTACTATCCTCCTGCCATGGGAGGTTTACATGTTGCCATGACGCTGAGTAGGTTTCAGGGATGCTTGTAGGCTGGGAAGAAGTAGAAAGAAAGACCTGGAAGTCAACTTCTGAGGGAAAAAAAAAAGAACTTTTATTTGTAGGATCGTTAGATGTATATTTCCATTTCTTGGAGAACCTTCTTGCTCTGGAGAGAAGATTATATTAACATTCCCAGAGTATTGCTGTGAGCAGTTCATTAGGATTTTTTAAAAAATGATTGGTCTTCAGGGTGTTCTAAATCCAAACTCCTTTTGGTGTCAGCACGATTTCCATCCCAGTGAATCACATGCAAATGGACTTTGCAGAGAAAATAAGTAGTAGAATAGCCTGGACCATTTTTCCCAAGAACTTCCCTCCACTGCATGCACTACCCTTGTCCGTTTTTTTTTTTGTCTCATGGGCGTGAATTACTTTCATAGCTTTGGCCCATAGCTAAGATAACCCAAGCTTGCTTTTTGTCCCTGATAATAATTATATGCCCTATAATTATTATTCTCCTTTCTCCTCCTTAGAGAAGTGGCTGGATCAAATAGACTAGCCCCCTCTTCCTCTAATTCCTGTGTTCTTCTGTTACAGATTGGAGCTGAAGCCGCCCCTCTCCAGGGACAAGCTGCAGCTCCAGGGAGCAGCGAGGGAGCCGACTCTGAGCCAGCTCGCCACGTCTTCTCCTTCTCCTGGTTGAACTCCCTGAGTGAGTGATACTCACTGCAGCTGCTGCCCCTCTGTCTGCCCGGCCGAGATGCACAGAGGCAGCAGGGAACCCAGAGGAAGTTAATATGATGCGTATGATAAAAGGGGCCTCGGAACAGGATTTCTGAAGAAGGAAAAAACAAACTGTAATTCCAGATGACTTATCCAACACACTGGGAGAAAATAATATTGTGAGAAAATAGTTGCAGATGGCATTGGAAAAAAAGAAACTTGATTTTAGGAAGAGTTTCTCTTGTGTGGGAAACATGACGGGTGTGGAGGTGTATGAATGTGCGTGTGTCGACAGCTAGTGACAGGTGTTAGACACTGTCACTCCGATAGGCCGTGGCTGTTTCTTATTCCGTCACAAGAGCACTCCCTCTCCTCTTTGCCAGTGTAGGTGGTCAGTGACGTTCAGTGTCAATTCCCAAGTGAGTGATTTAGCGATATGTGGACAGAAGGTAAATCATTGACCAAAGGTATGCAGTGTTTCACAGACGCTTCCTCTTCCGCAATAACCTCGCTGGCTGTGTACTCAGATTCCGTAACAGCTTCGCTGGCTGTGTACTCAGATTCCGTAACAGCTTCGCTGGCTGTGTACTCAGAAGGGGTCTTTGAATTCCGTGACACTTTCATGGTCAGGAAGACGAAGGTCTAGAACATCTCGTGTAGAATTATTTTCTAATCTAAGTTTTGGGTATTCGGATATCATGTTCTTTAATTGAAAAAGACCTTCCAGCAGGCACTTTCTACTTTTTAATAGATCCACTGAGGCACCAATGTGTTAAGTGTAGAACAGCTATGTGTGTTTATATATATACAAGTATGTATATAAGCACACAGTGCACCCCTCCATGCACATATATATTTAAGTCATATTTTACTTATTCTTTACATAATGCCTTCTTCAGCACCTAAGTATAACTACTCTGTATGAACTCTTAAATAAATACTGTTTTTAAAAATGCTGTCTTGCAGTGGCTTATTTGATGTTTCTTATGTCCTTATGAATCTACTAGTCAAGTGGATTTGAAGCGCTCCTAGGGAAAAGGTGTCCTCCTACATTCAAATTAGTCGTTCTTCTTTCCCATATTAGTTTTGACATAGCGAACACTTGATTGAATTGTTCAAGCTATAACTAAACCACCAGAGGGCAGTGCATCAAAAACACATTAGATATACTGTTCAACTTTAGAAGTGGATAGTTTATATTACAAATAATACACGTGATTAGGTTGGCATAGATATAAATTTGGAGAGAGTTTGCATAATTTAAATTCAAAATTCCCTTACAAGAAAAACATTCACAAATGCTATCTTATAGCAATAAAATGTATATTTGTAACAGTGGAGACTATATCAAGTTTTTAATATTACAAGCAGGCATTAAGAAATCACTTAGGAAAAACTACTTGTGCCCGTGGCTTCCTGGGGGCGAGGTGGGATGTGAGTTGGGCTGTTAGCTGCAGGTCAGCGAATGGCAACCCCTAGCGGCTGCTTGTGGGAAGGAGGAGAGGTTCCTATGCCATAAAGACGGCTGTCTGGGAAACCCGCAGGGACAAGTTCTTCTAGGGTCGCTGTGGGGCTGCTGGGAGTCATAAAGGTCTCGGTGGCCATGAATTTGTTTTGGGGAGTCCAATCTTCATTAAGTGAGTCTATCTCATAGTGGGGGGCGGGGAATGTGGCAGGAAATTTGGGCAGAATCCCCCGCGTCAGCCGTTCTGCTGCCTTCCCAATGACTGTTTTATAGATCCTCTGCTTTAGATGTTATTTCCGTTAGGGATCAATCTTTGATTTATAAAATTGCCATGTCTTAGAGCTGGAAGCAACTTCCCAGGTAAC
This sequence comes from Tenrec ecaudatus, assembly GCF_050624435.1. Taxonomy (NCBI): domain Eukaryota; kingdom Metazoa; phylum Chordata; class Mammalia; order Afrosoricida; family Tenrecidae; genus Tenrec; species Tenrec ecaudatus. The sequence goes on along the minus strand of NC_134534.1, from coordinate 72,958,772 downwards.
TCCCATTAAGGAATTGAGCCCAGGGTCACTGCATGCTAGAGTCTTCAGTTAAACAAACAAACAAAAAGAAGGAAGGAGGGGAGTTTGGGAGTTGTTGTTGGGGGGGTTTGCTAGGTCTGATTTGTATGTGTGTGCTGAAGACAGCTTGGAGAGAGCTAGGAGCCGAGAAGTTCCCGTGTCTGAACATTTAAGAGGAACGGTAGGTAGCGTCATGATTACCTTTGCAACTTTTATTAAAAATATTCTATTCATTGGTCTCGTACACAGCCAAATTGACCAAGGATTGGAAAGATGTTTTATTATGGAAATGCTTACAAGAAAGAGTTGATTCAAAAGAGCTCACAGATTTGACATCCACTCGTCCACGAAAACGGCATTCTCTTTAGCTCAAACCACAGCAAGGACTATTGGGAGGCGTCTGCTTTCCTCCTGTACCTGCAGCTGCTCCCAACATCACTAAAGAGACCTGGACGTGGAAGCTAAAAGCAGACGAGCCAAACAACACGCCTTTTGTTGTTACTGCATGTGATTACACTTTGTGCATGCTAATTGAACGGTGATAGACTCTCTTGCGGGACTTTTTCAAGCTATATAAAAATAAACAAATGGTATCAGAGCAGCGCTATGGTACAGAATACTTTATTTTTGTTATTTTTTTAAATATATTTTTTGCGTGTGCTAAATGCAGAATTTCCGCGGCCGCACGCACCGCTTCATTTCCCAATGATCTCCATCAGTTTCCTGTTGCTGTGAGCTTGTTGCGCTAACTGCTCGGCCCTGGCCATTTCCAAGACTTCTCGGAGGAGGTGGAAGGTGAGGTCGAGCGAGATGGGAGGCTCCTCCGCCTGCCTCTTCCTCTCCGGTGCCTCCTGGCGGTCGCCGAAGGCGCTCTGGGCGCCGCGCGCCGCGCGACTCGGGGGGCTGTCGAGCGAGCGCCCAGGCAGCAGCAGCAGCTGCTGCTGCAGCGCGCGGAAAAAGTTGGCGGCGGCCGTGTCGGGCGAGGGCCGGCTGCCCGCGGGGAGGGCCGAGGGGGCGGCCGAGAGCGGGGCCGCGGGACTCCGGTGCAGGTTCCCCAGGCGGAGGAAGTACTCTTCCCCCATGCGGAGTAGGACCGGCCGGGGCTGCGGCTGCTGCGGCTGCTCCGACTGCGGCGGCTGGAAGAAATCCAGCGGTGGCGGGTGCGGCGGGGTTTGCCGGGCGCCTGGGCTGGGACCCCGGCTGAGAAAGGCCCCGCATGGCGGCCAGGGCAGCAGAGCCACCAGCAGGACGCCCGCGGACACGAGCAGCGGCAGCCGCATGTTCAGGGCGCTCGCTGCTGCGGGGAGGGGGGATGAGAAGGGAAGACAGACAGACACAGAGAGAGGAAGAGTTGGTTAGAGTTGGGCTCTAGTAGGAGATGCGCTCGGAGAAGCTGCGGCCCCGCGGGCGCTGTCCGCGGTGCTGAAGCGCCCGCCGCGGTCCTGGCACTCGTGGGGCGAGGGCTTGGGGGGAAGTTAGGAAGGATACTTCTGGGGTTGGGATCGCAGGGGGCTCCGAGGGGCTCGGCGCCAAAACGCAGCCCCTGGCCGGGCTGAGACACCCCCCGCGAAGGGGAGGTCCCTAAATCATCGTCCTAGCGATCCGCCAGACGGATTCCCTGCGCGCTAGGAAGGCTCCACCGGCTTAAGATTGCGCGTGCCTGGAGCATCCCCCTTGCCGGATGTCTCGGTATCTTCGTTCAAATGGAGAACCACGTCCTCCTTTCCTCCACCCTCGCCCTTCCTTCCAGGCAGTCCATGGTGGGCTTGGCTAGTCTACGCCGGGCGCCAGGGAAGCCCCGCAGCCGTCTAAGTTTGCAGGGTGGAAATTCCCGAGGCCCAGTCGGGGAGAGCACACACGCACACGCCCAGGCACATGCATACGGGGACAGCTGGCTGGGGACAGCTGGCTGGGGACAGCTGGCTGGCCGCTGTGGCAGCGCCAAGTTGGTGGCGCGTTTGGGTCTGGGCGCTCCCTACCTTTGGGGTGCTTCCGCGGGTGAGCAGGACAGCTGCCGCCTCTCAGCAGAAGGAAGTCTCCGGGTTGATTTTCTTCAGGAAAATCTCCTCTCCTTTCGTTTCCACTCTCTCCCCTCTCTCTTCGGTCTCTCTCCGGACTTGTGCTCAGAGTTTGTCCACACCAGAGCTTGGAGTAGGCTTTTATAACGCCGACCCTCTGCAGAAACCACGCAGCATCTGCCTAATAAGCTGACGCTCTCTTGACAGCTCGACTGCGTGCTGCCTCTGCTCCTGCATAAATCATAGGGCCCTGCCAGGGAGCATGGGGCAAAGTTTTGCTATCTCAACACTGAATCGCACATCCAATTATATCAACAGATATTTATCGCCTCCTTGGTGACGTCAACGAGCCCTAAAATGGAAGGGCTCCTTATGACTTGTCCATTGACAAAATTCCTTGAATGAGATTTCCCAAGTGTGAAAACATACTGACCTCATACTAGTAAAGGCCAAATTTGGGGGGTGGGAAAAGAGCGAATGGAAGTGAGGGGGCGGTGGGGAGGAAGGAAACTGCAAATAGCGGAAGTCGACCAACCCACAGTCCTTAGGGGGAAGCAGAGTCTAGGCCTAGAGATTGAATCTAGGTCCCCTTCTTCCTTTCCCTATTAATTTATGTGACCAATTGTTTCCGGCAACACCTCAAAATCGGAAAAGACCCGTTAGCTGTGTGTGGCCAGGGCCTCATCATCTGCCCACCTAAACAATCAAGAGCAAGAAGATGGACATCTAATTCTTAAGCATCTGGGATTTTATTGTGTTTTTTTTTTTCTTCCTCTCAGAAGCAGAATCACGGCTCTGCAGAGATAAAAGCGTAAAGTCTCTTTAAATACAGACACCACCACCCCTTTCTTTTTAAATGATGATAGAGCTACTGCCATGATGAGGGACCCAAACCGGGGTCGGTCGGGGGTGCTGCAAAATCATAAATTCTCCTATTGCTCTCCCTTTGTCTCTCTTTTAATCAGAAACTTTTTAAAATTCCCAAATAATTAGGGAGACTGAGAACCAATGAAAAGGAAAGAGTTAAACAAGCCGTATTGTTAGGGAATTTCCAGCTAATCCACTCGGTCCCACCAGGACAACAGGGATGTGGAGGAGCTCGCTCCACAGGGTTTCAAGGCCTCGACCTTGCAGAGGGAGAAGCCCCTCCCTGTCTCCCAGGCATCTCTGGGCGGCTTCAAACTACCAGCTGTCTGCATACCCAGTGAAAGGAGCATCCATTTTAACGTCCTTCACCATGTTGGGAAATACTTAAGACTGTTTTATTATTGGACTGAATCCGTTTACTACGTGTCTTATTTTAAAAAAAAATAATTTTATGAATTTCGTCGTTGTTGAGGACACACATGGGAACATATACACGATGCTACTGTTTCCACGCGCACATCATTTTCTGAGCTGTTTTTCACCCACTCATATAAACATACTGTCCCCTAGGTTTTCCGCCTAATCCTTCCAGTTGCTGCTGTCCGTGTGACCCTTCAAAGATAGCTCTTCAAACAGCAGAGGACTCCGGGGAGACCTTTTTTTAACTCGTTATGCTCAACCACTGTTTGGTTTTAAGAAGTCTTTGGGGGATAACTTGGGTTTAAAGATTCAAGGTTATCTCAGGACAAGAGTTGGAGGTTTTATCCAATCTTCATGGCTCCAAGAGGTTCATGAGGATTTGATATTCTGTTTCAATCTGCCCCCTGCCCCATTTTGATCAGTGTCCTCCTACGAAATCTTTGTCCAAAATGTTCAGTAATGGTAACAGGATCATCAATTCTTCTGGAGAATTGTTCTTCTGAAACAACAAAGGAGGCCATTGTTCATGAGGTAATTAATCAGACATTCCAAATTCCCCTCTTTTTCCTGACTTTCTCTTTTCTTCCATTGCCTCAGCAGGATGGAGCTCCACTGTTGTGCTTTGGGTGGCTCTTTGATAGCTCTTAAGACCCCCAGGCACTATGCATCAAAATAGGAGATAAAACAGAAGTGCTAAATATGTTATTAGATCAATTAATTGGGATGCCCTATGAAATCATGACCCTAAACCTACAAATCAAGGCGCCAAGTCCCATGAGGTGATTGGTTATACATCCAAAGATATACTACTGGAGCAATGTGTAGGACAGAACACTAAACTCTCAATGCTTGTGGAGTCGATTCCAATTCATAGCAACCCTCCGAGACAGAACAGAAGCGCCCTGTGGGTTTCAGATAATGTAACCTTTCCTGGGAGGAAAAAGGCGCATCTTTCTCCCAAGGAGCGGCTAGTGGTTTCCAACATCGGACTTTGTGGTTATCAGCCCGATGCTTAACTCGCTGCACCAGTCTATGGTGATACAGAACTAGCCACAACTGCTTCTCCCTTTTTTGTCGTTAGTGTAAATATTCATATCTCTATCAATTCAATGTTTTACAGGTATACAACTTGCTAACAGCAATTTCAACAATCAGGTATGCAACCCTACCCTTAATCAACACATTTCCTTCACCTCCCCTTTCTCCCTCCCAGTGATAATCCCACCATTGATGATCACTAACCTTTGTTCTTTACACATTTGCCTTTTTGTGTGAGGCCACAGAATACTTGAATTTGTCCTTTTTGATGGACTTACTTAACTTGGCATGATGTCTTCCAGCTTCGTCCGTATTGAGTGGGATCAAGACTTCATTCCCTACTGGCTGACTAGTATTCCATTGTATATGCCACATTTCGTTTATTCTTTATCTGTTTATGGCCAGTAAGCCTGGTCCCACCTTTGGGCTATTGTGAAGGGTTCTGTAGTGAACACTGATGTGCAGTCTGTTTGAGTCTCAGCTTTCAAGATGTTTGAGTATATATCTCAGAGCGAAATGGCTGGAAGATTATGGTATTTCTATTTCTAGGGTTGGGGCCTGCATCATATTGGGTTCACCGCAGCAATAGGTAAGGTCCCAAATTTACATCCTTCCCAATAGTTACTGCTTTCTATTTCATTTGTTTGTTGTTGTAGGTTTTAACCTTAGTCATCCTGTGGCGTTATGTTCCACAGAGCTGTTTCGGACTCACAGTGACCCTGTGCACAATAGAATGAAGCACTGCCTGGCTCTGCTCCATCTCCGCCGCCATTGCTGACTTTAAGCTCATTGTTGAAAGCACCGTGTTGATTCAGCTTGGTGAGAGTCTTCCTTTTTTATTTTTTTTTTAAGTGCGTCTCTTCTTTACTGACTGAGATTCTTTGCCAGGAATGGGTGTCTCTGATAAAAGGTTCCAAGTATGTGAACTGAAATCTCCAGTTCCTCCCCTGGTTTTCCTCTCAGAACGCTCATTACTGATACATAGAAACGCAACTGATTTGTGTGTGTTGGCCTTGCCCCTTACTAAATTACCCTTTTTGCTCTAAAAGGTTGCTAATAACATTTTCAGGATTTTTAATATATAAAACCCAAACCACCACATGAAGCCAATTCCAACTTACAGCAACCTTGTAGGACGGAATAGAACTGCCTCTGTGGGTTTCTGATGTTGTAAATCTTTATGGTAGCGGAAAGCCTCGTCTTTCTCTAACAGAGCACCTGGTGGTTTTGAATAGCTGACCTTGAGGATCGCAGTTTAACATGTAACCCACTATGCCACCAGCTTTCCTTTCAACATATAAGATCATATGATGTATTAACTAAGATAATTTTTCCTTTTGATGTTTGAATGTGGCTACCTTTTATTTCTTTGTCTTGTTTTATTTCCTGGACTAGGACTTCTAATACATTGAATAGAAATCACGAGGGCAGGCACTCTTGTCTTATTTCTGATTTGAAGGGAAAAACTCTCATTCTTGACACATTAAGCATAATGTTGGTTGATGGATTTTCGTGTATGCTCTGAATCCTATTGAGGAGATTGCCTCTATTCCAGTCTTTTTTAGGAATTTTAGCAAGAAATAAGGTTGGATTTTATCAAATGCTTCTTCTGCATCCATCAAGATGAACGGCTCCTTTTCTTTGTTCTATTGATGTGGACGAATACTTTCATTGATGAAAATTGAGTCTGAAAAAAAGATAACCTCATCCCTTTCACGTCCAAATACTGTCAATATCCATGCAAAGACTATCAATATCCATGATAGGATACATATTCAGGGTATCTGCATATTTAAAAAGAAGTCCTCTTCCAAAGTCAAATATAGGCTCTATGTGAGCTCAGTAAATAAATGAACTCCCTTTGGCACTCTCACAGCCAAGAAGACTGACTAAGGACCACACTCGTGGTGGTTTTACCAGTCTCAGACAAGAAGCCTGGTCCTTTAATGATTGCAAGTGTTATCCCACAACTCTCTCCCTCTTTCTCCATGACCGTCTAATAATAATTTTCCTCTTTGGTATTTTTGTTTAATCTACATCTCCATGATTCTGTAGCAATATGAATTTCCTTAATGTCTATGTGTACAAAATACAATGATTATTTCATGTTTTAGACTATGTGTTTTTTTTTAAGTAACATAATATAAAAAAACCAAACTCACTGCCATCAAGCCAACCCCAATTCATGGCAACTGTCGAGGGCAGAGTAGACCTGCCCTTGTGAGCTTCCAAGTTCGTAGCTGTTTCCTGGAGCAGAAAGCCTCATCTTTCTCTCTCAGAGCAGCTGATGATGATGATGACCACATGGTAAACAGCCCACTTGTAACCTCGATAACACCGGGCTCCTGCCAACCCAATATAAAGTGCCAGTATATATAAATGGCAAAATATTCTCTTTTTTATGTTCCTGGACTAAACGTCATTCTGAATATGTATACATATAAAGATTGATAGTCCAGTGGGAAAATAGTTGAAGACAGAATTTCAGTAGCAAATAGTAACATTCCAAATTTCACCACAGTCTTTTTTTTTTTTAAATCATTTTATTAGGGGCTCATACAACTCATCACAATCCACACATACATCCATTGTGGAAAGCACATTTGTACATTCATTGCCCTCATCATTCTCAAAACATTGCTCTCCACCTAAGCCCCTGGCATCAGCTCCTCATTCCCCCCCTCCCTGCTCCCTTCTCCCTCATGAACCCTTGATAATTTATAAACTATTGTTTTGTCATATCTTGCACTGTTCAACGTCTCCCTTCACCCACTTTTTATTGTCCATTCCTCAGAGAGGAAGATCCTTGTAATCGGTTCCCCCTTTCCATCTCACCCTACCTCAACCCTCCTCACATCATTGGTCCTGAAGGGATCATCCGCCCTGGATTCCCTGTGTTTCCAGTTCTTATCTGTACAAGTGTACATCCTCTGGTCTAGCCAGATTTGTAAGATAGAATTAGGATCATGACAATGGGCGGTGGGGGGGGGGGAGGGGAGGAAGCATTTAGGAACTAGAGGAAAGTTGTATGTTTCATTGTTGCTACATAGCACCCTGGCTGGCTGGTCCCCTCCTCACAACCCTTCCTTAAGGGGATGTCCAGTTGCTACAAATGGACTTTGGGTCTCCGCTCTGCACTCCCTACCTCATTCAAAATGTTATGATTCTTTTGTTCTGATGCCTGATACCTAATTCCTTCAACACCTCATGATTGCATAGGCTGGTGTGCTTCTCCCATGTGGGCTTTGTTGCTTCTCAGCAAGATGGCTGCTTGTTTATCTTCAAGCCTTTAAGACTCCAGACACTATATCTTTTGATAGCCGAGCACCATCAGCTTTCTTCACCACATTTGCTTATGCACCCATTTGTCTTCAGTGATTGTATCAGGGAGGTGAGCACACAATGATATGATTTTTTGTTCTGTGATGCCTGATACCTGATCCCTTTGGCACCTCGTGATCATACAGGCTGGTGTGTTTCTGAGCTAGATGGCCGCTTGTTTACCTTCAAGTCTTTAAGACCCCAGACACTATATCTTTTGATAGCGGAGCTCCATCATCTTTCTTCACCACATTTGCTTATACACCCACTTTATCTTTAGTGATTGTGTTGGGAAGATGAGCATCATGGAATGCCAGTTTAATAGAACAAAGTATTCTTGCATTGAGGGAGTACTTGAGTTGAGGCCCAATGTCCATCTGCTACCTTAATACTAAACCTATAAATATATGCACATAGCCCTATTTCCCCATCCTCATATATAAATATATTTACACATATACATGCCTTTATTTAGAACTCTATAAATGCCATTTGCCTCCGAGCTCTTTCCTCTATTTCCTTTGACTTTCCTTTTTTCCCACTATCATGCTCAGCCTTCATTTGGGTTTCAGTAATTCCTCTTGGTTACATTACCCTTGATCACACCATACCAGGTCTCCTACACTCTTCTCACCCCCGATTTGGATCACTTGTTCCCTTGTCCCTGGGTTTGTTAACATCACTTCCTTTCCCCACACCTACCCCTCTCCCGTGTCCCCTCGAACTGTTGGTCCCGTTGTTTTCTCCTCCAGATTCTTCATCCAGCCTATCTTATTTAGACAGACCTGCAGAGATAATAACATGCACAAAAACAAGACAGAGCAAAACCAAGCAACAAAATAAAACAAAGCAACAACGACAACACCAACAAACCAATGACAAAAAAACTCAACAAGAAAAAAAAGTGGCAAAATATTCTAACGAGTAGAAAGGTCTAGGTGTTTGGTTCATTCCTCTCGCCTGTATTTCCTTGTGCTTTCAAGGAGTATCACAATATGTACTGATACCATCAAATTGCATAACAAGAAAATACGAACTTCCAGTTAACTAATTAAAGTCTTTGTTGAAGCTAATCCATCTTGAATGACAGCATACAGAGCTTCCAAGACCCAAGCTTCTTCCAAGTCCTGCAGGTGTGCTCCCTTATCAGTTGTCTCCCTGTTGGAGCTGCTTCCTCCATCCTCAGTAATCCCTCCATCGTCTCAACTTGCCTTCTTCCTGCCTCTCTCTGTGCAGGTTCTTTCCAGCCACTTCTCTTCGAGCTCGCTTCCTCAAGAACCATTTCATCTTTCCTCCCTGACTTATTTCAGAAGTCTGTTAAATAAACTCTTTGCAGGGGGTCAGGGTCTGACCTCCTCTACCTTCATAAGGTGGATTGAGAATCAAAATCAACACCAGCCCAAAGCTGATTCCTACCTATAAGGTAGATGTCAGACATGCCTCTGTCCCTCATAGATAGCCACCGCCAGTCTGTCCATGGAGACTTTTCTGTTGCTATGAAGTTGACCAGGTTCTAATGGAGCATCTCGTTCAGAAGGACTAAGGAGCAAGGCTTGACAATCTACTTCCCCCAGTCAAGCTATGTATGAAAACTCCCAGGGATATAGCAGCTCAACATCCAGGAGATTATGTGAACAGCACAGTCCAGGTAATATGTCATCCCACTGCACCCAAAGGTGCCATGAGTTGTGAGTCCCCAAAACACTATCAGTTACATGAGGTCTTAGAGGAAGAAGAGGTAAACACCCATGTTTTTGCTTTTGTTTTGTTTTTTAAAAATTCTTTGAATATGTGGAGAGTCATTTGGAGGAGCAAGGAGGCAGGAAAAGGAGTTGTAGTCTCTGGGTCTTGGCCAATTGAGCCCATATTCCCAGTGATGAGAAGAATTGTACATGGTGATGGGGGTGTCCAGTGGGATTGCTCCAAGAGGCCCAGGGATACTTTGGGGAGAGTAACTACACTTTGTTCATATATCAATAGAGGGAATCTTCCTTTATGGATACCCATCACTGCTCTCCCACTCCATGGGCCCCACCCACCCACCGATGGATTCCTGATCGCCTTTCTTTAGAAAACTGAACGGGCTTTGCTGCCCGATTCTCGGTTTTTCCAGAAGTTAAGATGTTACTGGCTGTGGGGAGATGACTCAGTGCATGGGAAGAGGGGCATGTTTCTGCTTCTCTAACAAGCCCCTGTCTTGATAGACATGACTGACCTTTCTATTTACATCATAATACATCAGCTTTTCTGTTTTGGGCGCCAGATAATGGATGGAGGGCAAAGAGAGGATGTGTGTGAACTTTCTGTCACGAAGGGCAATTTGCAGGAACTAATCTTCTTACAATAACTGGTCATAAGGAAGAAATCCATCAACCCAGCACCCGGAACAGGTATTTGTATTCGTGAACATTTCTTGACTCGAGTGAAAAATTTCCTGAGGCACCTTCCTAAGACAACTACTGCTGTTTACAGAGCAAGAAATAAATGAGGTTAGAGAAAAGTGAAACACATTTTTTAACTGCAGGATTTCCAGTGTTTTAAATAATTTATACTGCATTATGAATTATCGTGTCTTTGGTGTTCCCCAGACTTATTTGACTGCAAGGCCTTTTATCCTGGGCCAGTTGGGAAATATAATAGGTCCAGAGGCATTTGTGGGACCGTGAGGGCCGTGGAAGTGGGTATCGGTGGTTCATTGATAGAATTCTTGCCTCCCATGTGCGAGATCCAGGTTTGATTTCTGGCCAATGCACACCATACGCCAGTATGTACATAAGTGTTGCTATGGTGCTGAACAGGTTTCCATACAACTTGCAGACTAAAAAGAAGTAGGACGGAATGCTGGTGAATTAAAGAGTAGCCAATGAACACCTAGGGGGTCTTAATTGTCCAACCCACAACCAAAAAAGGGATGGCACAGGACTGGGCAGTGTTTCCATTCCCTTGTACACGGGGACCCATGAGGAGCATATGGATACACCTCTATTTCTACTGTTTCAGATGTAGTCCAGGTGCCCCGGGAAGAACACCTGACAGCAAGATGCTGGGCCTTCACTAATTACCTATGAAATGGTCAACTGCATATTTCATGGTGAGAATATAGTTATCGCTACAACATTTTAACAAAGTGGAAATCTGTAGGTCGGCCTTGCAAACAAGGACCTTCTTAGGGGGTGGGAGTGAAAAGAGCTGAAGTGTTCTAGGCAACACAGATTGCACTGGAGAGGATGCCTCCCCTCCTCCTAAAGGAAATTCAGTAGCTCAGCGAGTAGTCAGCAATGAAGAAAGCAAGTGTGAACAGAAATGACAAGCAGCCCACACCGAGGAGCTGTGGGTTTCAAAGATGTAGTTTAGACTGTCTGTGAACCTAGAACCACATCTTTTTAATCTCCCCAACTTGTTATCCATCTCTGGAAAATGTAATGTCTGCTTCTTTGAGATCTACAGGGAATTTTTGCATGGGTCTCCTGGAGTCTGTCTCCCAGCTAAATTGTGAGCCTACCTCCCACATCTTGGTTTCCCACAACTTCTAGTACTGTACTTTTTCATGGTCAGCATTTATTGGCTGTTGGAGAATGACCATGTACATCTTGCTGAAGAGAGCCATTACCCATCTGTTCGTTTATCATTTTATGTGTCGCTAAAGCTATGGGTGTTTCAGGTACTCACACATGGTAACAGCTTTCTGCTGAGTTTCCAGACTAAGACAGACTAGGAAGAGCAGCCTGGGGAATAGCTTCTAAAAATTAGCCAATGAAAACCCTGTAGCTCACCGTGGAATATTGTTTGATGTGGTCTTGAAAAATGAGCCACATAGGTTGAAATGCACTCGAAATATGCAATGGCTACCATGCCGATGACTGTGAAAGCGGTGCAGGATTGAGCAATGTTTTGTCCTATTGTTCCTGGGGCTAACTCTAGGGCAGCTAACAATAGCTAAAGGAAAGGCTGATTCAATTCCAGGTGGCTTCAGATCAGGGAACGTCAATGAGCCCTGAAAGGGATGATGTGCCTGTGTGGGAAAGAAAAGATCTGTCTGATTTACCACACTCACTTCTCCTTTGCATAAATGTTAGCAGTGATCTAAGCAACAATGTTCCCAGGATAATAGAAAATATTTAATGGCTTCAAGCAGTGGTGAAGCTTAATGCTCCTATTCATATTAAGTTAAATATAGCTGAGCCTCCTCTCATTTCCAACATATTTTCTTTGTATTTTAGTTCTTAATAGCTTTAGGGTCTACCTATTGCTACTGTACTTTTATCTTGACAGCAATAACTAATTGCAGTAAAGGGTTATTTTTATTCCAACGGAGAAATACAATTATACAATCTGCTATATCCTTTGGCATAAAAAGTTATTCAACTCTCTGAGGTAGAAGCCTATCTGATCCTGTTGATAATGGAAGTTAGGTTATCATCTTCAAATATTTCACTAAGAGAAGAGGGCTCTTCAGAGTGGTCTTGCAAATTGAATACAGAGTTTTACCTAGTGTGATAGTTGAGGCTTTGTGTCAACTTGGCTGGGCCAGGATTCTCACTGGCTTGACAGGTAACATTTGGTAATCGCCTGTGATTCTGGCCTATACCCATATGAGCATCACTGGTTTTGCTTCTCTAAAGAACTCAGCCTAAGGCACCCAGCTACCCTCTCCTGCAGGGATTCCCTGGTAGTTAAGTCAGACAGTTTTAATACGGGTTCTATCTCTATTTCCTCCTAGATAAGTGACCTTTGCAATTTGTAAAATCAATATAAAATATGTTTTCTTATATGTTTTTCTTATCATTGTGGATTAAAAGAGGCAATAGCACATTCCCTCTGTACCTACCACATAATACAAAACCCCAACACCAAATCCACCGCCATCAAACAATTCCGATTCATAGTGACCCTACACAGGATTTCCAGGGTCATAAGTCCTTACAGGAGTGGGTGGCCCTTGTTTGTGGGGATGTAAGTGAAGAGTTACCTGTCATCAAACCTCCTCTAGCCAGATGCTCGGGGTTTCTGTAAGGGAGCTGTCTCTCTCTCTGGTTCCCATTTTTATGTTTAAATCTGAGAAGAGGGGTGCCGCTGGGACAGCCATTCTGTAGTCACAGCTGAGTCCCTGGTGCCAAGGGATGTGGGGAGATCGGTTGAGATGAGGTTGCGAGTACTGAGAACACGGCTCCAAGGAGGGCTGTTGTATCTATGTCAGCCCCAATCTCACCCCAAAGCAGTGTCACAACAACAGCGAAAAATGAAACAAAATGAACAACCTACCTCATGTTAATTCCAGCCCCCTGTGTTAGAGCAGAACTGCCCCCGCTGGGTCTTACAGATGCAGATTCCCAGGCAGGTCTTCCACACCGCCACCCGGGCGCTCTGGAACCTCCAACCTTGAGGCTAACAGCCAAATGGACAGACTCTTGGTGTCACCTAAAGACCTCAAATCAAAGTGAGCATCTCAGGAAACCGTTGAAGTTCTTTCCAACATTGAGAACCCGCTTTGGGCAAACTGCTGAATGAAGAGCTAACAAGACACTGTTCGTGGGGCACAGCAGTGGCTGGAAATTGAGGGTTTGCATCTTGGATGAAATGGGAAAGAAAGGCAACCTGTGTTTGTATTTGCTGGGGTATTATCAGGAAATCTTATGGGGAGAATCAGAGGCTACATAGCTCAAGAACTAGAAACCCCTGTTAGAAAAAAATTAAGATGAATGTTTTTCTGTTGAACGAAACCAACTTCCATGGTTAGGGGGTGGGTGGGAAGGGGCCCGCGAGGGAGGGAAGCAATAGGTTGAGGGTAGACAGGTGTTCACGTGGGTGAAAGGGAAGATCTATCCTACAAGAGGGGAAGATAAGAACAGGAGGGGCAGGGGAAAATGTGGGGAGGGTAGATCCCTTGTCAATTGTTGAATATGAAAATGATGACCTGAAATGTAAATCTCCAATAAAGCATCAGCAAGAAAGAAAAAAAGAATGAGCTGCTTAGACTTTTCCTCTGGGAACTTTGGGACAGTGCAGCTCCTTCATTTTTTAACTAGAAAAATAACGGTGTAATGGCTTCCCTTGTGTACTCTGGTTCTAGAAGTCGCTGTATTTACCTTTTCTCTAATTTGCATAGCCCCCTACTCGAGGACGGTGGCATTACCCACCTTCTGTAGAGTGGATGCTTAGAATGGGTGAGGAATTGACCCGTGTCCCCCGGCTGATTTGCCAAGGGGTGTTGGAGTCCTTAACCAAGCTCACCATGCTCTTGTTCTCCTCCTCCCCACCCAGGCCTCCCAGAAGCTCTGAGCCAGCATCGCGTGTGGTTTTGAAGGAACAGCCCCCACACATATGCCATTCTCGTGAGAAGTCTGTTGTTTTAAGCACTAACCACAGACAAGGTGTGGTACTGAGTAATAGAATTGAACCTGAAATGCCTGGACTGGGTGACAATGTCCTTCTAAATTTACCCAAGGGATTATTCACAGTCACCCTGCAGCTGGTCATTGCTTTGCTTCTTTGTTATGGAGCAGTGGTTCTCAACCTTCTGAATGCCATGACTCTTTCACACAGTTCCTCATGTTGTGGTGACTCCCAACCATAAAATTATTTTCGTTGCTACTTCATCACTGTCATTTTGCTACTGTTAGGAATTGGGCGACCCCTGCGAAAGGGTCGTTTGACCCCCAAAGGGGTTGCGACCCACAGGTTGGGAATCACTGTAATATAGACCATGATGAGTGTTCCTTTCTTTTCCTCCTGCCCTGCCTGTCATGGAGCAATGGGGCCAATTTAACAAGGAAGGTTCTTATCCAGATCCCCAAATAGATTCCAACCTCCTCACATCTCTGGGTCTGGAAAACATTGACAGGGGTTGTACTTTGAGGTTCACACTTCACACTAATTTCGACATTACCATTTGGTATAGGGAGGCCTGCTAATTAATGCGTGCCTTTGCTGAGGTTTCAAATGAGTTACGTGAAATGGGAAGAAGGCAGAGGCAACTTGCAAATTCTGTGCAGAATGAAGGGAAGAACCGGCTCGCATAATGAAGACAAAGGAGTACACAGCATTTGCGTGTGATTCTTTCTTCTTCCGCGGGGAGACGAGACACGGGGAGCTGATCAGCATGCTGCTTTGCCTGTGAGGTTTCCTTCTTGCTTCTGTACCATTTCACGGGACTCTGAAAAGCTAGAGCAATTTACACCGTTTTGCCAAAGTTTTCTTCTATTTTCCTATGGCCTGTTAGCCAACTGGGAGCACCACGGTGCCAAGTTTAACCCTGACTTTTGTTTCAGTGACTATCCCTAGGGGCGTGTCCCTCAACAGCTGTTACACCTGTGCTCCCGGCGAGCTCACAATTAAGGCTGTAACCACTGGACTTCTACCAGCCAAAGGATAGTGAAAACTCTGACTACCCATCCCCCCAAAAATATTTACTGAGCATCAACGATGCCCCAGATGCTGGATTCAATGCTCTGCTAGATGGATGCTGGAGAGGAAAATGAACCAGTTGACACTCCATTGTCCCTGAGACCTTGACAGCCCACTAGGAAGTCACACTATACACACTATGCCACATGTATGGTGGACACTATAAAGGGGACAGATAAGGGGAGCCTATCTTTGGCATAAAGAAGGAGGAAGGGCTTGGGGGACAGTTGAGACTGGCAGGAAGGCCGGGATTGGCCAATAAGCAGAAGAGGGGCAGTAATTCTAGACAGGAACAGCTTTCACGGAGAGGTGCAGGGTAGGAGAGAGCTCATGGTGCTCTGGAAACTGCAAGGGGTGGTCTGGAGTGTGTGCAGGCTGTGTAGAGAGGAACATCCTCAGAGTGGGTCTGGAGAGGGCAGGCAGGGCCACCCTGAAAGGCCACCGATGACAGCTTGAAGGATGATCTCAGGGGTGATGGCCAGTCACTGAGGGCGTTAAGCAAGGAATAATTTGCATTTCAGAAAATGTGCCCAGACTAATTAGAACTGATTAACACCATGTAAAGTGAAGACGATAACAAACATTCTTGTGCCTGCTGTGAGCCAGACACAATGCTAGAGGAGACTGGGGCAGAAACGCCAGTCAGCTATTTTTAATGGATTTAGGAAAGCTGGAATCTGCCTGCGCCAGAGAGGTTGGATAACAGAATGATGTGGTACTAATATAATCATTTGTCAATTTGAGGATTAAGAGTGTAGGGGTGTAGTCTAGTCAATCAGATCATAGCCAATGAGGCCTCTGTGTAGGCATAGCCCTCTCCTGAGAATTCTGGAAAATCCTGTCTTTATTTCTTGGAGGTAGGAGATATCTCTCATTCCCTTGGAGACACTCTATTGACAAGATACAAGGCTGACTCCCTGGGAGGCATCCCTGCGGAGAAGCCACATGGACCTACCCTGATGCAGCCAGAGCCATGGACCTGAAGAAGCCACGTGGAGACCCCTGCCAGCGCTAAGATGCTTATAAGGCCACTGGATCCAAAGACTTTCTACCCACTGGCCTGTGATTGTCCCGCATTCGACATCATTGCATGTGTCTCGTGAAGCTGAAAATAACTTTATAGATTGGTATCAGACATATGGGCTAATTTTGGACTTATGGGCATGGACTGGACCAGACTGGGATGCTTTCTTAATGTACAATCTTTATATAAAACTCTCTCTTATATGCTATGTGCGCTTATGAATTTGTTTCTCTAGTCTACTCAGACTAATACAATGGTTAAGAGGCAGCCTTCTGAGGTTCACATCGTAGCCCTGTTACTGGTGCTGTGACTGGGGAGGTCATGTCACTTCTCAATTTCTTCATCTGCCAAGTGGGCTGAGAAGATGGCCTACTGAACAGAGCTATGGTTGTAAAGATGAAGTGAGCTGGTGTGTGTAAAACCATCACAACAGTTTCCGGAACAATCAAGTGTTGTGTAAGAGTTCGCTCGTGTTATCTGAAGTCTGAGGGCATTGGAGGGAGAGACCAGATGTAGGGACATAGGGGAGATCCAAATAAACCTAATTGTGTTTTCTTAAGCAATGGGGCAGATGGTAAATGGAGGAGGAGAGAAGTTTGGGGTAGAAAGAGGATGTGATTTGTTTGAGAAATATCGAATCTGAGGAAGCTGGGCAACCGTCAGGTAGACATCTTCAACAGCTAGACACAGACATGTGAGCTCTGAGCAAAAGTCTAAGCAGGGTTTAGTAACTGGGAAATGTGCCCAAGAAATGGAGGCCTTGGCGCTGAAGGAAAGTGCCTGGGCAGCACGAAGGATAGGAAGATGTGGTCTAGTGGGGAGTCCGGAAAAAGTGAAGGGTTAAAGGGTAGTTTGATGGACAGGTGGGTCATTGGAGAGACTCAGATGAACTAATTCAAGAGAGAGAGAAGGCGAACCAAGGAAGAATGGATTCGTGAGGCCAGTGACAAGAAGAATGGTTTGAAGGCCAAGAGTAGCCATTGCTACTGAAAAGTACCGTAATAGGATGGCAAGATAGCCATTGAACTTCACATCATGGAGGCTTTGGGTGGTGGAACCCATCAGGATTCAATGAGGAAAATTAGAAGCCACCCCATGTAATTCAACAGAAAAACTTTAATACAATCAATATCTGTGGGGGTCAACAGCGGGTTAAAGAAATTTTACAAAGCAGCAGGGGAACTTGGAGAAGCAAAGAGAAAAGTGCCTCCCTTAGGCTCAGAGGATCACAGGGAAGAGGTTGGAGCCATCTGAATCCTGATACTGGTTGGTAAGGCTCCAAGCGCAGTCAGAATCTGAAGAAGGATGCCTGGCTGATGCTTGTACCGCTGAGACCCAGCCTTCTGAAGGGAAGTGTCCTCCTGAGCTGGACTGGGTAACTTGGAAGCTTAAAAGAGGGTCCAGCAGACAGAGCACTGGGACCTCTGTGGAAGTGATGGGTATGTGTGGAGGCTAACATTGTCCTGAAAATCTTGTGGATCACAATGGCTTTGTCCACAATCCACCCCGAGGATAACAGCTAACAACATCCACACACTCTCGTAATGAGTCTATGGGAACAGTGAAAATAAATACAGAGGAACTCCTTCTGTAGCAAGATTAGAATTTAAGGCTGAAAAAATAGCATTCATACATTAGCTGTCTGAGTCTACGGGGGATATTGAAAAGAATATAGAGGAACCTTTTCTACAGGAAGATTAGAATTTAATGGTGGGAAAATGAAGCAAATGAACCTAGGAGGTAGTAAAAGAATTATAGAATGCTGCCCTCCTCCCGTATGAGTCCTTTCTCCTGCAGCTTGGTCCTCAATCATCTCTTCCTTTCTTGGGTCCTTGCAGTCTCGCCATCTCCCACACGGATCTTGCCCACCCCACTGCACCCAGGACTCAATGCCCTCAGTGAGTCAAAGTCAGCCGGCAGATTAAAGGGTGCAGACCCATCCATGCAACTGTCTCACAGCAACCTGACACATCTGGACATCTTGAGCGTCACATCAGAGTGGGCTGTCATGGGCAGCAGGAGCCCTCCAGGCAGCGGACTGCCAATGCTGTCAGCCCAGCCGAGGAGGGAGGCTTGGGGTCAATCATCAACTGTCAGAGTCTGTAAAGAGTCCTCGGAGTGCTGTGTGGGTGTCGAGGATGAGAATCAGTGAGATGGAGTGAATAGGTGCTCTTCTCTGAGGAGACACTGGGTAAGAGAACTCCTTGGGCTTCATACGAAAATTCTGTTGATTTCTGGTTGAGCAAGCCCCAACATAGTGCACCCAATACACATGCACAGGTGCAAATACTACATAGACCTGCCTCAGTATTACATACGCCACAATCCACCCAGTCAGGTGCACGAGTCGGTGACTGGGTGTGTAAGTGCCCCACAGGCTCCTGTGTGCACACACTCGTGTAGGCATGGCAAGATTTTCCCTCAGAGAATTTAGAAAATAATATATTTATGAAAGAAAGAAGTCACTTTTATTTGTAATCACCTAATAGTGATTGGAGCACAGTTCTTGTCCGCTCACCTGGCTCCTCATTATAAACAGTGGGAAAATTTTAGATGAGTTTTAAAGGAAATTCAAAAGTTTGGAGGAAAGTGTTCCTCTCAAAATCTGCTGCTGTTCAGTGGTGCGTGCTAGATACAATGGATGGATGGATGTGACAAGAGCTGTAAGAGCCCCCAATAAAATGATTTACATAAAAATCTATATTTTGCTGCTACTGGAGCATAGCAGTTGTGGTAGTTACATAAATTCATGTCAACTTGATAAATAGGTTATAGGGGTGGAGTCTAGCCTTTCAATCAGGTCACAGCCTGATTAATGACCCCTTGTGGGCATGGCCTGCTCATGAGGATTCTGGGAGTTTTCCTCTCTTCCTCCCTGGAGGTGAGACACAATCTCTGCTTCCCTCTCTGTTGATAAGCCACATGGAGCCACGTTGATGGGATCCAGAGCCCTGGAGATGCTTCCACCATCATTGGATCCACGGGACTTTCCACCTACCAGCCTGTGATCTTCCTGCAACTCAGCATCATTGTATGTGCTACATGAGTCTGATGAAGAATTTATGGACTAGTTCAGACATTTGAGCTAATATTGAACTTGTGGACTTGATGTGAACTGGGTTGGGATGTTTTTTGATGCATAATTACTTCTTGATATAAAACTCTCTCTTACACATATGAGTGTCTTCGGATTTGTTTCTCTGGTCAACCCAGTCTAACATGATATTATTATTTTTAATCAGTGAATTGTTGGAGAAGTCTTTTCCACTAAAGAGGGGCACTCGCTCTGAAGAGTGAGTTTCCCCCAAGTCACTCAGAGGCAGCAAAAGGACATTGGACTGGGAGTCAATTGAACTGGATTCCAAGCCTGCCTTTTCTTGCTATATTATTACAATATGCAATTGCATGCAAATTACTTCTCCCTGGGTCTCACTTTTCTCATCTGTCTTTGAAGGGTGCATCCATATGATGGATTCGCCAGTCACCCATCTCTGCTTTCCCCTAAGGCTCTCCTAAAACAGCAAAGAAAAAGAAAGAACTTTCTAATTTTCAATAGTGACAATGCTTCTGAACAAAAGACCTCAATACATTTCCAGAAGATGGAGAACACGAGTGTGATGGTGATGGAGCCAACAAGGTGGAGGAAGCCACAGGTTATGGTAGCAAAGCCAGAAAACAGCCGTCTGGGAAGAAACCCAGGAGCTTGGAGAGGCTTGGGATTCTGGGAAACCAATATCCCAGAAGGGCGGGAGAAAGCCACAGGGAGACACCAAAAGGTTGGTTCTCAAGGGGAGGCAACTTTTCCCAAACCCCTCCCACCGGTGGAGTAGTTGTCAAAGTCTGGAAACATTTTTGATTGGTACCACTGCACCAGTGGGTAGAAGTTGATGCTCCGCTTTCAAACGCCTTAGTTTCAGGCTGCTTAGCTTCATTGCTACCATAGGATGCAAGCAACGAGATGACTCTTCTCCGGAGAAATGGAATGGCCACAATGGAATGGCCATCTGCCAGCTATGATCCTCAGGGTGAGTGCCCACTGCTGTGGATGGGGAGAGGAGCGTCAAGGCTGTCAAGAGCTGCGTTTCAGAAGCCCGCAGGGGCCCTTCTACCCTGCCCCACAGGGTTGCTACGAGTCGGATCGACTCACTGGCAGTGAGGTTGGTTGCTGTTTTTGCTTCTACACCGGGGTCGCATTAAAAGGAACTGCCGACCTACCATCCCCTCCCCCCATGCCTACGTATAGCTCCACATCAGTTTATTGCCTGGTTTATAAATATGATAGACTAATCATCCCGTGATGGACTTTTAGGGAAAACAAACAAACAAACCTACACCACAAAAGAGAGACCAAGATACACAAGCAGAATATGTGCCTTTGGAGGGAACAATTTATACCATGTCCCAAAAAAAAGCTGTCTGGGAACCCTCGAAGAACTCGGCGCGTTCATTTTAAATAGTCTCCGAGTTTGAGGACGGGCAAGGCCAGGACTGGAGGTGGGATAGAGTCAGCTTTCCCAACACGATTCTCTCAGGATCCCCTGGGTGCTCCCAGAGAATACTCCCCAGCACAACTTCTCTGACCGTTTTCTCTCTAATGAAGCGGCTTCTTTGCCTTGATTTTACGGGGTCCGCAGATGCCCCCCGGAAGCCGCAGTTTTGCTGAGACCCTTTTGCAGGCGCTCCACTGAGGCAAAGAGCAGTGTATCTCTGGGAACACTTGTCTGCACCTCCCCACTGGTCGGAGGGGCACATTTCCACGCACGTTGTTGGGAGGCAGCCTGTGCGGATTGCGCTCAGGAGCAGGCCGTTCCACCCGCTCCTACGCACACTGTGTGAGCCCACGCCCCTGCGAGCCTTGAGTTATTTTGATAACTGTCAAATCTTCGTTCTTGACCTTTATCTGATCTTCTCAACAGCTCTATGAAGCAATTATTATGATCATCTCCCCTTAGGAGAATTCAATTCAGAGGGATTAAATTAATTGTCCTGCATGACATGGGCTTTACATGACTGGAATGGTGATTAGAGGCCCATTATATCACTTGTTGAACAGAAAGAAAGGAAAAATCCCTGGCTTGACAGCCAAGCTTCTGAAGAGGTGTCTATCTCAACGCTCTGTCTTGAGGTTATGGATCAGCTTATTTGGGAATCGGTTTGAGGAGGGTAGCGTGGACTAGTCTCCCTTCTATGTGGACCCATGCACCTGGTCATCTGATAGCATCCTTTTCCAAGGCTTCAAGATTCTTGAAAAGACCTGGGAATAGCCACAATCCATTTTAAGCAAATTGAAGCCACATTGGTTCAAACATTTGGACCCCCAACGACAACGCTGTTTTCTTTATGTTTGACACAACCTCATTCTTAACATCCTTTGCAAATCTCAAGTCATAGTGAGATGCTTCTGCATTTTCCTCCCACACAGTATTGAAAAGAGTGCTTCCCAGAAGAAGTGGCCCCTAGCTGTGGCGGACTCCACTGTATGGGATGGTGTCCCTAACTGCCACAGAGAAATGCCTAGTCACTGTTTTCCTGGGGAATGGTGGGTCATTCAACTTGCATTGCGGGCATCAGATGGGTTTCCCATCCATTCATCTTTGGTTCCTTAAGGCTTCAGAGTTTCTAAGGCAGGTATGTTTACCTTGAGTTAAATGAGTCCTTGACCTGCAGAGACTCCATGAAAAACTGGAGAGCACTTACATACATGTTCCCTTGGAATCTGTAATATTGCAGGCACATGGCAACCTTGGGAAGAAATGAGGCTGGTTTGCTTGCCTCCTCCATTCTCCACCTGGTCCCCCTTCCTTTTCTGCTGGTTGCCCTAAAGCTCACTCTCACGCGTAGTGGCCCAGTATGTATCAGAAAAGAGCAGTTCCATACAATGTCTGGTCTTCCAGAAACAGATGGTCAACAAACACACTCATTAGCCACGTGCATCACTCAGGGATGCCAACCTTTCTGAAGTGTGCTCTTTCCCCCTCCCCATTCCTAGGTATCTCTCCACGCCCTTGTCTCTCTCCAGTAGGGCTGGAGCAAGGCTGTCCACTGTAGATTTCCGCTGCCTTCCCCTTTCCTCCAAGACATACGTAAGCAATTGGGCAGTTAATATGACAACTAATTAGGGTGTAAATAACATCAGATGAAAGTGTCTTGATGGATAATTCCTCCCAAATAACACATTTGCATTTTGCGAGAGGTCTTCAGTGTCTACATGCAAGGGCATGCCAAATGGGGAATGTGTGTGGTAGACGGATGTGGGGGCCCTTTGGGGATCAAATGACTCTGGATTTCTTATATCACCCCAAAGAGGTAATGCCCAATGTAATTCACATATAAGAGGGCTTCAAAAAGTGTGTGGGGGTGGGGGGTAGGGGTGGGGGGTAAAAAGCAACTATGAGATAATGGAATGTTTTCCCACTAATTTTTAAACGCAACCTTGTTACAGTGCCCAGTTCTGTCCTGGACACACTGTGGGTACATAAGTCCCTTAGAAATCCCACTGTTGTTTTCTCCTTTAGTCATGTCAAATGCTTTCTCTTTGATGTCTACATTTTCCTGAATATTGCATAGAACTATTTCCCAGTTTCACAGTCAGGTCACAGTACAACTCAATTTATCAAAATGATAGAATTCAGTCAAACAATTTCTGAGTATTGATGATGATCACCACTCACTCTAGGGAAACAAATGGACAAAGTGTCCTTGATATGTGGATGTACATTTTAAATTTTTGTTTTTTTCTTAAAACAAAAAACCTTAAATGGACTAATTTTAAAGGCTCAAATTCATAATTAACAAAAGAAGAAATAAAAATGTAGGGAACCACATTTGAAGAAAAGAGCAATTTACCTATAAATCCAACAGAATCAGTGTTCATTTTAGGTTTGTGTAGTCTAAGAGAAAAAGAAGCCACATGGTTTTAAATAAACACACAGCCTCTCTCCTTTCAGTGGCTAGGATATATAAACTTAGCCTAAATTTCTTGAATAGATATGCAATAAACTATTAATAACATCTTCCCTGTCCTACTTAACTCATGACTAATCTAAACAATGAGAGAGTCAGATGGCTGAGTATTTAAAGAAGCAAACAGCCCAAATAAGCAGAGGGTCATTTTTACCTGAATTCTGGAGTCTTTCCTGTCTAAGTCTGTTGTCCTGGGGGTGGGGGGGGGTATTGCCTTGATGCTGGTAGCTAGACCATTGGTGCTTCAAATCTCAGCAAGTCACCCAAGGGGAACAGATTGCAGTAGAGCTTCCAGATTAAGACAGACTAGAGAGAAAGACCTGGCAAACCACTTCCAAAACCCCAGGATAAACCCCTGTAGCTCAGAGCAAAGAGTGCCCACAGTAGGACTGGAAGATGAGCCCCATTCACTGAAAGGCACTCAAAGTGCCCCACAGTCACCACTGAACAGAAGATGGCTCAGGACAAGAGGTTGCGGCATGGGGTTATCATGAGTCAGAGCTGACTCCTGGCAACTAACAGTCATAATCACGGCGCCTCTGTTGAGACCTGGTGCGGGGACCACCTACACATGAAAAGTGTGAAAGGTCTATAGAAGCCTGAAGTCGAAAGATGAGAATACCAAACCACACCAACCTCACTGCCAGTGAGCGGATTCACACTCAAAGCAGCCCTGTCGGTTAGGGTAGAACCACCCCTGTGAGTTTCCAAGGCTGTACCTCTTTACAGGCGTTAAAAGCCTCATCTTTCTCTCAAGGAGCAGCTGGTGGTTTTGAACTGTGAATCATAGCCCAAGGTGTAAAGACTCCACCACCTGGCTCTGATAGGAATAGATAGGGTACCTTAGGAGCCAGTAGACAGGCAACTGTCTTAATCTGTCCCAGGCACCTCCAGTAGCTTAAAAATAACATTTCTTCTTCTCCATTTTCCATGGGAATCTAATAGGTGAACTTTTCTCTTGCAAAATTTGAGAAGCAAAAAACCTGAATCCCCTGGGATCTCTCAACCCCTAAGATAAATATTTTTTAATGCAAGGTTGGGTCAGGCCCCCGAAGCCTATCATTTCACTAACACTTAAAAATATTTTCTCAACATTCACAAGTAGTGCTCAAAATTGGCCTGATATATATAGAGGCTTCTTTGTGGAATAACAAGATTATTTTTATCATTTTTTGATTTTCAAACTTCTGACCTGTCACCAAAGAACTTCTAAAAATACGGGGACATAATGGTAGCCTCCGTCATCCCCTCCTGGCTTACGTCTGCATTACTAGAGCTGGGTTTTTATTCCCTTCTCTGATGGTCCTCTCTGATCTCAGGGCTCATCAATCTATTGCTTCAAAATATGTGAGGCAGCACAGCTAGCTTGGGAAGGCGTTTGATCCCCCCCCCCCCCCACCTTTGTAGGCAAGGTGCTTTTGCAAAGTCTTCAGCTCAATTCACTTTCTGTCTATCTTTTAAATCACAGTTTGGATTTGGATGTTCGTTGGAATGGATGCTAGAAAACAAGTGAAGAAAGAAAGAAAGAAAGAAAGAAAGAAAGAAAGAAAGAAAGAAAGAAAGAAAGAAAGAAAGCACATGCTGAAAGGAGAAGTATTGTGGTCTTGTCCCACAGCCAATTCAATTCAGTCACTTTGCTGAATGCCTACTATGTGCCAGGAATATAAAGATGAATAAGATATTCTTTCCTCTCAAACAGCTCACAGCCTACCAGGATAGACAGTCTCATACTTAACAGTATCAACAACAAAAATTACAGTACGCAGCGATGAGCTACAATCTTATTGCTACTTGCATAAACATACAGAGGATAGCAAGGCCACAGAAAAGGGGGGCAAGAAATAGTGGCTTTGTGGGTGACACACTGGGTTGCTAACAGCAAGGGAGTAGTTCGAATCTCACCAGCTGCTCCATGGGAGAAAGATGGGCTCTGTGCGCTGTAAAGAATACAGTCTGGAAACCCACAGGGGCAGCTCTAGAACTCTGTCCTGTAGTTAAAATCAACTTGTTGACAGCGGATTTGTGCTTTTGATATGAAAGGAAATGCAACAGGAACACAAATGCTTTTAGAAAATAGATCTTAACAATCTCTTGTTGCTCAGAGAGACGTGTCTCTTATCTTAACATATGTGGAGATGAAAACAAAATGGGTTTTAGAGAGTTATTAGAAACATTTGCTTCTTGGTTAGAATTTAGAATAGTTCCTGAAGGGCAGGATCCCTGCCATTTGTACTTTGTAATTACTTTGGTAAGTCTTTTCCAGTCATTCAGGTGGATAGAGGTAAATCTATACTAACTGATCTCATAGAGCAGTGGTTCTCAACCTTCCTCATGCCACGACCCTTTAATACAGTTCCTCATATTGTGGTGACACCAAACCAATAAAATTATTTTCATTGCTATTTCATAACTGTAATTTTGCTACTATTATGAATTGTAATGTAAATATCTGATATAAGGATGTATTTTCATTGTTACAAATAGAACATAATTAAAGCATAGTGATGAATCACAAAAACTATGTAATTATAGATTGCGAAATGTTTATTTCTAATTAAAAATAAATGAAATTGTCTTGAAGCATGGTGTAGCATGGTAACAGTTTTCACACCAGGTACTTGTATGTGGGCGTATCTGCATGTGGGTGGACCAGCCAGGAGACGGATAGAGGAGTGGTGTCTCGGTTCCTAAGGCCATTGGAAATCTGTGTTTTCCATTGGTCTTTGGTGAACCCTGTGAAGGGGTCGTTCAACACCCAAGGGGGTCGTAACCCATAGGTTGAGAACCGCTGTCATAGAAGCTCTGAGCAGCAGATGTCTTCCAACTATAGATGCTTTGAATGGAGAGCGTCCATTTCTCTGTTTAACAGTGACAGATTTGATCTTTATATTAGGCAAGGTACATCTATTACATTGTCAACTATTATATGACACTGTTTACTTAAAAACCCAAACCCTTTCTTATTGTAACCTGGGTGAAATTTACGGAGCAAGTCAGTTTTCCAGTCAGCAGTCCGTACATGTGTGTGTGTCGTTGGTTGCACAGCCCCCCAAGAACAACACACCGCCCCTCCCACCCATGGCTTCTTCCTTCTAATCACCCTCCTTTCTTATCCTCTCTTGTTTCCTGAACTTATGGCTAGGCTTATTATATTTTCAACAGGGTTTTCCTTTCTTTGGTTGTATGTCTGGGGAGAAGTTAAAAGAGGTTTCAAGTACACAGAACAATGGACCTGGTTCAAGGAAAGAGAGAGAGAGAGAGAGAGAGAGAGAGAGAGAGAGAGAGAGAGAGAGAGAGAGAGAGAGAGAGAGAGAGAGAGAGATCCAATCTCTTCAAAGGGACAAGATAATGAGATCAAGGAACAATGATTTATGCTATCCTGTTTGAGGTTTTCCCTGGCTTCATGGTGTGTTCGGCTGGGTTGACTAGAGAAGCCAATCCAGTGACACTCTATATCTGTAAGAAAGAGCTTTATATCAAGAAGTAATTGTAGATGAGGAAAACACCCCAGCCCAGTCCAACTCAAGTCCAAAAGTCTGATTACTAGTCCATAGTCCCTCTTCAGAGTTAGGCAGTCACATGCAATGATGCAAAATGCAGGAAAATCACTGGCCAGTGAGTGAAAAGTCTTGTGGATCAAATGATGGTGGAAGCATCACAGGGCTCTGGAAGGTCTCTGGCAAGTCTCGGAGTGCCTTGCCAGAGAGAGAGAGAGAGAGAGAGAGAGAGAGAGAGAGAGAGAAAGAGAGAGAGAGAGAGAGAGAGAGAGAGAGAGAGAGAGAGAGAGAGAGAGGAGAGAGAGGAAGTTCCCAGGATCCTCTATGAGAAGACCACGCCCACCAAGGGGTACCATCAAGCTGTGACCTAATACACAGGCTAGACTGCACCCATATCTTCTTATGGGTGCCATGCACAAAAAACAACTATCACACATAGTAAGGTTTGTTAAACAATTTCCCCTTGTGGTTTTGTGTTAGTAAACTGTGGGGATACAGGGAAGTTCTGTATACATGCTTTGGGATAAAGTGGACTCATAAAACTGTGACAACATCATCATCATCATCATAAAAATCTTTATTTGATGGTCCTAGGTGATCTTGAAGAGCGTGAGAGCACAAGATGAACTTGGAGCATGTGAATACTCTCAAAGCATTGTCAGAAATACTCCGTGGAGGAGCCTGGCCTTCCCACAGTCACAGAGAGGGTAGACATGGATTCAACTACTTGGATACTAAAGGGAAGGAATCCTGGTCTCCCACTCACCATGACACACACATTCACACTCTGAAGGCGAGAAGAGGTTGGTGTCTACTTTTCAAGAAACAACAATAGTTGGATTTGAAGAATGAATAGAAGTTTACCAGTCAAAAGATGCAGAGATTAAATGAGGAAAACCAAGGACACTGTGGTCTGGAGAGAGGACACATTGTCAACCAGTATATCCTGAGTCCTATCAATCCATTCCAAACAGCCATTAAACTAGCAGAATGGGCATGTGATTGTTTTAACAGAGAGAATGCAAATTATCCCTGTAATAGCTATGTTATCCATCTGTCTTGATTTTTGTTTGTTTGTTTTATTGGCATAAAGTATTCTGTAAGTATTATGTGTGCATATAAATACAATGTAACCAAGTCAACATTTTTTCACGTGTCTAACCTAGTGACATGGCTTATGATTATCGTGTTTTCAGCCAGTGCCTTTACGCATTTCCTAAAGTTCCCCTAACTCAGTGTCCCATAACTGTCTGGATTTTTTTTTGAGTGGGAGAACAAAATGGAATTTAACCTAGTGAGAAAGAAAAAAACAAAAGTTTTGAAATCAGCAGAGCTTCTCTCTCATCACTTCATGCTTTCTCTTTTGTCTAACAGGTTGATGCATTTTTAATTCCTGCACTGTGAGATTTTGGACAGGAAGGGAGATGAATGAACAGTTCAGTCAGGGTCTTCTTACTTGGTAATATTTTATTTATCTCCTCATTAATGGTCCACCTCACTGAGAATAATATGACACCAGAATCTTGCTCAGAGGCAGCAGTCAGCCTCTAAAAGAGGGAGAACCAGGCAAACCAGGATCTTGCTGAGAATTAGTACGCAGCCTCAAGAGAGATTATAAATCCACCCACCCTAGGGGTTGCAGTGAACTCTAAAGGTCAGCCTGTCTCAACTCTTATCGGATGTTTAATCCAGGAAGCTTCATAGTTTACCTAATATAAATTTATTCAATGGGACGGTGTGAAACTGTTACTATTTTGCTTAGCATCCTAGACCATATTGATTACTAATCATAATGCGGTGAATGTTAGTATTATTGAGTCCTTCTCAATGGTAGCGACACAATCAATAGAGCTGCCTCACCACGATCTTCTTGGTGGCCCCTCGAAGCAGATCAGCAGTTCTTCACGGCAGAAACCTCTGAGTGGGCTCTCAGGAGTAGGCGCTCTCAGCGTCACAGCTGAGCACGTCCTTGTTTGCCCCACCAGAGTCCCTTCCAAATAAAAATCGATGTCATTTACCGGCCCCAGCCAAGCACCCTGACCCTGTGCTCAAGGAGATTTACGTCTCCTAAGCAAGCGAGGAGGGAGGCGGTCTTAGCCCACTCCCCTACTTTGATTCACTCTGGATTGTTTGCAGCTGGCCCAGGGGTCTTGCGCCTGCGCTCTCAGATTCCCCCATAGCCTCTTACCTGTGACAGGTCCAGGGCTGGGGCTCTAGGACTTCAGTCACCTGGAGAGTTCTGCAGGGCAGTTGGTGTGCGCCTTCTGCTTTTTATCCCTCTGTGTTTTGAGTCACTGGTGTACCCTGCTTGTTTTACCGGTGGATTCATTTGGACCATTAGGAAAGGAGGCTGTATTTTCCATGGTCACAGAGAAGGGGGAAGTGGGGGCGGGGCGGGTAGACTCAATCAAGTGACTATTAAAGGGAAGCGGTCTGGTCTCCCACGCACCACCACACACACTTCCTCAACAACTTCAATCTTCTCTTTATTTACCATGCTGTGACCTCTTGGTCCATGGTGAGCTTGTTTTCCTGTCTTGACATTGAGTTGTAGTCCACACTGAAGGCTGCAATCCTTTCACCAGCACTGCTTCAAGTCCTCTCACTTTCAGCAAGCAAGATTGTGTCATCCGCGTTTCACAGATTGTTAAGAAACCGTCCTCTGATTCGGATGCCACATTCTTGCTCATATAATCCAGCTTCCCTGGTGATGTTATCTCTACATAATACAATGGTGTCTTTCTGAGTCCTTCCAATGATCTTTGATGTTTTTGTAAATCTAATGGGAATGAGCTGAGCTAATGAAGTCACATGAATAAACTTATAGCTAACATGGTAGCCAGGTACACATATTGTTTCCTCTGCTGAGTGGTGGCATTAGAAGTTGGACACTGAGGTTTCTAGATCCTATCTAAATTGCCCATGCCTGCAAAGAAAAGCTGTTGAAAAGATATACTGTCTCATAATCTAAGCAGTTTTGACACTACTCATCACGGTCTGACAACTAAATTGCCCTCTCTGTGTCTAAATTTCATCATCCGATGTGTTGTGTGGAGAGTGAACCCGTTCTGATGTGAAGACATCTATCTTTCCCTGCCTTTGCGAGAGTCTAAAAAGCTGTCATTGCCAGTGTCCTTATTAGTAACTGTTCTGCTTGCTCAGACGATGCCTCGCAGTTTGTACGAGGGGAGACGCTGCTCCCTGTGAACAGAGAAGCAAGCAGAAAGCGGATGTACGGGGGCTGTCTAGTTGGCACTTATTCTCAACCAAATGAAATAGGATCCTGCCTCACCAAGCAGGGGAGGCAAGTGTGGCTTCTCGCTAAGCAACAATGAAGACATAGGCTCTAAAGAACACCCTCTGCTTGTGCTCCAGGAATCGCTTGAATCAAACCTTGGCGTGGCAGTTTTTTACTTGGTGTATTGGGACACTCTTTTGAATGAGCACAGTCCTTGCCAAGAGGGCTTCTGCCAACTTGGCAAATAAGCAGTGAACCCACGGGTTTCCCTGCCATGGCCTGGGGACAAGCCACACACTCTACACATCCTAATGGCGACTCTAGTTTATTACAGAGAAAGATGCTCTCTGGAAACTTGGTTCACAGCCCCCTAGTCTCAGAGGCCCTAGGAAAACAGAGCCCAAGGAGACTTGCTAAGGGTCATTTGTTACAAAGAGCCAAGGACCCCATTGGTCAGATGGCAATTTGCTCCAGTGGAGGAAGTAAATGCAGGACAGCAAAAGGAGAAAGTCTTTCTACAGAATTCCCTGTGCGAGATGAGTATAGGGAAGTGCAGGGCAGGAAGTGGAGCAAACGCATTGGAATCATGGAAGATCTTGACCACAGGGAGCTCTGGAGCTAAAGGGTCAAAGGGCAAGAGATTGAAAAGGAAGTGCTAACGAGCTCACATTTGATGTAGGCCGCATCATGTCTACCTGCACATGTTTCTGTCACCCTGTCTGATGTAGCCAACCATTCTATTCTGCAGTCTCAGGTCCCTTCAGAAGCAAAAGTGAATGATTTCCTGCCTCTGAAGGTCCTGTATTCCTTGACACTTCTTTTCAGCGAGGACCGGGGTTGAATAACGTGACCTTATCGATTTACCATGATAAAAATGGAAACATCTTTCAATATTAAAACACAACCAGAAGGGTCAGGAGAGCTGACCATGTGGGTATGAGCCTCTAAGTCTCAACTGGCAGCTCTTACGGTGAGTTCTCTGTGACATACTCACCTTTCTGTCACAGGCGGTCTGCTGTTGTTGCCGTTAATTACGTGTTGTTTGGAGCCATTCATTCCATTCTTAATGACTGCGACCCATCAAGTCTGCTCCATAGAATTATCAACACTGTGAGCTCTGAAGCAGATGGTTCGACCTAGGTCCAAGCCACCAACTTTTTGTGCCACCAGGAATTCTATTTGAGTAGAGAACTGTAATGTTTAACTGAAGTAAAAATAAAAACAAAAACACACATGAATAAAAGTACCTATTTCTATAAACCAGTGGTTCTCAACCTTCCTAATGCCACTACCCTTTTAATACAGTTCCTCGTGTTGTGATGACCCCCACCCATAATATTATTTTCGTTGCTACTTCCTAACTATAATTTTGCTGTTATGAATCAGGCAACCCTTGGGAAAGGGTCGCTCAACCCCCAAAGGGGTCACAACCCACAGGTTCATTTCACGGTTGAAGGCATTTT
Source organism: Tenrec ecaudatus (assembly GCF_050624435.1). Classification (NCBI taxonomy): domain Eukaryota; kingdom Metazoa; phylum Chordata; class Mammalia; order Afrosoricida; family Tenrecidae; genus Tenrec; species Tenrec ecaudatus. The sequence continues at coordinate 72,927,501 of NC_134534.1, read as the reverse complement.
GGTCATTTCTAATGTGAATTATTTCAAACGGCGCATCTATCAACATTGTGATACAAGCCTTTTTGGCGAATACAGTCGCACACAGCATTGTTTAGCAATGCGGGGCACCATGGTGGATGACCATATATTTATGTCTGTCTGCTTCTGCAGATCCGTTTTCAGAAGCTCCTAAGTCAGCATGTGCTTGGTGTATTGGGGACCTAGGTCGCGGGTGGGAGGGAGGATGCTGTGACAGCCACATCATCTCTCCGATGTTTGGGCAGTGCGATACCTACAGTCAAACTGCAGCAATTGAGTTCCCTCTGCACTTCTGATTCTTGTCGCCAGACTCACAGCGCTCTTACCTGACAGCCTCTCCGTGCTTCGCAGCAGCAAGGTGTAATCCTCTCACTCATGTTGTCTAGTTCAAGCTCATAGGAAACATTTTTTTCCAGAAATAGTTTTCTCATTCCAATATTTTCCCCTCTTGACCTTAACATTCTCCAGTGGTTTCTATAATTTTAAATATACAGATATGCTAGTTCAGTTTAGTATCCCATCTTCAAAATGACACTGGACAATGTTTTCTGGGAAGGTAGGAGAGAATAGTCTTGTCATTTCTTCAGAAGGAAACCTGTATTTTAATAGGAGAGTCAATTGAGCATATTTAGAAGAACTACTTTCAGACTTTTTGTGTGCAGGTTGGGGTTTCAGCATGGTCCCCAAGATTCTTTGACATTCCTCCCATCAAGAGGTGGTGCAGGTGCATTCCTGACTGCTCTGAGCACTTGATGTCATAGGTCGGGTACTAAGCAACCACGTAGCTTCTATCTGGCTCTCTAGGACATATTTGTTCAAAGAGTGTTCCTGCTCAGAATTCAGCCACCACGTAATGAGAAACCTGACTCCTATAAAGAGACATGTATGGGTTGTTTGGACAACACTCCCAACTGAGTTCAATCTAAAGGTCATCACAGCCCGGACACTAAACACCTGAGTGACAAACCCCTCACAGAATTCCAGCCTCCACCATTCAAGTTCTGCCAGCCAATTAAGCCTACCCAGCTGAGGGCCCAGGGGCTGAAGAACAAAGGCAAGCCATTGTCAGATGACTCATCCAAATCCCTGATACATAGAATGTGTGAACATAATTAAAAAGTTGCTATTCCATGCTCTAACCTTCGAATGGCTTGTTATACATTGATTGCAGCTGGGGCAGGAGCTAGCACCGTTCAGACAGGACACCTAAGTCAAATGTCTCTTGGTCTGAATTCCACAGGTGACATGCCAGACATCTCTGCTATAAAACACACTGAGCATTAGAGGTGACAAGCCTAATAGGTGACATTTATTGAGACATTACTGTTTTTGGTGTTTGGTGCCATCTAGAAGGTTCTGACTCAGGGAACAACAGAATGAATCACTGCCCAGTCCTTATATTTGCTCCAAGCCACTAGGTCAATCCATTTCACCGGTTTGTTGAAAATTTTCCATTTGCATTTAGTCAATTCCTAGGGCCTTGCTTTTCATCAATGCCTTCAGTACATCTTAGATGCCTTCCTTCAGGAGTATTGGTTCTTAGCCATATACTTCCTCTTGACAGAGCTGGAAGTTGACGGATATTTTTTTGTACAGTGACTGTGCATTTACTCCATCCTCTTTTGACGCTTCCTGTAACATTTATTTTGTCCATAGAATCCTTCAATATAGCAACCTGAGACTAGACTTTTTCTTCAGTTCTTTCAGCTTGAGACATGAGCATGTTCTTTACTTCTGGTTTCCTAACCCAGGTCCCTGCATATTGCATTATAATACCTTATTTGTCTTCTCCAGCTTCTCTTTGAAATATTCTATTCACCTGTTTTACTTCATTATTTAAAAGTGTCTTCTGACACCCATTTTGTTCTTTTCTCTTCAGTTTGTTTTGTTTTTTAAATGACCCTTTGCTTTCTTCATTCATAGTGTCTTGGTGTCATTCCACAATTCCTTTGGTCTTGGCTATTAGTCTTCAATGTGTCAAATATATTATTTTTTAAAAAATTTATTCTATTATTTTTTGAAAATACTTTTATTGGGCCTCTTACATCTTTTATCGCAATCCATATATTCCTCCAATGTGTCAAGCACATTTGCACATATGCCGTCATCATTCTTTTCAAAGCATTTTCTTCCCACTTGAGCCCTGATATCAGCTACCCATTTCTACTCCCTCCCTCCCTCACCTGCCCTCTGTCTCATGAACGCTTGATAAGTTATACATTATGTTTTCCTTTCTTGCATCATCCTCCGTTGCCCCTCACCCACGTTTCCATTATTTGTTCCCCTAGGAGGGGGTTATTGTGATTGATTCCTCCTTTCTCCCCCAACCTTCCCCTAATATTCCTGGTATATCTACTCTCCTTGTTGGCCCTGAGGGGGTTATCTATCCTGGATTTCCTGTGTGGTGGGCTCTTACCTGTAGCAGTGTGTATGCTCTGGTCTAATCTAATTTGTAAGGTAGAATGGAGGTTATGATAGTGGGTGAAGGAAGCATCAAAGAACTAGAGGAAAGTTGTGTGTTTCATCAGTGCTATACTGCACTCTGACTGGCTCATCATTTCCCTGTGACCCCTCTGTGAAGGGATGTCCAATTGTCTACAGACGGGCATTGGGTCTCCATTCCATGCTCCCCTCATTCACATTGGGTATGGTTTTATTCTGGGTCTTAGATGCCTGATACCTGATCCCATCAAAACCTTGTGATCACACAGGCTGGTGTGCTTTTTCCATGTGAGCTTTGTTTCTTCTCAGCTAGATGGCCACTTGTTTATCTTCAAGCCTTTAAGACCCCAGATGCTATATCTTTTGATAGCCTGGCACCATCAGCTTTCTTCACCACATTTGCTTTTGAACCCGTTTTTGTCTTTAGCGATTGTGTTGGGAAGGTGAGCAGCACAGAATGCCAGATTATTAGAACAAACTGTCCTTGCATTGAGGGAATACTTGAATGAAGGCCCAGTGTGAATCTGCAACCTTAATTCTTAATGTAGATATGAGTACATAGTTCTATTCCCCTCTTATTATATATATGTATATATATATATATACATATATATATATATATATATACATGTACACGTACATGCCTCTATTTAGGTCTCTATAAATGTCCTTTGCCTCTTCATTCTTTCCTCTATTTTCTTTTACTTCCCTCTTGTCCCACCATCATGTATGGCCTTCATTCGGGTTTAGTAATTCCTTTATGCTACATTGCCCTTGATTGATCCCTGCTAGACATCTTACGACCTTACTTCCATTGATTTTAGTTGACTTGTTGTTCCCTTGTCCCTGGTTTGGTCCCCCTCCCCTTCCTTTCTCCCATCTTCCCTTCTCCCATATTCTCCCAATACCATTGGTCCCGTTCTTTTTATCTCTAAATGATTTATCCTGCCTATCTTATCTAGATAGACATGCTGATACATTAATAAGTGCAAAAAAAGAGGCAAAGCCAAATAAAACAACAAAGGAAGTAAAAAGCAACAAAACAATAACAACAACAGCAAAAAGCAAGAACAAAATAACAACAAAGTCACAGACAAAAATGGAAAAAGCCTATAAGTAGTTCAAGGTCTGTTTGTTGGCCTTTATGAGTGTTTTCCAGTAGAGTCTGATGGGGTGTCACACTTTGCCTACAAAGGCTATTTTTGGCTTTCCCCGGGGATTTCATCAGTCTGCTCCCCTGCTGCTCTGCTGCATGCCCTCAGTGCCTCACCCCAGCGTGATGGGCCAGACCGTGCACTATTCCCACACTGTGTCTCCAGGGCTGTCCCCCTCAGCATCATGGTTCAGTGAGGGACGATGTGTCCCGTGGTGGGGTCAACCCTCCGGTCCTCCCCGTGCATTGTCTGTTCTGAGCAGGGACATCAGGATGTCCTCTCCTCCCTCCCCATCCCTTTGCATTTCTCCCATGTGCTCTAACCAGACGCATCCCTCGCCCCAAGCTGTAGCCCCAGTGCAGTTCTCTGAAGTGCATTCTTCTGAGGGGGGGAGGTGTTCACATAGTTGGGATTGGGCCAGCTCCGCAGACCTCTCTATTAGTTCCCTGGTACCTGCCGGTATGATGTATTCATGTCTTGGTGCATCGGGTTGAAGCCTGGTCTCTCTCTCCCTCTCCTGTGGAGATATTAAAAATGCCCCCACCCTGGGTGGATTAGTGCCCTGCTCCCCCACGAACTATGTTCTCTCTCTCTCTCTCTTTCTCTTTCTCGCTCTCTCTCTCCCTCTTATTTAGCTGGCTGACTGGATTGGGTTTGGCCCCAGCCATAGTTGCTGGACCTCACCGTAGGGATGTATGTATATAGTAGCTTTTCCCCTATGCCCCATTTTTTTTTAAGACTTACCTCAGTGGACTCATGTTGTATTTATCCTTTTGTGCTTGACTTACTGCACTTAGCATGATTTCCTCCAGTTCTTCCCATGTGGCGATGTGCTTCATGCGTTCATCACTGCATTTTAGGAACTCCATTGTATGTATGCACCATAGATTTTTTGATCCATTCATCTGTTGATGGAAATTTGGATTGTTTTCAACTCCTTGCAATTGTGAACTGTGCCGTGGTGAACACTGGAGCACAGATGTCTGGCTGTGGTTTGTTCCTTGCCTCTTCTGGGTATATGTCCAGTAGGGGGATTGCTGGGTCATATGGTAGTTCAATCTCCATCTGTTTTAGATATCGCCAAATCGATTTCCATAATGCCTGGGCATACCTACAGGTCCACCAGCAGTGGATGAGAGTTCCTATCTCCACACAGCCCCGTCAACACTTACTGCTTTCTGATTTTTTGAATTGGGATATCTTTTAGGGTGTTAGGTGGTATCTCATTGTTGTTTTAATTGCATTTCTCTTATGGCTAATGATCAGGAACATTTTCTCATATGCTTATTGGCTGTTCAGATTTCTGCCCCTGTGAAACTTCTGTTCAGGTCCTTTGCCCACCTCCTAAGTGGGCAGTTAGTTTGGCCTCTAAAGCCAGGTGGCATGAATCTAAAACTGAATTTTGGTTCTTGTGGGCTTCTTTTCATTTTACTCGGCTGGAGTTTGAACATGCATAGGAGCAATTGGTGGTCTGATCTACAATCGACCCCTGCTGATGCTAAACTTTACTGTCATCTCTTTCCACAGATGTCGAGTTGATCTGTATGTATTCCATCTGGCAAGGTCTGTGTATATAGTAACATTTTATGTTCAATCAATTTATTTGCAATCCAGAAGTCATCGATTTTGAAAAATTCTATCATATGATCTCCAGTGACATTTCTACCACTGAAGGCATACCATATATACTCGAAGATAAGCCGAGCCGAGTCTAAGCCAAGGTACCTATTATTATCTGGGAAACCAGAAACACGATTGACTCGAGTATAAGCCTAGGGTGGGAAATGAAGGATGCGAATTAACACAGTGACCAGAGGGGAGAGACGGAGAGCAGCCACAGACACATCTTTACCAGTTCAGCGGCGGCGTAAGTGAATCACTACGGGTGCTTCTGTGACTTGGAGCCGTCCATGTCATAGGACAGCTCTGATTGGTTAGATGTGAGTAAACAAACATTTAAAGCCCTGCAGAGTCAGCGGGGCTTTGAATGAACAGTGGAGGAACAGCAATCACCCCTGAGATGTTACACCTCGCTGGGGTACCACTGACCCATGTATAAGCCGAACCCCAGTTTTTCAGCACACTTTTTGTGCTGAAAAACTCGGCTTATACACAAGTATATACGGTAATTTCCAACTACTGATCCTTCCTCTTTGTTTCAACTTTCAAATCCAGTCACCAGTAATTATCTATGAATCTTGATTACATGTTTGGCCAATTTCAGATGGTGGAAGTTCATAGAATATTGTAATATTTTCATTTGGAGGTTTTAGTACTTGGTGGGTAAATTTGAATAATTGTCTTGTGTGGATGGATACTATCCTAACACCGATACCATTGAACTTAAGGATAGATCTTAGCAAGTTCTTTTAAATGTCGATTGTGATGCCATTTCTTGTCAAGTTGTCAATCTCAGCACAGTACACCATGCAACTAAAAATGGCCAATACCATCCATTGCCGCTCACTGAGCACCTAGGATGTGGGTCTTCACGTTTCATTTTGGAAGACTTCCCACTTTCCTAGTATCCATTCCAAGTTCCAGTTATTAATGGGTACCTGCGGCTATTCTTTCTCATTTTGAGTTGTGCCACAACAGCAAATAAAGGCCCCAAAGACTTGACTCCACTGTACCTCAACTTTGAGGAGAGAGCGCTATCCCAGTCACATTTTGAATGCTGGTTGACCAGCGGCCCTAATTTTCTGGCACTGTATCAGACCGAAGCATTGCTCTTCATAAGATTTTTCAGTGGCTAGTATTTTGAAGTAGACCACCTCTTCCCTCACCCAAATCCACCTGAGTCCAGTGAGACTTGCTTATCATGGGTGACCCTGCTGGCACTTGAAATATCTGTGGCACAGTTTCCAGCATCATAGCAATACAAAAACTACCATTGTATGACACGCTGACAGATGAGTCGTGAGAATCTCTTCTGTATACCAGATAAGGCTGTAAGACTTCACAGATTTCACTTAATCCTTACAGCATTTCAATGAAGTAGATCCTATTTCACAGCTATTTTGTTCAGCAAGAACACTGAGGCATTAGAGGTTAAGAAATCTGCCTTGAGTCTTACAATTAGTACATGGAAAAAGAGAGAGCTAGAACCAAGAATGCTGTCACTGATCAAAAGAAAGAAACATGACAGGCTTATGCCCAGTGAAGGGTGGGGCCCAGAGGTTTATCTGCTGACTTAATGGACATTTTTGCGCTCCACTCTGTGCCAAGAGCTGTATTAAGCACTGGGGATACAGCGACTGTGCGCTCAGGTAAGATATCAATCTAGTGGAACATAGGTAGGTTTCTTTTCTGTTTATATCAATGTAAGGTTGAGTTTCCTCTGACAAAACTTGTAACAGAAAAATTTGAGACTATAAAGAAAACAATGTGGTTTCCTATCTGAAAGAGATAAAAAGAAAGTTGGTGTCAAAGAGATCTAAAACTCTGAGGTGGAAAACGGAAGTTTGGGTATTATTAGGAAGTTGAAGATACACTGAGTGTCTGTTAAGAGTGATGGAATCTTTTGGAAATGATAACTCTGCACAACATGGTAACTATAATTCATGCCAACAAATGCTACACTTAAAAATGGTTCAAAGTTTGTTACATATACTTCATCACAATAGCTTTTTGTTTTAAGTAGAATGTAAAATTCATCCGTGACTCAGTTCAATTCACCATATCATCTCAAGTTTCTCCTAGTACTTGATTAGGTCAGGCCCAGCACAGCTGGATGAGACTCTCACAGACACTTCCAGGTTACCTCACTGTTGGATTTTATTCCCTCCCCACCTTCCTATCAAATTTCTACCTTTGATATCCTCCTGGAAAAGGCAAAGATAAAGCGTTCTGTGGAAGAGAGCATTCTCAGCTTCTTCTGATACTCAAGGCAACCTTTGTCACCATGTGCCTGAAAAGTGATCGCTAGGCAGGTGGCAGAGAAACAAATTTCAAACCCCAGGAGGTCACCTACCACAGACGGTACCATCATCCAACCACTCTAAGGTGAGGGTATCACACTATCCTGCAAAACTATTAGAAGTGGGTCAGCTGAGCCCTGGAATCTTAGCTCATGCCTGGGTCTTTGTCTCCCCATCGCAGTCACGACTGCCTTAACCTTTCCTTCAAGTGGAATGTTCCTTAGCCACTTAAAATAGTTTCAAAAATGTTTCACAGAAAAAAGATAAGGTCAAGGTTACACAAAGCTGGTTCAACCGTTTTGTGAGCTGAGAACTTTGATTTCCTGTTTGATGTGTTTCATTACTGCTCTAGAAGCAGAGTGAACGGCACTGCAGGATGTTCAAATAGGGCAGGAGTGAGGTCTTCAATTTCTTCAACACTAGCTTCAGTGGCTTGTTTGTAAATTTGAATAGTAGTTGTACTAACTGATTTTCAGTATACACACACACACACACACACAAAGGGGTGCCCCCAAATGAATTTTTTTTCAAAGCTATGAATTTAAATTTTTATACAAAACAATCGTATTACTTTCAAAGTCATCTCTATTATACTTAATACATTTGTCTAATCTGCGATTCCATTTCTTGGAAACATTTTTCAAATCCATCTGTTTGCATGGCTGACAGCACCTCCCTCATTTTTTTCTTCACTTCTTCTGCATCATCAAATTGCTGTCCTTTCATGTCTCTCTTCATTCGCAAAAACAAAAAGAAGCCGCACAGAGTGAGGTCAGAGGAGTCAGGTGCATGGGGGAAAGAGAGGCAGGCTGTTTTTTGCCAAAAGGTGGCACACTGAGAAGGCTGCATGAGTGGACACATTGTCATAGGGGTAAAACCAGCCCCCGTCTGCCGCAAATCAGGCTTCTTTTGTTGCAGTGTCACACAATCTTTTAAAAACCTCTAAATTGAAACCTTGATTAACAGTCTGACCTGATGGAATGAACTCCAAATGCACTACAAGTCAACATTTTCATCCCTTTGGAAAGTTGATGGACGTCCAGAATGAAGTTTGTCATCAATTGACATTTCACTTTTCTTGAAATGAGGAAACCACTCATATACTTGAGGTTTTTCCCCTGGTGTGTCCTTGTAAGCTGTGTTCAACATCACAACACTTTCTGTGACATCTTTCTTGAGCAGGAAACAAAATTTCACAGCTTCATGCTGTTCTCTTAAATCAGCCATCACACACCAAAAAAAATGAGATTTCAGCAATACGGTTTTTACAAAAAAATTCACTGTGACCAGAGAGAACTTTCCTAGGTGATGCCACTGGGTGCACTAATCAGAGCAAGTTGCTCACTGCTCACCTAGTGGGGGAAATGCATACTATGAAAGCTCCACCCAGCAGAGCTTTTTCCTTTTGCGTGTGTGTGGTTACCCCATCATATAGTGTCCTTTCACAGACAACATTACACTTCAAGATCAATCTGAAATGTTCTTTTTGATGACAAATGTGGTGCCGTACCTCTTGAATCTGTCACCACTGGCAGAATAACACATTTGACCGTCTGATGCAAAATGACCAATACCAGTCTGTTTCAACTCACTAATAACTAGGATGTGGATCTTTTGAGTTCTATTTCATTGTTGACAGCTTCCAATTTTTCTAGTCCATACTTGGTACATTCCACATTCCAATAGTTAATACGTGTTTGCAGCTGTTTCTTCTCATTGTGGGTCATGCCCCCCTCCCAACACCTGAAGGTGTCAAAAGCTTTACTCCATCCATGTCATTATAGCCAACACTACTTTGAGAAATTTTTTCCTCAGACATATATTGAGTATAGGTTTTCGGTAACTAATCCTTCCAAAGTGGACAGCTCATTTCTTCCTCATAATTTGTTCTTAGTCTGGGAGCTCCACTAAAAAGTGTTCACCTTGAGGACTCTACTGGTGTTTGAAATACTGGTGAGGTAATCTCCAGCATCACAGAAACACATAAGCCACCACAGTATGATAAACTGATAGACCGTGGTGGAACAGACAATTGCACTAACGATTTGTATTACTCAGTTGAAGTCTAAGGAAGGTAAGCAAATAACACCGCCATTGAGTCCATTCCAACTCATAGCAATCCTAGAGAGCACCGAGTGGAACTGCTTCCTAGAGTTTCTGAGTCTTGATGGTAGTAGACAACCTCTTCTTTCTTTTGTGGAGAAGCTGGTGAATTTGAACTGCCAACCTTGCAATGTCTAATCTAAAGCAGATAGGTATCAATGGACTGCTGCAGGTTTTACCACCCAGGGAATCCTCCTCACCTGTAAACAGGAATAATAATATGATCTTCCTTCTATGGTTTTATAACCTATAAATGAATTAATGTAGAAAGATGCTATAACACTACTATCATGTGTTTCTCGTTACTGCTATTGATGTTGGAAAAGAGTCTACAGAGTGAAATATGGGGAGGCAGTGGGTAGAAATCCAGTGCCAGGTTTTGGACCCTCCTTCTGAAGTCATGTTAGCCTTCTACACCCATAGTGCTTCCATAAATGCTGAAAGTATACTCAACGACAAGACTAGACCCATCATCTTTGCCCTTGAATTTGTGAAAGCCACACAAAGTCACAGAAAACCAAGGTGGGAGCTAATGCTTCCGTCCCTCTGTAAGTTTGCTATACCTGTTGACAAGCTGCTTTATGGCTTCTAACTTGTAGAGTCAATTAATTAAAGAATATTTGGGGAAAAAACACGGGGGGAAAATCAAGGTGTAAAAAAAGGGTAAATGGATTTGCCTGCCTGTCAAATTACCTGCTGCAGAAAAGTAGAATGGAGTGAAAAATGGACAAGTGGTAAATGATAAGGTTTATATTCTATCCCAAGGGTGCCAACTTTTAAGATAGCAGAGTCAATGCTGTCCCACACAACAACTGAAAAATTATTTGAGAACTATAAATACATTTTTTACAAACAAACACAATCACTGTTATCTGGATAATAGCTGTGGTAGATATATAATCATTTGTCAATTTGAGGATTAAGAGTGTAGGGGTGGAGTCTAGCTTGTCAATCATATCATAGCCAATGAGGCCTCTGTGTGGGCGTGGCCTTCTCCTGAGAATTCTGGGAAATCCAGTACTTCCTCCTTGGAGAGGAGAGACACATCTCTCTCTGCCACTTCCCTGGGAGACATTGCAGCTGACAAGACACATGGAACTACCCTAGTGCCCGGAGCCAAACAAGCCACATGGATTCAACCAGACCTCTGAAGCCGGGGAAGCCATGTAGAGAGCCCTGCCAGCGCTGAGATGCTTACAACACCACTGGATCCAAAGACTTTCTACCCACTGGCCTGTGATCGTCCTGAATTCAGCATCACTGCATGTGTTTCGTGACTTTGAAGGGGACATTATAGATTGGTGTCAGACCTATGGGCTAGTGTCAGACTTATGAACTTGGACTGAACTGGGTTGGGGTGCTTTCTCAATGTTCAATTCCTTTTGTATATAAATTTCTTTCCTATATACACCTATGTGTGTCCATGGATTGTTTCTCTAGTCTACCCAGATGAACACAATTGCCTTTAAATTTAAAAAAAAAATTTACTTTAGAGACGCATTTACAGCCCGAAAGAACCATATACAGCTTGGAAGTCACACTTTGCTGATGACTTTTCTATCTCATTCTGTACCAAACCTGTCCTTATTTCATAAATATACTTCTTGGAAGTATATCGTAGACCTTCATCAGATAGAGGCACCCTTAAGTTTATATCTGTCCTATTAAAATACCTGCCATGTAGCCCCTTAGATTAGGGGGGTGGGGGAAGAAGAATGATTGCATAGATGAACAAATTGATAATAGATACAGAACTTTCTTTAGACAATCTATCTGAAATATAAGTATTTAGTTTTTCACAAATCTCTACAATTTTAATTATGGAAATTTCTGGATTTCACCCAAATCAGTTTTTTGTGCAGGCTTATGCTGCGTATGCATATCATTAACTACAAATAGTCTTCCACTGAAGTTTTCTCTCTCACTTGATGAGCAATTTTCATAGAGGCTGAGACACCAGCTGAAACTATTTCACGAAATACTGGCGTGTGTATGGTAAATCGCTAAATTTCACATTCCTCAAAACCCAATTTGTTTCCTAGTTAAGAACTAAAACTGTCTTTAACCTCAACTTTCCTTTTTACTTCTGTTAGCACTATGAGGTCACTTTCATTCTCAAAAGTATTAATATTTATTTTAAATGCTAAAATAACATTTTAATATTATTTAATTATTTTTAAATAATTAAAATTATTTTAAAATTGATCATTTTATTGGGCGCTCTTCTAAATATCATAACATTCCATCATTCAATCACATCAAATGGCCAGGCCACTGTAGTACACAAATTTCAGTGGAGCTTTCAGGGGAAGATAGACTAGCAAAAAGACCAGGAGATCTAATTCTGAAAATTAGGCAATGAAAACCTTATGGATCATAAAAGAGTATTTCCTGACTCACTTGCTGTGGATAAGGTATCAACAGGGATCACTCACTGTGAGAGTCACTCACGTTTTGTAGGCCAGCATGGGCCAACAAGGACGGGGGATGGAGACCCTCAGTGAAATGGATTGGCACCATCACATCAAAGATGGGCTTGCATATGAGGGGATGCCCCACAAAACTGGAATTTTTTAAAAAGTGATGTAATTCATTTAAAAAAAAACTTATCACCTTCAAAGTACTCTCCATTAAACTTAATGCATTGTCAAATTTGCAATCCCATTCTTGGAAGCATTTTTCAAACTCATCTGTTTGGATGGCTGACATCACCTCCCTTGTTTGCTTCTTTACCTCTATGATTCATCGTTGAATCACTGTCTGTTCACATCCCCCTTCATTCGCAGAAACAAAAAGAAGTTGCATAGAGCTAAGTCAGGTGCGTAAGGTGGGCGGGGCAAGAGAGGCATGCTGTTTTGTTGCCAACAACTGGTGCACTGGGATGCCTGTCAGCAGGAGCATTGTTGTGGTGGTAAAACCAGTCCCCAAGCTGCCACAAATCAGGCCTTTTCTGTCATATACTGTTACACAATAATTTCAGAACCTCTAAATAGAAAGGTTGATTAACAGTCTGACCTGGTGGAATGAACTCCAAATACACTATCCCCCTCATGTCACATCCATTGGGGGAGGAGGGCTACTCCCTCATATATTATTATCATGAGGATAATGCCGGACCCAGCAACATTTACTTCTGTTGTACATACAGTCTCCATGAGTGGGCATCAACTCATGGCAACTAGCAACAACAAACGTTTCACATACTAATCCAAAAGCATATTGCTCCAATTTATGCTTCATCAGAGCTACTAAGTATAGCACATCATGGAACTTGCTCCCAACTTGAGTACCAGAACATATCTCCACTCACATTTGTATGACTTTCTTTATCATAAATCAGACCTTTTGCTAAAAGGGTGACATCAGTATCATCAATGTTTCAAAATGTCTTCTATAAAATAGCACAGTGGACAGATGTGGGGACTTTTATTCTCCAACGTTTGTGCCAATGGATGAAGGGAGGAGTTATTCCATGTAATGTAGTCAGTGTCTGTGGAAGATGACACCATTCCCTTTTAGACTTTAAGGAATATTGTAAATAAGGAGTGATGTCAACTGGTGTTTGCAGCTCACGTGCCCATTGTGCTGTCTTAATTAGTTTTCTCTATTTAACGCTTCGAGTTCTAATGTCTATCGCAATAGCTACACAGAAACTCACAGACAAGTTCAAGAGTAAAGGGTTTATTAAGGATGTAAACAAGTTGGAATGCCAGTGAGAAATGCTCAGGTTGAATTGTTTATCAGGACAGGTGGTAAAGTTCTGTCAAGTTGGCTAATAAACGCCCAAAGGGACAAACCACTCTACTGTAACCCTCCATTTGAAGGCATTTAGCTTATGCTGTGTGCGTCAACAAGCCCAACTTCCTGAATTAATTGCCCAGGTGCACCCCACAGCAGAAAGCCTCGGCCCAAACCACTCAGCTCTGCTTCCATGGCTCAGCAAGACCAACTTCCCAAAGTAAGTGCCCAGAGACACCTCACTCTGCAAGGCAGCCTCCTGCACAAAAGCACTCGGCTTGACTTGCTCCATGGGTTGGGAAGTCCATCCCTGTGTTCCATACTCTGGCTCCTGGTTCTGATACTGCTCCTCAGATGGTACAGATATCTTCTGGATCCAGAAGATTCACTGCACAGGCATATCAGGCCCAGAGGCTGAGAGGATTGGCTCCACTCCTGGTTCTTGCTGATAATGGGATTCCTTCTTCTACTCCCAGGGCTCATTTTCTACACAGCAGGATGGTGGTCCAGGGAATCCCATTCACAACTACTCACAGGTGAATCTTTTCAGTGTCTTCCCCAACACTCTTACCAAACGTAGGCACGGAAATGTCAGTTAGTGAGATTTAGAGAGTTGAGCTAGAAGGATCACCTTAAATAATGCATTGCCCATGAACACATATCCTTGCCTTGTGGGCTGGCCTTTCAGTTTCTATTTTAAGGACCAAATTGTGCGATCCTTCCCAAATATGTGCTAGAATCCCAAAGCAATGTACGTGGACAAATGGGACATCCTTTGGCTTCCCTCTTGCCCCAAAGCAAGAATCAGATGTGCCCCTATGCTCCAACTTTCACTACTTTTCCGACAACCATTCCTCCCTTGCCACTCTAAATCTATGCTAGGCTCAGTAATTCAGTGCAAGGGCCACAGAGAAGTCACAGAAAATATCCGCAAATAAGGTAGTTTATTAGGAAAGTTAATAGGTTACCTTGAGTAATAGTATCTAGTCATTGGTCTGCTCGGCCAGCAGTCAAGTCTCTCTCCAGTCCTCAGCCTCTCAGCCACCTGGTTGTTTGGCCTTTGCCTCCATGAGCTAGGAAGGCAGCCTGCCTGTTGCTCTCACACAGTTTCCAGATTCTCAAGCCAGGTGAGCAGAAGGGACCCCACAGTCTCTGTGCTGCTCCTCTAGGCCTCAGTGCCACAGCGTCTGACACCGGATGCATCTGGTCTCGGTAACCTCCGCCACTTCAGACAAAGATATTGGACGTGTTCTTTTTGGTCCTTTTCTGCAGCCTCTGAGACAGCTCATCCTGATAGCCAGGGCGATGGTCAGGAAAACGGACTAATCCCCTCTCTCACTGTTACACGTTCCTTATTTGCAGAATACCACTCAGTCACATAGGAGGAGTTATGGAAAGTTTGGTAGAAGAGACATATTGAGAAATTTCCCTCCAGCATAGATATAATCCCATTTGGAAATAGAGGTGTATTTGTTATGTTAATGAGATCATGTCTAAGTCGAGTGGGCTTAAAGCTGACCATTCTGATAAATTATAAAAAGAACAGAGTATACATTGAGACACATGCTGGGAGAAGATGCAAATGAATTCATAAGTATTGCTGGCTGAAATAAACTCACTCAAACCAAGCCCATTGCCTTCGGCAAGGAAAAACCCTCCCTGGATTTGAACTCCTGAACTGTGAGACAATACATCTCTGTTCCTGAAAGCCACTCACTTGTGCAATATTTTTGTTACAGTAGCACTCACTAAGTCCATGGGTCACAAACCACTCTCTTAGATTTCTGGGCTTGATTTTGACGCTTGAGGAAATGGAATATATCACTTTGCTGGGATTATTTTGCTTCTATGAAATATTGTAAGTACTGTTTATCAATTTGACTCTATCCAAATATTAAGATATATGGGATATCTCCAAATACACTTCCTTTTCTGTTGGGAAATATGTTTGGCTTAAATTTCAAGTCTGCTGTTAAACCTGCAAAGGCTTCCACTTGGAAATCTCTTCCACAGTCATCCTGAGGCAATGGAAGCTGCTCCTGTACTGAATATTCTTGGCCTTGGCTGTCCCTATACTTCCATCTCAGTCTTAGCCGAGCACCTGTCTCGTTAAAAACATTTCACGGTGGATTGATGAAGGAAAGGAAAGCCAATGGCATGTAAAAGAACCCTCTGTCTAACACTTGTACCTTTGCAGAAGACTGACTCTCTTTATTGATAGAAATGCCTGGTGTTGGCGCAGCCCTTGACCTTTCCAAAGCCATTGCTTCCATGGACGTTCTCTCCTCCCAGCACTCTGGGCTTGGCAATTATCTCTGGCAAAGTGCTTCTAATGATGTAGTCAGCCCTCTTGACTGTAGTGAGACAGTCCCTAGCCTTCCCTTCCTCGTATTAGATGTAACTAAGCTTCTAATGACTACATTATGGATTTTGTTCAACAACGAAAGTGCATCTCGAGTTC
The DNA here is from genome assembly GCF_050624435.1 of Tenrec ecaudatus. NCBI lineage: Eukaryota > Metazoa > Chordata > Mammalia > Afrosoricida > Tenrecidae > Tenrec > Tenrec ecaudatus. Next base: position 72,911,665 of record NC_134534.1, on the reverse strand, counting down.
ACTTAGAGACGCGGTCCACACTATAGTTGTTAATGGCTCTGAGTCTTGTGACTTGCTCAAACACACCCACCATCTTTACAGCGATCACTTTGCCCAAATCAATTGGGCAGCAGTGTGACTCCGTCACTAAGGGCTGGTAGAAACCCTTTCTTTTGGATGAAACAGAGAGCACTGCGCAATGGATAAGTGTTGTAAGGATGGCAACGTTGAGTTTACAGCAGTTTCTCAAAGTGGTGTGACTCTGATGCAAATGAAGTACCCTGCCCAAGATCAACCTAATCACACTTTCCAGAGGATGCTCATGCCCACAAAATGTGGCGAGCCTCAATTCCACAACAACCTTTGTCATTGGGGACAAAACCCCCCACAGTTCAATTTTATTTAAATATTTTATGAAGCAAATCCTATCCTCTTCCTACTAGATTCACGGAACTACAAAGAAGAATAAAAAGCTTTCTTTCCTACATATTAGGTAACTCATATACTTAACTCTCTATGTCCTCACCACAAACATGTAAAATAACTCGTGGTGTCAGCTGCCATCAAGTCACGGCTCCTATTCACAGTGTTGGCTGGCCCCGTGCCATCTTCAGATTCACTAGTGCGCTTGGGTTCATGGTTGTGGTCACAATGAAGTTTGAGTGCCCTCCATTCCCCGGGGCTCATCTTTCAGCACTATACTGGACACGTCTGCTGTGTTTTAGAGGGCTTTTGGTGACGAATTTTCAGAAGTAGATCTGCAGGTCTTTTATTCCAATCTGTCTTAGTATGAAACCTGCCCACCATAGATGACCCTGCTGGTATATGAACTAACTTCCAGCATCATAGCAATGTGCAAGCCATCACAGTACAACAGACTGGCAAGGCAGGTGACGATATGAAGCAGTAGATTCCCATTTTACAGATAAGGAAATGGAAGCATGGAAAGACTACATATCACTTCCACTATAGCCAACTTGGAAATAATGGAGTCTCCATCATTTTGATTGCTCATGTGAAAGGCCTTAAGCAAAATAGTTTTAAGATAATCTGAACTTTAGTCTGAAAGACCATTAGAAGGAAGCAAGAAGAGAGATACGATTTAGGTGTATGGCTAGAAGAAGGAAGGCTATTCTAGGCAAGAAGAGCAACATGGAAAAGATAATGGTTCTCTTGTTCTCAATACCAAAAACAAAACAAACAAACCACCTTACTGCCATCAGTCCTTTCCAGCTCATAGTGACATGTTGTTGTTGTTGTTGTTGTTGTTGGGTGCCATAGAGACTGTTCTGACTCATGGCGACCCTCAGTAGGACTGAACACAGCAGCACCCAGTCCTGCGCCATCCTTACAATTGTTCGTATGTGTGAGTCCATTGTTACAGGCACTATCCACCCATCCTGTTAGGGGCCCGCTCCCCTTTCACTGCCTTTGAGTTGGTTCCAACTCACAGGGACCATACATAGAACAGAACAAAGCACCACCGAGAGGTTTTCGGGATCTGACAATGTTTCAATGCTGTCCATCAGGTTTTCAGTAGCGAATTTCTCACAAGTAGACAGCTCATAATGGGGTCATAGTCTGGAAGCTCTACTGAACCTGTTCCCGTTGGATGACCCCGGTGGCATTTGAAATACCCGCGCTTCCTGCATTAGGTATAGTTAGGTTAAAATTTAGCATTCTATCATTGGTTTTCCTTTTAACCCATTCTTCATTTGTTCTAGTTTATTATTATTATTATTCTCTGCTTCCTTTTGGATTGAGGAAAAAATCTAACCAATGTCAATGAACAAATGGTATAGAAATTATTAAATGGGAATCTATTCTGCTGTGTGAACTTTCACTGAAAACATAATACAATTTTATTCTTTTTTCTTTTTCAAGGATGTGCTTGTGAATCCAAAGAGGAACACCTAGGGTCATTGATCAACTATTCTGACTACAGTAGGATAACGGAGCAATGCATTTTCTTGAGTACCACAGCATCGCACGGGAGACCAAACAAGGCGGCTAAGATGGCAGATGGCAGTTTAAGGCCTTAGTCACTGTGGATAACACTTAACATTTTCACAGCGCAATACCAACAAATACCAACAAATGACACTGGTAGATGAAGCAGTAGCAATGTAACAATAGCTTGTTATAATCAAATCTTCCTTTGTCCTCCATAAATCATACCACATAAGAACTTCTCCATCTGGAAGCATTGTTCAAGAAGCAGATAATCTTCATTTTCCAAAATATGGGAATGGTACCATTTTAAAATTCAAAGCAAGATTATTCCACTTGGGAGTGGGAAATGCTCAAAATAATAGATATTTTAATAACAATAATAATCACTTGCCTCCTTATCTTGGGTTGAGAGGTAAATAGTGCTACATTTGAATTAAGTAATTATCTACCTGCATTTTGAATAATCAGGGGGAAAGAGTGTGGTGATATTAGTCTGCACAGAGTCTCAAAATTGGAATAAATCGGGTAAATGATTTTCATTGTACATCGAGCATCATTGCCTTTGTATTAAATGGTAGGTAGCTTCGCAGATCTAACCCATTCATGACTGTTGTTGGATTGGCTGCCATCGAGTCGGTTCTGACCCACAGTGACTCTGCAGAACAGAGGAAATGCTGCCTGATCCTGTGCCATCCTCGCAATTGTTCCTGTGCCTGAGCCCATTGATGCAGCCACTGTGTCCTTCCACCTTGCTGAGGGCCATGCATGCATACATACATATTGTCTCAGTTCATGATGATGGCTGAAAACGTAACTAGTCAGCACTGTTTGTTATATTTAGCTATGTGTTTTCATGTATTGTCTCATTGTCTCCTTATACTAAGTTAGCAAGGAAGATCATTTGTTTGTTTGTTTGCTTGCTTGCTTTGTCCAAGTAGGGAGCTTGAGACACACTGTGGCTAAGTGATTTACCCAAGGTCACACAGCTAGGATGTGGCTTTAAGCTCCCTTCTCCCTCTCAGCCACCATATACCTGCCTGTTTGTGATGAAATCTACCCTTCATAATTTTCACTTTTACTAATCCTGGATAGGACACAGAGCTCACAATGACAAAGCCTAGTCTGATAACACACATGATATTCCTTCACATATCTAAAGTAGACTTTGCTTTATTCTATATGTCGCTTTATTAGCCAGGTCAAACACCCAATTTCTTCCATTATTCCTCAAATGTATCATTATTTTTAGTCCTCTAGACATGCCCACCTAGACATACTTTAGGCTTAGAATATCTTTGTTAGTGGGATGTACCCTGAACCAGCCACATCTTATAGGTGTAATATGACTTATGGGACGTGGATGGTAACTATCCTCTCTCTTCCCCCAAACCCTACAATGCAACTGCCTCATTCAGTCAGCCCAAAAGCAACTAAAGCCCCTATCTAGGTCTTTTTTCACACACATGACTTTTGCATCTCCCCTATTTTGAACAAGTGCAATGAGGTATTTTGAACCCCATTCATTCTACTTGACTTTAAACATACTAAATGGGTCTAGTCCAATCTGGATGGTACAAATTATCTGCCTTCGACTGCTAACTAAAGGCTGGCAGTTTGAACACACCCAGCAGTGGGATGCAAAGTAGGCCTAGCAATCTGCTCCCTGTAAGAGTCGAGGCAAGAAAACCTGTGAAGCAATTCCACTCTGTAACACATGGAGCCCTGTACATTGGCATTGACTCAATGGCGACTAACACCAGTGATATGGATGCAGCCACTTAAAATTCTTAACTCCTACTGGCAGCCTTTTAAATCAGGCCACGGCATAAATTAGCGGTTTGGAGAAAGCATCCAAGAATTCATAAACACATGACTGTCTATTATGGATCTATTAGAACCCCATCGTCTCCTCCTGCTTCACTGTTGTAAGGCTGAATTCACCTTCCCCTGCCCTCTCACAGCATCAGCGTCAATCTCCTGGGCGTTTCTTAGAAGTGCAAGCTCTGGGGTCCCATTCCACATCAACTGAAGAATCAGAATCTGTACTTCAACCAGATTCCAAGTGATTTTGTGTGCTCAGTTTTCTACCGCTGAAACAAGGGTCTCACCAAGACCCTTTTCCATCCTTAAATTTTCAAATCTTTTTATACCTTTCCTTACGTCAGTGGCTTGAATATTTCCCAGAGTTACCCTGCAGTTCTACATGAAGACAAGGGAAAATTGATGACAGATAAAAAGATACATTACCTCCTTTTCAATATTAATAACTGTAAATGAGAATTTTTAACTCAGCGCTGGTTTTACAGCCTAGTCATTTGATATCCGTCCTAATTGAATACCAGACTTAGAGCTGAGTTCCAGAATATGGTGTTCCCACAGAGACCCATGCCGGAAAAGGGTTCTGAGATAGCTTGTCTACCCAAAGGAAAAGGGGCAAAGAAACCTTTCCACAGGAGAAAAAAAGGGACAGGCTCCATTGGAATCACTTGTTCTGAGTTCCAGTTCCATGGATCAATCCCATATTGACTGCATTCCTCAACGGGAGCAACATGCACGGAAAGCAATGAGGTTTGCATGACACCGTGTCTGTGATGTGTTTGGTCCACAGTCTAGCATGTGTATGAGCTCAATAAAGGCTGAGTATTTTATTGTCATTTTTAAAATCTCTACAACAGGAATAATTTAAGTGTCCTGCATGGTACAGAGATTTCTAAAATGTATTTCTCTCAAGTTAATTCCAATTCCTGGAGACAATATAGAGTTTCCAAGACTGTAGCTCTCTAGGGGAGCAGACAGCGTTACCATTCAGCCATTCCACCGCTAGAGTCCGAAAGTGCAGCCACCAACCTCATGGTCAGTAGCCCAACACCTACTTTGCAAGTGGCTTCAAATTACCCCACGTGAGCGTTGAGTTTTTAAAACTCAGTTCTCTCGATCATCCATACAATAGAGGGTACATACCAACCAAATATATGTAGGCATCTGCTCTCGGGAAATCTGAAAATCAAAATGACGGTGAAAAAGAGGAGAAAGAAACCAACCACGGGCAGAGCTCCAACAAAACGTGTTTCCCGTGTGAACTTGAGGTTACCACAAGCCAACAGTCACCCAGGGTGTCTATGAATGGCTGGTCATAAAGATTTTATTATATCTTTGTCATATCAACTCCATATTCTTCTTAGTCTCCAGGTTCACTAGGGATTGCTTTGCTCTGCTGGTCCATCACAACTGCAGTAAAGCACTGGCAGGTCCCTGTGATTTTGTTGAAGATGCCCTTCAACTGAACATGAAAAATAGTGTAGTGAACACGACTAGTGAACACAAGGTAGCAGACAGCCTGGGAGACGCTTTACAGACATCTTCTATAGCAACCACAACCCAGCAAGCTTGCCCTTTCCCCATGCTGCTGCGGGGAAAACTAAAGCCCCTACGGTTTTAGGAGACTTCCCAGGTTCACAGAGTGAGTGAATTGCAGCAGCCCCATGATTCAAAGGCAGCACCATCTCATTTGCTCCTCCTACTAAGTCTCCTGGCAGCATGACTGATGCCTTACAGAAGGGATTTATTATTTAATTATAGATTATTTTTTAAGTTGCACAAAATTTCTATACCAACTTTTCTTCCCTCTCATTCTTTTTTCCCTTGTGTTCACTGTCATTTTAGATAACGGAGAGCAGATATTCAGTATACCTTGAATGTGATGATTTTTCCTAAGAAATAGGTTTTCCTACTCAAAAACTAATTTTCTTTCACCAACCTTAATAATAACACCAAGAAAATGTTATTGTCTTAAAGGAGATACAGGGTATCATCAGTTACAATGTCACCTTCTTATCGCAGTGGTCACTTACTAGAAGTAATCCATCTTGGAGGGCTCCGCTCTGCGATGCTCTGATGAAGCCACTGAGAGACAGTGAAGAGGATGAGAGTTCGTGGTTGTCGTACTCAGGGCTCTCTGGAAAACCAGAACCAGAAAGACATCATACATAAACATAGACATACAGTATGTAGTATAGCATACACATCCATGGTTCCAGAAGTTTGGGGCGGTTTTTTAAAAATCATTTTATTGGAAGCTCTTACAGATATCATAACCTTCCATAGTTCAATCACATCAAGCAGTATCATACAATTGCTACTGCAATCAGTTTCAAAACATTTCCTTTCTTCTTAACTCCTTGATATCAGCCCTCCTTTGTCCCTTCCCTCCCCCACCCTACACCCCAGGAGCCTGTTCTTTACTTTTTGTTTTTCCTATAATAGTTCTGGCGTGTTTTGTTTCTTTTTGCCACATCTTACACAATCCAATAAATCTGTTCACATACAGTTATGCTGTTTGATCCTATTGAGTGGAGTTACATTGCCATCAAAGCTATCAGCTCCCTATTCCTCTCTTCCCCACTTCTCTCTTCCCGGAACCATTACTCCTGTTACTGTTTCTGAAGGGTTATCTATCTTGGCTTTCATGTACCAAACACTCGTAAATAACTATATGCATAAGCATGTGCAAATCTAACATGATTAATGAGGTAAAACAAATAAAAAGCATAATAGCATGGGAGGAATATTAAATAACTAGAGGATATTTATATGGTTTATCAGTACTCTAACATCCCCTGGATTTGACATGTGACCCTTCTGAGAGGGACTGTCCAATTTTCTTACAGGTGGGTTTTGGGTCTCCACTACATGCAGGAATTAGTGAGAGGTGAGTGATGAGATTTTTAAAAAAGAAATATTAGCTTTCCTTTGGTTTATTATTTATCCTCTGGTTTAATCCCAGCTCAGACTTTTGCAGCAATGTGCTGCAGGTGAGAAACAAAGCAGGTGAGACAGAGGACAGGTCTGGGTGTGGGCTCTCGGGCTTTGTCCAGTGGGCAGGCAGCTAGAGCAATGGGCCAGGGTAGTAGCCCTCTGCCTCGCTGGGGCCTCTCTCAGCAACCACTGGAGCCACCACCAGATGCTCCAGCCTCCCCTGCCACTCTGCTCTCCCCAGCAGCAGCAGTGCCAGCAGGGAAACAAGGATGACCCAGGCAGGCTTCCGTAAAGTTTTAATCCGATGTTCACATAACATCCTATTCCACAGACTGTATTGTGTTAGGTGACAGCTGAATATATAAATTTCGTGAAGCAAGTTCATTAAATGAGTAAATTTATTACATTCTACCTTGGTATAAATTTTTCAAATATGTTCTCTCTCTCTCTTCTTGACAGCAAGTAGATGCTGACTCATAGCGACCCCACAGAGCAGAAGAGAATGGTCCCTGTGGGCTTCTAAGGCTGAAAATCTTTTTTTGTTTGTTTTGAATAAATCATTAAATTGAGGGCTCTTATAGCTCTCATAACAATCCATCCACCAGTTGTATCAAACACATTTATACATATGTTGCCACCATCATTTCCAAAACATTTACTTTCTACCTGAGCCCTTGGTATCAGCTCTTCTTCCCCCTTGCTTCGCCCACACTCCCACCCTCGTGAACCTTTGATAATTTCTAAATTATTTTTATTTTCATGTTTTACACCATCTGCTGTCTGCCTTCACCCATGTTTCTATTGTTTGTCCCCCTGGGGGAGCGGGTGTTGTACATCAGTCATTGCGATCAGATTCCCTTTCTCCCCCTTCTCCCTCCACCTGCCCCTACCCTCATGGTATCATTACTCTCATTATTGATCCTGATGGTTTTATCTGTCCTGGATTCTGTGTATCGAGAGCTCTTATCTGTACCAGTGCACATGCTGAGGTCTAGCCAGATTTGTAAGGTAGAACTGAGGTTATGATAGTGGGGGGTGGGGAGAACATTAAAGAACTAGAGGAATGTTGTGTGCTTCATCGGTGCTATACTGCACCCTGGCTGGCTCATCCCTTCACTATGACCCTTCTGTGAAGGGATGTCCAATTGTCTACAGGTGGGCTTTGTGTCTCCATTTCAATCCCCTTTTGTCATCGAAGTGGTTGTTTGTTGTGGGTCTTCTGGTGCCTAATACCTGATCCTGTCTGTGGGTTGGTGTGCTTCTTCTTTGCGGCCTTTGTTGCTTTCCTGCTAGATGGCGGACAGACTGACAATATTTAAAGGACCAGAAAGCCTCATCTTTCTCCCTGGAGCAACTGGTAGGTTCGGATTACTGACCTTGCAGTTAAAAAAATCCAGGGTTCCTGCCTATCTACCTGGATTTATTTTAAGGGCCATCTGTCCCTTGAAATGAATACATATACATAAATAGATGTAAATTTACTTTAAAAACTTAGCTCATGTGATGGTTAGTTGACAAGCCCAAAATTCACAGGTGAAGTGACAGAACAAGGATGTCAACAGTCTTGTGTCCTGAGGTTAAATCACAGGAAGACTGCAGAGTGAAGAAAGAGTACCGAAATATCTACTGACTACCTGAAGGCAGAACAAACCCTAAAGAAACTCCCTTTTCAAATGATTACATTAATAAAAGTGATTAAATCACATTATACTGCAATTACCCATAACCTATCATGTTGACCCATAAAATTAAACTTTACAGCTATCTCTTGAGGACTCAGTATTTTAAAGCCTAGGCAGAGAAATGAACTGTCAAGGAACTAATTGAATTCATAGAAGAAATGGATCCAATTATAATGGATTTACATAAAGGAGAGCTTTTTAAAAAGATACTTGCTTTTCTTTAATTGCAGACTTATCCTACAAGTATTATTGATAACCCCATTGTGTTTACATTTTAAAATGGCCATGACAGAAAGCGAGATGGGGGTGAAATTGGAGGTGTTTCGGATGTCGCTCTACCTCACCTTCCCTGTCGCCATGTTCTGGATTGCCAACCAGGCCGAGTGGTTTGAGGAGCATGCCATACAGCGCAAGAGGGAGCTGTGGCCACCTGAGAAGGAGGGCCAATGCCAAGAGCTAGAAGCATTCAAAGAGTGGATCTGGAGGCAACAGGGAGGAGAAGCTCCTGGGGGCTACCCAGCAGAACCCCTGAGGCCACCCAGCTTGCGTCCCAGCCCTTCAGCACCCCTCCCCCCAATAATACAACTCCTCAACCCTGTTAAAAAAAATGGCCATGTCCCTCTAAGTTCTCTAATACTCAGCTTACAATATCTAGAGGACTCAATGAGATAACACGTGTGACTATTGGCTTAAAATTAAATCTAAAACTACACTAAAATAAAAGCTCACTTAAATGTTAAAAGTGTCTCGAAAGCACTGTCCAAATGTCAGTCATTACGTCTGTGACAGCACTTCAGGACAGTCTACTCTTGATCTGAGCAGGCGATCCGGTCTTTTCTTGGGACTGGTGAGTTTGAGCTGCCAGTGTTTCAGTTCGCAGCTAGTGCTTAACCAGGGTGTCATTATGGCTCCCCAGGGGTGGGAGGAGGGAAAAGAAAAAATGTATGTGCTTAGGATGCATTGAGTGATCAATCGAGAAAAGGATAGTGAGAAACGTTGCGCAGCTTAAAGACTATAGTCAATGTTCTAAATCATACAAGCAGAAACTACTGGCTTGCTGCGTTTTGTTTTGCATATTTCCACTACTAAACCCCAAACCCAAAACCTGTGGCAAACACTTGTACCCTGACACATGTGGGCTCACCATGACTTGTCAAGTCGAGTAGGTGGTTCTTGCAACAACGAATATTTTCTTTTCTTTTTTTTAAAGATGTCATTTACTTATTTTAAAACTTGGTGACAAAATCTGTGGCTCAAACATGGAAAATTATAAAAGGTATTCTGTGAAACCTCCTTCTACTACCATTCCTTGTTTCTCTAGTAAAAATCCTCACCTCACCCCCGAAACTACCTCTGGTAGTTTTCCTATCCTCTTTATAGTATGTGATATACACTTTATTTTTCACTTATCAAAATATCTTCAAGTTCTTTTCTTGGTTACTTAACTTTCAATCGATAAGAATTCTTCTTTTTAGCAGTTTAAGCTTTAATATGTTATATTATGCAGCATAGTTCAAGATTAATATTAAGAAGAGTTGTACAAACATTACCACAAATTTCAGAATGTTTTCTTCTGGTAATCATTGTTTTTTTTCTTCTTTTATTTTTTTAATTAATAAATCTTTTTATTGGGGCTCATACAACTCTTATCACAATCCATACATACATCAGTTGAGCAAAGCACCCTTATACATTCGTTGCCCTCGTCATTCTCAAAATTCGCCTTCCACTTGGGTTCCTGGAATCAGCTCGGTTTCCTTTTTTCCCCTACCCCTCCCTACCCGCTCCCCCCTTTCCCCTGCTCCCTTAATAGTTTATAAATAATTATTTTATCTTATCTTACACTGCCCAGTGTCTCCCCTCACCCACCTTCCCATCGCCCATCTCCCAGAGAGGAGGTTACACATAGATCTCCAAGATCGGTTCTCCCTTTCTACACCCCCTTCCCTCTCGATGTCACCACTCCCACCACTGGTCCTGAGGGGTTCATCCGTCCTAGATTCCCTGTGTTTCCAGATCCCTACTGCACCGCTGTGCATCCTCTGGTCTAACCAGATCCGCAAGGTAGAATTGGGGTCGTGATAATTGGGAGGGGAGGAAGCGTTCAAGAACTAGAGGAAGGTTTTGAGTTTCATTGTTGCTACACTGAACCCTGAGTGACTCATCTCCTCCCCACTACCCCTCTGAAAGGGATGTCCAGCTGCCTACAGATAGGCATTGGGTCCCCATCACGCACTCCCCCTCATTCACGGTGATGTGATCCCCCCCCACCAAGAAACTTTTCTTAACAATAAATAAAGTGATATTTTTAATCAACTATGATGAAGAAAAAGCAAGCTTCTTTCTATTATTGCTTTTAAAATATAATATTGTTCTCATATGAATAGATATTAAAATTTTATAGAGGAAAATGCTATAGCAATGTAACATTGCTACATAGACACCAGGCACTTAATTTTATGATATTGCTTGTATTTATCAGATGGTAATATTTTGTATTCTGCTGTGATTTCTTGATAAAAATAATTTTGTACCAAATTTTGAATTCCTAATTTTATGGGGTTTATTCTTAATGTGGAAAATCAAAATTACGTAGACTTTAGGCCCTTTATAAGTACTCTAGCCTGATTGGATCTGTCACGTGGGAGAGAATGTGATGAGAATAGACCTTGGGGAAGACAGAGAATCAAGGTTTGAATTCCACCCTCTTGCATAGCTAGTATTCCATGTACCATCAAAACTAAAAAATAAATGCACAAAAGCAGCTCAGACTCACTGCCATCAAAGTTACTTCATCTCAGACTGCCAAAAGAATATAAATTTACCTTGACTTGTAAATTACAAGGCAATCTTTATACAAGAACTGCCAGAAACATAGAAGTACCTGTCACAAAGCAGTTTCAGTAAAATAATCACTCAGGTACTAATTGGAGAAATGCTTATAATAAATCCGGAGGCAGTCTAGCTCCTTGTTTTTGACAAATAATAATACCATATACTTCATTTCAGTTAATATGACTGCGTCGTGAGTTCCTAAATGGAAGATAGAAAATAAAAATTAGCAAAATAGAAACATGAATCCTGAAACTATATCTTCTTAGTCACTGACAGTTAACAAGATATGTTTAAGTAAACAATCATGCTATTAGATAAAAAAATTTTAATCCTAAAAGAGAGAGGAAAAGAAAGAAGGAAGGAAGGAGGGAGGGAGGGAGAAAAAGAGGGAAGAAAAGAGGAGCAGGAGTAAGCAGGAAGTTATGGGAAGGAGGGGTATGTATTGAATTCTGTTCCCTCAAACATGTGGTATAAACCCTAAACTCCATGTCTGGGGTTTGTGTTAGGCTGGGTTGTCTAGAAAACCCAATCTGGTGACACTCATCTATGTATAAGAAAGAGCTTGATATCAAGAAGTAAATATATGCCAGGAAGCCTACCCCAGTCCAACGCAAGCCCTTAAGTCGGATGCTAGTCCTTGATTCCTTCTTCAGACTCATATAGCCACATGCCAGTGACATAGAATGGTGAACTGGGAAGATCACAAGCTGGTGGGTGCAGTCATGTGGGCCCAAGGTTGGTGGAAGCATGGCAGGGAACCAACAATTCTTGGGGTCAAGCAGGGTGACCCACATGGGGCCATGAATGCAGGCAGCGTTCCAGTAGACAGAAAGGTAAAGGGGCAGAGAGAGAGCCATTCCCAGAATCCCTTCCTCTCATATAAAAGGCCACACCCCTAAGGAGGTATCATCAAGCTACCACTTGACAGACCTGACTCTACCGCTAGCCAGGAGTGTCTCAACAAACGAAAACTCGCAGACATTGAGTGCATGTAACTCATAGTGATCCCATAGGACAGAGTAGAACTGCCCCTGTGGGTTACCAGGCCTAACTTACAGGAGTAGAAAGTCCATCTTTCTCCTGCCAGGAGTGTCTAGTTGACATAATAAAATCATTCAACAACCACAGGGTTTTTGTTTTTTTTTTTCCTCAAACGTATTATTTATTTATTTTACATTTTATTAGGGGCTCATACAACTCTTATCACAATCCATACATATACATACATCAATTGTGTAAAGCACATCCGTACATTCTTTGCCCTAATCATTTTCAAAGCATTTGCTCTCGACTTAAGCCCTTTGCACCAGGTCCTCTTTTTTTCCCCCTCCCTCCCCACTCCCCCCTCCCTCATGAGCCCTTGATAATTTATAGATGGTTATTTTGTCATATCTTGCACCACAGGGATTTATTAGCATTTGGGAATAGGCTTTCTTTGTTATGTTAATTAGGCAGGGTTAGTGTAGGTTATATCTTCAGTCAATATCAAAATATGAAAGAGATTAAATAAGATAGAGGAGCAGAGTTGGGGTGAAGGGAGATGTTGCCACCTGAGCATGGACCAAGTGCAGAAGCTCTGAGAAGACAAACAGAAGAGCCAACCGTGGAAAGCCTTTGCCTAGATCTAGCTTTCTCAATTGACAGAAAATTATTCCTTTGTCCATTTTTTTAAGCCATCCATTGTGGTATTTCTCATGTAACTAAGAAAGTGTGTAGTATAATGCTGTGGGGTCTTTAGAACTGATTAAGTTTTAAATCTGTTTAAAATTCATCTAAGTAGAGATGAGAGGACAAAAATCATGTTATCGCCATCACAAGTCATAATCACAACTCCAAGGTTGCTTAAAGGGTTATTAAGATATACGTACACCAATAGTACTTGAGGAAAATATTCAGCAAAAGTATCTCTATTTTTGCTAATGGTGGGGGGACTAGGACTATCTTTCTCAGAAGTTGGCAAGCCATGCAGACAAAAATAAGAATGAAAATATTTTAACAACACAATTAACAAGCTTAATTGCACTTCCAAAAAGGAATAAATATTATTTTAAGCTCCTATATATTATTCAAAAAGTAAACTAATTATGATACTTACAAGATAAATGTAGAGCAACAAAAGAAATACCAATAGAAATACAAAAATAAATAATGTAATGTAGGAAACCGTTGATGGAATGGACAGCATTGTAGAACCAGACACGACCGATAAAGTCCAAAGCTAGTTCTTAGAATTCAAATTAAATAGATGAATCTTGGGCAGTTGTGGCAGCAAAAAGTACAAAAGAGAATAACCAAATATTAAAAAGAGAAAACTTACTCCCTTAGTGCCAGCTAATCAATTCTAACTCATAGCGATCCTATAGGACAGGGTAGAACTGCCCCTGTGTTTCTGAGACTGTAACTCTTTATGGGAGGAGAAAGCTCCATTTTTCTCCTGTTAAAATAGAAGGAGAGCATAATTACACACAGGGATGCGCGGGACCAATTATAATGATAAGAAATCACTATGTAAAACTATGGAAATAAAAACTTTTAATCTGAGTGAAACAGGTAACTTCTACAGAAATAATAAAACACTGATTCACAGCATACTCCACACACATAAAATTAAATAAGTAGTCTCAGATCTAAAGAACTAGTCCTAGTAGAAAGTTATCAAAGTCACATTTCGTGTGAGTTTTGCAAAACAGCCAAGAAAAAGGTTGATTTTTTTATATCCATACTACTTCAGAGCACAAATAGGCACTTCTGAGTTTCTGAAACTGAGAAGTTTCTGCAAGTCTAGCCTAACACTGATAACTTAATGTTGCAAAACAACACCCACGAATCCACTATAGGTCATTTTCATTAATGAGCATAACTATAAATATTTCTATGTGAAATGTTGGAAAACAGAATCCAGCAACATAATGATTGAATGCGTTTTATAAACAAGCAAGATACTAAGAGTTCCTCTGGAGGACAAATCACATACAAAGAAATGGGTCATCTCAAATAACTCTAGATATAATTGATAAAATGTAAAACTGTTTCTAAATTAAAAAATAAACAAGGAATATATTAGGAAGGAGGGGAAGCTGCCTTAAGATAAAGTATACCTGCTGGAAAGTTAAATACGATACTGTGGATGTTGAGTAATTCTTATTAAAGTCAAAAAACAGGTGTGCAAGTTGCTATGCTGTACTCTTCTTTGGGTTTTATTCAATACATTCAGATGTCAAAATAAATAAGAGAAAATTTGTGACTATTTGTAGAACATAAGACTGCATTGAGTTATGGTCAATTACTATCACCCTGATCCCTTGCGGGACATAATTCTATATGCTTGTGGCTGTGGTCTCGTTTTCAAGGATCCTCTCTACTACACTAATCGGCAGGATTAGGGTGGGATTGACACATGATCTTAGGAAAGGATGTGAACCAAGCTACCCACCTTCGTTTCCTTGGAGGCAGCTCTAAACGCCCTAAAGGGTGGGAGCCCTGGTGGTGTAGTGATTACTTGTTGGGCTGCCACCAGCAGTTCGAAACCACTAGCTGCTGCCTGGAAGGAAGACAGAGCTTTCTCCTCCCATAGAGTTACAGTCGTGGGGACTCACAGGGGGTGTTCTACCGTGTCCTATAGGTTTCACTATGAGTCAGCATCGAGTCAATGGCAGTGAGTTTGGTTTTTGTCTGTTTGTTTTATCTAAGACTGTGATTTAAGACATCATGCTTCATTTTTCCTAGGTGGTATGGTCCATTAAATGACAGCCACACCCCCATCAAGGCCGTTCCTCGGGATATATGAGTCGTGTGGGATGCAGAGAGAAATCGCAAGGTGATTTGAAAGAGTATGTCCAAGATTCCAGTCTGAAATGGCAGCAGCCACTAAAAGTAGATGCATGGAGACTTAGAGGAGCAGCCCTGGGACTCCGGGGTCCCTTCTCCTCATCTGGCCTGAGACAGTGGAACTGTGAGACAAAGGACAGGCAGGCTGGCTCCTGGTCCATGGAGCTCTGTCGAGGCCCAGAGAGCATGTTGCTGAGAGAGTCAGGACAAGAGAGAGACTTGGTTGCTGACTGAGGAGAGGCACAGCTGTGGACCCATGCCGGTATCCTCACTGTTTGCTGATCCTGACTTGCGTTTGCCTGTGAACTTCCCTCATAAAGCCTCATAATTGTGAGTGTTGTCTGTGAGTTCTGTGTGGCCATGACAACAAATTCTCAAACCCACATAGAGATTGAGTGCCTTGGGAGGAACGATGGGAGTCAGAATATGTAAAGAAATATGGATCAGGGAGGTATGTTGACCTCTGCCTTGTAGCGTCACATACACACACCTATACATATATATGTCTAATTCATACATATATACCCAGACTTATAATTTGGTAGTGGTTATTATTGCTTCTAATAATATATCTATTTTATGCTCCTAATTTATATATTTCTTTTAAAAATGTTTTATTAGGGGCTCATACAACTCTTACCACAATCCATACATACATCAATTGTGTAAAGCACATCTGTACATTCATTGCCCTCATCATTTTCAAAACATTTGCTCTCCACTTAAGCCCTTGGCATCAGGTCCTCTTTTATTTTCCCCTTCCTTCCCCCCTCCCCCCTCCCCCCTCCCTCATAAGCCCTTGATAATTTATAAATTATTATTTTGTCATATCTTTCCCTGTCCGACATCTCCCTTCACCCCCTTTTCTGTTATCCGTCCCCCGAGGGAGGAGGTCACATGTAGATCCTTGGAATCGGTTCCATCTTTCCAACATACTCTCCCTCTACCCTCCCACTATTGCCACTCACACCCCTGGTGCTGAAGGTATCATCTGCCTGGATTCCCTGTGCCTCCAGCTCCTATCTGCACCAGTGTACAACCTCTGCTCTATCCAGACTTGCAAGGTAGAATTCAGATCATGATAGTGGGGGTGCGAGGGGAGGAAGCATTTGGGAACTAGAGGAAAGCTATAGTCTTCATCAGTTCTACATCACACACTGACTGACTCATCTCCTCCCCTAGACCCCTCTGCAAGGGGGTCTCCAGTGGCTGACAAATGAGCTTTGGGTCTCCACTCTGCACTTCCCCCTTCATTCACTATGGTAAGATTTTTTGTTCTGATGATGCCTTATACCTGATCCCTTCGACAACTCGCGATTGACACAACCACTGAAGACAAAGTGGGTGAATAAGCAAATGTGGTGAAGAAAGCTGATGGTGCCTGCCTATGAAGCCCACATGGAAGAACACACCAGCCTGTGTGATCACAAGGTGTCTAATTTATATATATTTCATAGCAATTACCAACTGATCTCCTTTTCTAGTATATATTTTAATGGCATCAAGCTGTTCTTCACTTTTATTCCCATCACCAAAAATAACAAGGGACTGTTATCTAGAAAGCAAATCACCCTATCCCTACTTTCCATCCTTAGTAGACACTAATAAGCATATTTTCTGGTCAGATCATTTCATAAATGTGAGAACGTACATTATTGGGAGTCTTTTTTTTTTTACTAAAATGTCCTCCAGGTTCATTTATGTTTCAAGATATTGCCAGGGCTCAATTTTCTTTGTAATTGAATAGTAGTCCATTGTATGTATGGAACACATCCATTCGCCCATTGTTTAGCACTTAGATTTTTTCCATATTTTTGTATAATGTTTCCTATTTGTCTCTCATAAATGTCCAGAGTGTGACACAGAGCTAAACGGAGCTGTGTACTACTTGCCCAAACAGGGTTGAGTCCCACCTCAACCAGCCTCAAGTGCAAGGAGCCAAGAACTTGAAAAAGACAAGCCTGCAGGCATGCCTGAGAAGAGGCTACCCAATGGAAGAACAGTATCCTACGTGTTCCCAAGCTTGAATTGTAACTGGTTACCTTCCTCATGAGCCTTAATCATGGATATTGTGTGTGAGTTCTGTGTGGCCATGGCAATAAATTATAGAGCGCACAGAAGGCAAGTGTGTTGTGGGAGAGATGGTGGTTTGCGCTCATTAAAAGGTTAGACTAGCATGGAGACATGTCTGACCTCTGTCTAATAGGAGTCATCGGTGCTGATGATCTTGATCCTAATTCTTCCTCCTGAAGTTAGAGGAGGTGAGATGCCTTCACCATGTCTTTCACAATAGAACAAGCCAGTTAACTAGCCTAATGCAGTGTTTAGTGTTTCTCGTCTGTATTGCGTCTGGGGTCTTAAAAGCTTTCAAATGGCCATACGAGGCACCATAGCTCATCTCTATTTGCCTGGAGAAGCGGGGGTGGGGATGGAAAGGAGAGTCAGGAACAGAAGGGGAGCATATGGAATGTGTGGTTGTCTCCTTTGCCAGGAGGCCAAACTGGATGGTTCCCAGTGACTCTACTGGACATTTCATACAATAATTCTAATCAAAAGGGAGGAGAAGCAGGAGATAGTTTCAAGTTCTCATGGACTATGACCTTTCGGAGGTCATAAAATGGGATGAGCTGTGACCTCTTCCCTGGGAGAGGGACAGCAGAGAAGGGGGGAAGGGAGACTCCGGATAGGGCAAGATATGACAAAATAACGAGGTATAAATTACCAAGGGCACATGAGGGAGGGGGGAGAGGGGAGGGAGGGGAAAAAAAGAGGACCTGATGCAAGGGGCTTAAGTGGAGAGCAAATGCCTTGAGAATGATTGGGGCAGGGAATGTATGGATGTGCTTTATACAATTGATGTATGTATATGTATGGATGGTGATAAGAGTTGTATGAGTCCCTAATAAAATGTAAAAAAGAAAAGAGGAGAAAAAAATGATTAGGGCAAAGACTGTACAGATGTGCTTTATACAATTGATGTATGTATATGTATGAACTGTGATAAGAATTGTATGAGCCCCTAATAAATTGTTAAAATTTTTAAAAAAGGGAAAAAAAAGAAAGAAAGAAAATGATTAGGGCAAAGAATGTACAGATGTGCTTTATACAATTGATGTATGTATATGTATGGACTGTGATAAGAGTTGTATGAGCCCCTAATAAAACGTTTTAAAAAAAATGGGATGGGATGAGCTCCTGAAAGTATTGCACTGAGATCATCTTTAAACTTCAGCTAAAAGTAACCTTTGTGGTCTTCTTAAGATCAAATAAGAGTCTCACTACTATGGAATGTCTTTCTTAGCTAGCACAGAATGTCTGCCTTGAGTATTGTGCTCCTTTAAGAATCACCTATATGGTGTCAAGTTGACAGAGTAATGTGGAAAAGTAGATAGGAATTTTAGTGAATTTATATTAATGAGTAGGAACTACTTGGAAAAAAAGGATAGGAATGATTGCCCGACTCAACAACAGTAATCAGGCTCAACTATTCCTGAGGAAATTGTTGAATTGTTGAATTTTCTGCAGACTATATGCTCAACACAATAAAATAAAAAGTTTAAGAAGATATGAATTATACTGGGAGAAAAATACTGTAACATATATAACGCATGAAGGATTAATAGTTAGAATATGTAAAGAACTACTACCTGTTAAAGAAAAAGAAAAATAGGCCATAAAATATGGAAATGTTATGTAAATAAGCCTTTACAGCTGAAATTCAATGACTATGAACAATGTTCAACCTATTTGCTCCACCAGTCACCATAGAAATGCAAATTAAGTAAATTTTGTGTGTTTTTAATGATAAAATTAAGAAGGAATTCTATCTTATCCATTTTTACAGAGCTTTTTAGGGACCAATTTGGAAGGATATTTCCAAGTTTATAGTAGCTATCACAAACACACACCTGGTGATGTAGTGGTTACACTCGGGCTGCTAACTGCAAGGTCAGTAGTTTGAAATCACCAGCTACTCCTCTGGAGAAAGATGGGGCTTTCTACTCCCATAAAGAGTTACAGGCTTGGTAACCCACAGGAGCAGTTCGTCCCTGTCCGACAGGGTCCCTATGAGTCAGCATCCACCTGATGGCAGTGAGTTGGAGTTCTGAGTTTATTACACTTCTAGGGTTTGTTTGGTTTTACACAAGCTTGCATGCAGAAGGATCTTTATTTCAACACTGATATATTAAGGGTTTGGGGGGAAAGCCTGAAACTAAATATCTATCAATAGAAGAATGATTAAATAAATTATAGAATCCTATACAGACATTGAAAGGAATAAAGTAAACCATTATGCTGGCATAAAAAAACCTTGGGTACATCCAATGGAAAAGAACCACGAACAAGCCAGAGATGTTTCTTTGTAAGACAAGGCAAGGCAAAATAACAATTGTATTGACACGTGAATGCAGGAGATGGCACAGTCTAAAGGAGAATGGCTGTCTTTTATTTTATGTCCTCATTCATTGCTTGAAGCTTTTACAAGAACGTATTCATATATTAATTAAATAAGAGACTCCAAAAGGTTGTAGAAAATAGTTTTAAAATACAAAACTTATAAATATAAACTTTATTTTTCAACATAAACTCCATCAAAGTCAAGGCAATGTGTATGTATGATACCAGCCAATCAGTCCATTTCTAAAGAATTGAAGACCCTGAGAATTTAACCATGTCAATGCAGAGTTGTTTACATTGTCAACTGAAAAATAAAAGGGAAAATGGTGTCCTTTAAATATTTTCAAAGAGTAGGAAATTAAAAAGAAGAGAGAAGTATCCATCGCTGGCCTGTAATGTGGACACCTGACAATTCCCATTGATATCCGTGTACAATTTCCCTTGTTTGATGAGAAGAGTGAGCAGGAACACTGCCATTGTGGAGGACTCTCTGGTGAAACTTTCTATTTTTCTGCTAAAGATTTGGTCAACTTTCTCAAAAAAACTTTCATAATAAGTTATAGTTATTCTGCCCTCTGGGAAGCCAACAAGCTTTGACTGAATCACTTCCGCCTTTTGGTAGCCAATGCGTTCATTGTGCTTTGTCTTCAGGATCATATCGGAAAGGACATGTTCCATTGCCTTTTACAATTCTTTGAAGAAATGCTTTTGGGTCTTGATCCCTCTTGTTTAAAGTTTCCCTTAAAAGCTCTTTTCTTACCTGTAGCTCATCTGGGTGCAGCACTTTGGGCCGAGAGTTTTCTCACCTTTATTTTTTCAGTCAGTGCTGTGTACACTGAAGCAAGTAAGATTTAGGTGGTGTTTTCCATTGGTTCTGCTGGTAATTGCCCATCCTCTTCAATTAGTGCATAAGCAAGATTAATATTTTCCTCCCAAATTGAGGTGAATGGTATGTTCCTGAGGAATTCATCTTTGTCTTAATTTGTCCCTTCTCAAAATGAGTTATCTATTTATATATTGCTGATTTCTTTGGAGGCATTGACCCCATAAACTTTTTGTAAAGTATCAGTGATTTCAACATCGTTGCAGCAAATCTTCACCATAAATCTCATGTGTGTTCGTGTTTCAATGTTAGCAGGATTCCTGTTTCTCTGATAGGAGCGCTTCTTCAATCCAGCGCCTTACATGCCTCAAACTAGATCCGGCTTGGACAGGGTATAACTAATTAGCATAAATGCATTTTGGTGAAAAAATGGAAATATATGCAGGGTTGGTTTTTTTCACAATGTCTGTTTCCAATAACCCTCATGCAATAATGCACAATTTAACAACATCCAAAAATGTATCTCCTTTTGGGTAAAAACAATACTGTAAACTGTTGTAGAACATATCAGTTGCCTCTTAAATTCTCTACATCAACACACCGTTACCTGTAGAATGAGAATTTTGTACTTGGCTAATTTTCCAGTGTCTAGCCTTGTAGAAGTACATATAGAACACTCCTTGGAAGTAAGAACAGTAAGGCTACATCTCACCCATTTTGGACATGTTGTCAGGAGGCACCAGTCCCTTCAGAAGGACACCATGCTTGGTAAAGCAGAGGGTCAGGGGGGAAGAAGGCCTTAAATGAGATAGCTTGACATAGTGGTTGCAACAATGAGCTCAACAAACATTGAGGAGGATACAGGCCTGGGCAATGCTTTACTCGATTGTCCATGAGACACTAGGAGTTGGAACTGACTCGAAAGCACCTAATTAACCAATGTTCCCTAGTAACCTTTAAATTTCTATGAACCTATAGAATATAATTGAAATACTTTTATACTTTGGCAACTTTTACATTAACAACTTATATTTAACTGATAAAACACCAATCTTATAAATATATTATTACTGTCATAAAGAGCTTGCTTTCTATATAATAATGAAATCTTGTCTGCCAAGCACATTAGCTGCTTTTGTAGTTAGAATGATACAATATTTAGGTTAGCTATTTATCTTGTTAGAACACCCATTGGTCAATAGATTTTAAAAGAAAACCAAACCCATAGAGACCCTGTAGGAAAGAGCAAAACTGCTCCATAGGTCCTGAAATTGTAAAGCTTTTTGAGAGCGGACAGCTTGATCCTTCCCCTGAGGCATGGTCAGATTTGAACTGCCGGCCTTACAGTTAGTAATGCAATGCCTAACCCATAGTGATACTAGGTCCCCTAAAAGGAAATACAGGATGAAAATCACACAATTGTTCCAGTTAGGAAAGATTATCTGGCCATATTGAAAGATTGTGTGTTCCCTAAAATCTTTTTCTCAAATCTAACCTTTAAATCTGGTGGTTGAGGGGAAATAACAGGATGACATAATGTAAAATGTTCATGAGAGGAAAATTCCTTTCTCCAGAAGAAATAGAGAGTGTTTATAGAAATTGGAGTCATTTCATTTGAAATCTCTAAGAGAACATATTCCCAGTTCTTTAAAGTATATAGAGAAAAGTAAAAAGACACCATTTATAAAGAAGATATTTTCATGCTAAATTACCTGATTAATTTACCCAACCTCTCCCAAATAATCACTACCTAAGTAGTATACACTAAAGGAAAGAAAAAGACCTATCAGATTCATCAGCAAAGATTTCTACCTAACCCTGTAATGTCTGAATTTTTATTTTCAGGGAAAATTTTTTGTTTTATTCTTTAGTTATCAATATGGTTATCTATCTACATATGTATATATACATTTAATTAAATTTTAGAAAAATGTTACGCTCAGTGTTATAGGGCTAAGCAGACAGACATTGGTCTCTACTCCAGTCCTCCCTCGATGGAAGAACACCTTGTTCTAATAACCTGGCATTCTGTGATGCTCACCTTCCCAACACAATTGCTGAAGGCAAATGGGCGCATAAGCAAATGTGAAGAAAGCTGATGGTACATGGCTGTTACAAGATAAAGCATCTGGGGTTTTAAAGTCTTGAAGTTAAACAAGCAGCCATCTAGCAGGGAAGCAACAAAGCCCACATGGAAGAAGCACACCAGTCTGTGTGATCACGAAGTGTCCACAGCATCAGGTATCAGGCATCATAAGACCCCAAACAAACAACCATTTCAATGAGAACGAGGGGGTCAGAATGGAGACCCAAAGCCCATCTGTAGTTAATTGGACATCCTCTCACAGAAGGGTCACAAGAAATATATGAGCCACACAGGGTGAAGTATAACACTGAGGAAATACACAACATTCCTCTAGTTTTTTAATGCTTCTGTCCCCCACCCTCCCACCTATCGTGACCCCAGGTCTACCTTACAAATCTGGCTAGACCAGAGCATGTACACTGGTACAGATAGGATCTCCCAGCACACAGAATCCAAGACATATAACCCCTCAGGTCCAATAATGAGAATGGTGATACCTTGAGGGTGGGGGGAGTGTGGGGGGAGTGTGGGGGGAGTGTGGGGGGAGAAGGAAGAGCGGAACCATGGTCGATGTACAATCCCACCCCACCCCCTTGTGGGGACAAACAACAGAACATGAGTGAATGGAGACAGCGGACAGTAAAATATGAAAATAAAAATAATTTATAAATTATCAAGGGTTCACGAGGGTGGGAGGGTGGGAGAGGGAAGGAAAAAAGGAGGAGCTGATACCAAGGACTCACGTAAAAAGAAAATGCTTTGGAAATGAGGATGGCAACATATGTACAAATGTGCTTGTTATAAGAGCTGTAAGAGTCCCCAATAAAATGATTTATTAAAAAATTTTTAAAATGTCTACCTAAATGCAAAAATAATTTAGAAGAATTAATACAACACTAGTTCCATGAAGAAGGAGGTTAAAGATGTCTCGGATGTCCGATTTTTCCAGAATGCTGCGCCACTCCATTCCCCCTGATCTCAATCACCACTCCTCCCTGTCGTGTCCCCCTCACTTGTCAGGCTTCCGCAGTGCACTGCAACCTCCCCAGAACTGACGGAGGCTTAGGGAATAGCTCCCATGGTCAGGGTGCTGTGAACTCCCAAATCTGAAGTGAGGAGTCTCCTCACCTACAAGGCTGCGGACATTGGTAAAATCAGATCAGGGAACAGGCCACAACTCAAGTCCCAAGACCCAGCTATCAGGCACACAGAGGCAAACCAGAAGCAGGTCCAAAGAAAGAAGAAAAAATGCCCTAAATTACAAGAGGTCTCCTTCCTTCTGAGCATGCTCCTTCAGGAAGGGGAGGTCATACACGGAATAGCATTGATGGAGGTATGGGGTGTTTTTCTGCCGACCTGTTTCTCAAGGAACAAAGGGTGGTGACATGAGTCAAAACCTCTGTTGTGGTGAGGAGCCATTGAATTGGTGCCAACCCATCATGATCCGATGCACAACAGAGGGAAACATTGCCTGGTCACGCACCATCCTCCCAATTGATCATATGCTTGAGCCCATGGTTGCAGCCGTGGTATCAATCCGTCTCCTGAAAGGAGGCTTCTTCTTTTTCACTGCCCTTCGACTTTACCAAACACGAGGTCCTTCTCCAGCGACTGGTCTCTCCTGATAACATGTCCCAAGTATGTTAGACAAAGTCTCACTATGCTTGCCTCTCAGGTTCCCTGAGGGTGTAAGAAGCCCACACCCTCTGAGACATAATCAATTAATATGGCCCTTCTCGCCAGAATCTCTGTGTGATGCATTATAAAGTTTATCCTACATGCTTGTGGCTATAATCTCATTTTGGATGGCATTCTCTGCTGTGGTAATAGGCAGAATTCAGGTGACATTAAGTTTCTACAGTAGTAAAAGGTGATTTAAGTCACCCTGTGTTTCTTTAGAGGTATGGTCTGGTGAAAGAAAAAAATAACCCATGTCCACTGTGGCAGTTACATAATCTGGTGTCAATTTGGGGCTTGAGAGGGTTAAGAGTGAAGGGGTGGAGTCTGACCTTTTAGTCGGGATATAGCCAATGGGGCCTCTGTGTGGGCCTGGCCCTCTCCTGAGGATTCTGGGAACTGCTGTATTTCCTCCTTGGAGGCAGGAGACACTCTTTCTGCTCACTCCCTGAGAGACTCTCTTCTGATAGACCCCATGCTCTAGGAACTAGAGGAGCCACATGAAGACCACTGCCAGTGCTGAGATGCTTCCACTGCCACTGGATCCACAAGCCTTCCCACTCACTGCCCTGTGATCTTCCTGCTTTCTGCATCATCGCATGTGTTTCAGAAGTCTGAAAAGGACTTTATAAACTGGTACCAGACACATGGGTTAATATCAAACTTATGGACTTGATCTGGACTGGGATGGGATGTTTTTGCAATATTCAACTCCTCTTGTATATAAAGCTCTTTCTTCGATACATATGTGTCCATGAGTTTGTTTCTCTAGTCTACCCAGACTAACCCACCCACCAAAGCCATTCCTCTGTGTATGAGTCTTCTTGGACACAGAGAGAAATCCCAATGCCACTGGAAGAAGAGCAAACGGCAAACAGTAAATAAAGCCCATTGGAGATCTCTGTCTGAAGTGTCAGAGGCCAAGACCAGAGGCACCAGACGCTGTAGCAAAGAAATCAGGGGACAGAGGAGAAGAGACAGGTTGAGACCAGAGCCCAACACAAGGTCACACTGAGGCTGAGCAGATGAGCAGTTTAGAGACTCTGAGGCTCTGAGGCAGAGCAGCAGGAGGGCTTCTTGCCCCACGAAGGCAGAAGCCAAGCTACTGCATGACTGAGAGGCCGAGGACAAGAGAAAGGCTGGCTGGGGAGAGGCCCTGCTATGCATCAATTACTGTATCGTTACTGTTTACTGATTTTGACTTGTGGAAACTTGTTAAATTCCCTAAGGACTCCCCTTAATTGTGATCTTTATCTGTGAATTCTATGTGACTATTGCCATGCATTGTGGAACCCAGCATAGAAGGCGAGTGCCATGGGAGGAACAGTCGGTGTCAGTGTAGGTCAAAGGATAAAGGGTTAAGGTAGGTCTGACTCCTGCCTCCTGGCAGTAGGGAGACCAGAGGAGGTCAGATATGGCCCTTCCCCATGTTGTTTTCTCATTCTCTACTAGGGTGGAGATCAAAGTCCATCCCAACTTAATTCTATCCACTAGCCTACCAGAAATCTCCCTCCAAAACTGGATTCTGACCATGGCGGTGATGGTATCCTTCTTAGGTGCTGCCAAGTCCATTCTGACTCATAGTGATCCTGTGCGCAACAGAACTAGACCCTGCCCAGTCCTGCGTCATCTTCGCAGTTGTCGCCATGCTTGCGCCCGTTGTTGCAGCCGCTGCGTCTATCGACCTCGTCGAGGGCCTTCCTCTTTCTTGCTGCCCTACTACTTCACCAAACACGATGTCCCTCTCCAGGGATGGGTCTCTCCTGATAGCAGGTCCAAAGTATGAGACATGAAGTCTCATCTACATTTCTTCTAAGGAGCAACCGATCCTGCTATACTTCTTCCAAGACAGATTTGTTTGCTCTTATGAAAATCCGTGGTATTTTCAATACTTTTTACTAGGACCATATTCCAACACACCAATGCTTCTTCAGTCTTCCTTATTTAAATGTCAACTTTCACATGTCTGTGAGGCAATGAAAAATACCAAGGTGTGAGTCCAGCACACGTTAGTCCTCAGAGTGACATCCTCATTCTTCAACACGAAAGAGGTTTTCTGCAGTGTATTTGTCCAGTGCAATGCATAGTTTGATTTACTGACTGATGCTTCCATGAGCCCTGACTGTGGATCTAAGCAACATGACATCCTCGACAAACCAAATCTCCTCTCTGTTTATCATGATGTTGTCTATAGTCCAGCTCTGAGGATGCTGATTTTCTTTAATCGAGCTGTAATTCATACTGAAAGCTGCAGTACTTGATCTTCATCAGCGAGTGGTTCATGTTCTCCTTGCTTTCTGCAAGCAAGGTCATGTCCTCTGTGGGTGATAGGTTTTTAATAAGTTTTCCTCCAATCCTGATACTGTGTTCTTCATACAGTCTAACTTCTCAGGTTCTTTGTTCAGCATATACCTGATGGAATTAATATGATGAAAGAATAGAACCCCGAGGCACACCTTTCCTAATTTTAACCCACGCAGCATTCCTTTGAGCTGGTGATACACAAATACCTCATGAGCACAGTGCTAGCCACAGTTCATCATGATCCGCACAGTCAACAAAATACGACAATGGCTTTGCATTATCAACAAAATGCACATAATCATCTCGCTGGTGTTCTCTGCCACTTGTCTTCTGCCTGTTTTACTGTGGTGGATTACATGTTTCTATGATGCTGGAAACTTTGTCACTGGCATTTCAAATACCAGCAGAGTTTCCAGACTAGTAATAGTCCATGAAGAAAGAATAGGATTTCCATTTCTGACTGATAAACCACAGAAAAATTTATGAATAGCAGGGAAACACCACAAACATAGAGGCTAGTATTTATAATATGACACAAAAGGGATTATGGTGAAAAGGCCAATATTAACTAATTAACTACATTTCCATAAGCTCCATAGTGAATCAGCGCCTGCTTGGTTGTAGCTAACAACAGCTCCTTAAAGGACAGAGTTTTCCAGGTGAAAAGAGCAGACAGCGCTCATGCCCAGAAGAATAGGTGGAAGTGTACTTGAAAGAGACCTGGTGAGCTTGCAAGAGTGGGTAGACTCTACTAGGCATATACCTGGTGGAAGCAGCAAATAAAACACGACCGGTCATATGCGCTCAAATGTTTATTGCGGCACAATTCACAATCACAAAGACTTGGAAACAACCTAAGTTTCCATTGATAGATGAGTGGATTAGTAATCTTTGGCACATACACACAATGGAGTACTATGCAGCACTGAAAAGCACAGACGTGTACATGAAACACGTTATTTCATGGGAAGAGCTGGAAGGAATTATGTTAAGCGAGGTAAGCCAGGCTCAAAAGGACAGGTATAACATGAGTCCCCTGAGGTAAGTACAATCAGTATGCCAGGAATAGAAGAATAAACACCTATCTCGCAATAAACGGGTGGAAGCATAGATAGTTGGAGGGAGGGTAGGCCACACCTAGGGAGGTACATGAGAGCCCAGCATAAAGAAGGGGAAGTGGGGCAGGGGGAGGGAGAAGTGGGGTGGGGATAAACTGAGTGGATGGTATGAGGGGAACAAGGCACTAACCCACATGGGGGAGAGTATTGGTTGTGTCCCCACAGAACTGGAACATGCATACAGACCCCACCATGACACGCCAAACCAGGAGGGCAACATAACGTGCGGAGGAATCCACAAAGAGACTGGACCATATGCCGGCCCCAACCAGAATTAGCCCGACCTCCACAATTGAAGGGAGTACCACAGAAAATGAAAATAGGGTGGGAAAGGAACTGACCCACCACACCACACCCAGAAGGAAGCTGAAGCAAAGGAAGGAGGAAGAACGGAGCAGAGCACACCTGGGCCCACCAAGCTCAGAGGGCGATAGCCTGGCTCAAAGGGGCCTTTGTACAGAGAGGACCATACATCCGGCCCCACGGCGAGATGCATCATCCTGCACTGACCATGGCCCTACACAGAACAGCACCGGAGACACAGTGGGGGATGTGCGACTGAGCTGACCCCACCACACTGAGCTGACCCCACCACACTGACCCCACCACACTGGAGCAGCGGGGGAAGCAGAGCAAGGAGGTCCCGAGGGAGTATAAGAGATGGACTTTGGGGCCAGGACATGACACCCCATCAGACTCATCCGGAAAACACTCCTAAAGGCCAACAAACAGACCTCAAACTATTAACAGATTTTTTTTGCTGTCTTTTTGTTTTGTTTTTTCTTTTTTTCTCTCTTTGTTTAAATTCTGTATGTCAGTGGCTTTTTTGTTTGTCAGCATGTTGGTGTTGCTGCTGTCGACGCCATGTTCTTATGTGCCACTTGGGCTCTGTCAAAGCCATCTGCATATTACTATATCTGCAGGTTCACCTAGATAAGATATGCTGGACAAACAATGTGAGAAGAAAATAACGGGGCCAACGGTCCCGGAGGGACATGAGAGTGTGGGAGGTAGGGGATGGGAGGAGGTGTTGGCCAACACAGGGACAAGGGAACAACGAGTGGTTCTAAACCAGTGGAGGGAGGGGATGGGAGGACTGGTAGGGAAGGACCAAGGCCAAGGTAACTGAGAGGAATTACTGAAACCAAAATGAAGGCTGATCATGGTAGTGGGACAGGAGGGAAGCATAAGGAAATAGAGGAAAGGAGTAGGAGCCAAAGGGCATACATAGAAACCTAAATGCAGACATGTACATATGTAAATATATTTATGATAATGGGGGAAATAGACCTATGAGTATATATTTATAGGTTCAGTAGTAGGGTAGCAAGTGGACATTGGGTCTCCTCGCATGCACTCCCTCAATTCAATAGCACCTTGCTCAGCTAAACGGTCATTCCATGATACCCACCTACCCGATATGATTGCTGAAGAAAGACATATGCATAAGCAAACATGGTGAAGAAAGCTGATGGTGCCTGGCTATCAAAAAGATATAGTGTTTGGGGTCTTAAAGGCTTGAAGTCAAACAAGCCACCATCTAGCTCAGAAGCAACAAAGCCCACAGAGAAGAAGCACACAGCCTAAGCGAATACAAGGTGTTGAAGGGATCAAGTAGCAGACACCAAAGAACAAAAATAATCATGGTGTGATCACCTTCCCCACATAAACGCTGAAGATGAATAGGTGCATAAGTAAGTGTGGTGAAGAAGGCTGATGGTGCCTGGCTATTGAGAGATATAGTGTCTAGGGACTTAAAGGCTTGAAAGTAAACAAGCAGCCATCTAGCCCAGAAGCAACAAAGCCCACACGGAAGTAGCACACCAACATATGTGATCATGAAGGGCCGTGGGGAACAGGTTTCAAGCAACAAAGGCGGGGAAAAAGATCATATCATTGTGAATGAGGGGAGTGTGTGATGAGGACCCAATGCCCATCTGTAGACAGCTGGACATCCCTTGCAGAGGTGTAGTGGGGAGGAGATGAGTCACTAAGGGTTCAGTGTAGCAACAATGAAACTCAAAACCTTCCTCTAGTTCCTGAACGCTTCCTCCCCCCGCCCCCCCAATTATCATGATCCCAATTCTACCTTGCGGGCCTGGTTAGACCAGAGGATGTACAGCAGTACAGTTGGGATTTGTAAACACAGGGAATCTAGGACAGATGAACCCCTCAGGACCAGCAGTGGGAGTGGGGACACCGGGAGGGAAGGGGTTGTAGAAAGGGGAAACTGATCTCGGGGATCTACATGTAGCCTCCTCTCTGGGGGTTGGGCAACAGGAAAGTGGGTGAGGGGAGACACCGGGCAGTGTAAGATAGGATAGAGTAATAATTTATAAGTTATTAAGGGTTCATGAGGGAAGAGGAATGGGGAGGGAGGGGGAGCGGAAAAAGAAAAATGAGCTGATTCCAGGAACCCAAGTGGAAGGTGAATTTTGAGAATGATGAGGGCAACAAATGTATAAGGGTGCTTTACTCAATTGATGTATGTATGGATTGTGATAAGAATTGTATGAGCCCCAATAAAATGAGTTATTAAAAAAAGAGTGGGTAGAACAGAAAATGAGGTCGGAGATGCCACATCTTGTTTCAAGACACTAATCTGTGATCTATGTAGAAATGCTGCTTATTTCCACGGATTCCAGAACTGCAAAATCCATGAAAGAATGCAATCCTACCACAATCACAATTTAAAACCCCACAACTTGAAAATGGATTAAAATTACTCTAATTTTCTCCTGAATTATAATTGGTGAATCCAACAAAAGCATTAAGATCACTGAGCCGCTGTCTTGGTAGGGGTAAGGGAAATATGTTTCTAACTAGACAGACAAAGCAACACCCGTCTGTACTCCACCCATGTTCTAGGGAAGGAATTGCTTCTTTGGAAGCAGTTAACATTGTGCACACCCAGCCAATAAGTAGAATTGGTTTGCAGTGGTCTGTTTACCCAACAGCATCACTAAGGAAGGATTCTTGCACTGAGAGACAGACAAGTGACTGTACATGGAAGGAAGAAAAAGTCCTTCGTCTCTGCAGAGAGCCCTTGAAGGCCCCTCAGGGCAGGCAGGTAGGCTGCTTCCCCAAAAACAGGGTCAGAAGAAACCACAGTCAGAATCTGTAGAATTTTTAAGGGATTAGATATTTACTGATTTTCTTAGACTATGTTCACATATGAGGGCTGTTGGCCAAACAGAATGGGAATGTTGTTGTTTTATTTAGACAGCGTTCTAGAAGACAGCTTACCTTGTTTCTGCCCTGAGAGGCCTCAGTATGATGACTACAAACAGGAGTAGCATCAACCCAGCTCAAGGAGCTTTATCGTTTTCATTTTTAACCTCTGGTCTTCATAAAGGCAGACAAAGCGTTGGTGGGAAAGAATGGAACCAATGGTATGAAGTATCCCACACATTCCTAAGTAGTTAAATATAAATACTAAATACAAAAGAAAGCACAAATACCAGATACCAATCCTCTCTCGGAGATATATGTGTAAGGAAATTAACTAGGAATCGCAGACGTAGTGGACAGAAGGACATTTGGCTACTGTTATATAGTTCACTTCTGCAATCGATTAATCTACCTACATCTATCAGTTTGAGTTGGCAGCCCTGTGCATGTGAGAGTAGAACTGTGCTGTGGACAACCCTTCATGAGTACCTTTCTGGAAGAAGATTTCCAGGCCTTTCTTCTAAGAAGCCTCAGGGTAAACCTGAAACACAAACCTTTGAGTTGGCATCTGAGCAGGTTAACCATTTGCACTACCTAGGGACTCCATCATAGTGGCAGTGAGTCTAATTTTGGCCAAATTCTTGTCTAACTGTTCAGTCCTCTCATTGTGAACTCAGTATTCAAGAAATGGTGGGTTTCGTGGGTCCATTGGCAATATATATTCATTTGTGATGTCATCACTTGTCTGTCAGTTTGTTGTGCTGTGGTGGCTTGTGTGATGTGATGCCAGGATTTCAAAGGCCAGCAGGGTCACCCAAAGCGAACAGCTTTCAGCTGAGCTTCCAGACTAAGGACACCCAATGAAAAGGGACTCGGCTTCTCACTTCAGAGGGAGAGGCCCTGAAACCCTTATGCATAGTTTGAAACATTGTCGGATTTCAGCCTTCCGTATGTACTGCAATATAAATACATATTTATATAGATAGATAAATATGCAGAAGATCAAAATCCTCACAACTGGACTAATAACATCATGATAAATGGAGAAATGATTGAAGTTGCCCAGGTCTCTTCCTTGCTTGGATCCTCAATCAATGCTCATAGCACTAGCAGTCAAGAGATCAAGACAGGCTGCATCAGGTAAATCTGCTGGACAATACCTCTTTAGAGTATCGAAAACCAACCATGTTACTTTGAGGACTAAGGTGTGCCTGAACCAAGCTCTGGTCTTTTTAATTTCCTCATATGTATGTGAAAGTTGGACATTGAATAAAGACGATTGAAGAAGAGTCAATGTATTTGAATTGTGGTGCTGGAGAATATGAGAGTACCAGGGGCTGCCAAAGAACAAAATGGTCTGTCTTGGAAGAAGTACAACCAGAGTGCTCTTTAGAGGCAAGGATGGCAAAACTTTGTCTTACACGCTTTGGACAGGTTGTCAGCAGTGAGCAGTCCCTGGAGAAGGACATCATGCTTGGTAAAGCAGAGGGGCAGCCAAGGAGGGGAAGGGCCTCGAGCTGATGGATTGACACCATGGCTGCAACAATGGACTCAAGAATGGGGACAGCTGTGAGGCTGACATAGGACAGCCGTGCTTTGTCTGTGTGCAGAGGGTCACATGTGTCAGAACCGACTCAATGGCACCCGACACCAACAGTTTGTCATGGTTCATCTCCCATTTTTCTTCAGCAATGTCAGCTTGAGATATGCTGAGCTTCTTCTTTTTCTCTCTTTCTTTCTTTGTTTTACACATTTCATCATAAAATACTACTTTGTCTTCTTGAGCTGCTTTGAAATTTTCTATTCAGCTGTTTTACTTCATAATTTCTTCCATTTGCTTTAGCAATTCTGTGTTCAAGAGCAAGTTTCAGGGTCAATTCTGACATTCACTTGGATCTTTTCTTTTTGTCTTGTCATTGTAATGATCTTTTGTTTTCTCCATTGATGATGTTCTTAATGTCACCACAGCAGCTCATCAGGTCTCTGTCCTTAGTGCTCAGTGGGTCAAATCTGTTCTTGAAATGTTGTCTAAATTCAGGTTGGATATATTAAACGTCATGTTTTGGTACTCATGAACTTGTTTTAATTTTCTTCAACTTAAACCTCAACTTGTATATGAGAAATTAGTGGTTGGTCCACAATCTGCCCCTTGCATTATTTGACTGTTAATATTGAGCTTCCCATCATCTCTTCCTGAAGATGTACCCCAGTTGATTCCTATGTATTCCATCTGGTTAGTCACTTATACAGAGCTGTTTATGTTATTAAAGACAGGTATTTATAATGAAGAAGTCATTGGTTTTGCAAATTTGCATCATGTGAGCTCTAGCTTCACTTGTATCACCAAGGTCGTATTTTCCAGCTACTCTCCTTTCCAACTACTCTCAAATTCCAAGGGCTGATACTTATCAATACATCTTGATTGCATGTTTGATTACTTTAACACTGAAGAAATTGGTAGAATTTTTAAATGTCTTCAATACCAGCATTTTGACTGGAGTGTAAATTAGCATAATAGTGGAATTAGCTGGACTTCTCTGTAAGTGTATGGATATTATCCTGTCACAACACTGTATTTAGAGACAAACCTTGAAATATCCTTTTTCCCCATGAATGTGATGTCATTTCTCTGAAATCTGCCGTTCCTGTCTTAGCATCCATAGAATTGTGTAATTCAGAATGCCCATGACCAGTCCACTTCAGCTCATTAATGCTCGTTATTGCTCTGTGTGTGTTCTCTCATTTTATTTTATTAAAAGATCATTTTATTGGGGCCTCTTACAGCTCTGATAAAATCCATACATCAATTGTATCAAACATATTTATACATATGTTGCCATCATCATTTCCTAAACATTTACTTTCCATTGAGCCCTTGGTATCAGCTCCTCTTTTTTCCTTCTCTCCCCGCCCCACCCCACACTCTCATGACCCCTTGAAGAATTGTAAATCATTATTATTTTCATATCTTACACTGACCGCTGTCTCCCTTCCTCCACGGTTTCTGTTGTTTGTCCCCCTGTGTGTGGGGTGGGGGTGGGAGGGGGAATGTTTCCTAGATCCATACTCATTCAGTATTTTCCATGTTCTGATTTTGAATGGATGTTTGCACTGGTATCTACTCATTCAAGTTTTGAGGTGCCATATTGAAGGATCCTATGAGAGAGTCATCAAAAGAAGATGGAAGGAATACACAGAGTTGATGTAACAAAAAGAGGTAGACAACATGCAACCATTTCAAAAGGTAGCATCAAGAACCCATGGTACTGATAACAGCAACAACAAAAAAACCCAAGACTAATAATGTACAGAATACCAATAGAAATATTTCAACAAGCTGATGAACCTCTGGAAACACTCACTGTGCAAAAAATAATGGAAACAGCTGCCTGCCCAATCAATTGGAAGAGAGTTTCATCTGTGTCCGTTCCAAAGAAAGAGAACCCAAGAGCAGGAGGCTATTATAGAACAATGTCACGTGAAAGTAAATTCTCAGTGGAGATAATCCAATAATGGTTGTAACAGAATATCAGCGAGGAGCTGGCAGGAGTGCACACTGGATCCCTAGAGCTCTTGGCATCAGGGATATAGCTGCTCCTGGCTCAAAGAAGAGAATACCAGCGAGAAATTTAGTTGGGTTTTACTGACTATGCAAGGCCATTTGGCTGCGTGGCTCATAAAAACCAGGGGTAACATTGAGAAGAATGGGTATTCATCGTGCTCATGCAGAGCATACGTATAGATAAAGAGGCAGGCATGGCTTAAAGGGTGAAAGGTATGCATCAGAGCTGTATTCTTTCACCGTGCTTATTCCTTCTACATCCTGAGAAAATACTCTGAGAAGCTGGACTGTAATGAAAAGCACAGCACAGCATTGGAGAATGGCTTATTAACAACCTGTCATACACAGATGACACAAGTTTGCTTGCTGAAAACAAGGAGCACTTGAAACACTTGCTGCTGAAGATCAAGCACTGCAGCTTTCAGTAAGGATTGCCGTTCAGTGTACAGAAAACAAACATCATTTCAACTGAACAAATAGGGAACATCATCGTAAACGGAGAGAAAATTTAAATAGTCGAGAATTTCCTGTTGCTTGATTCCACAGTCAATGCTCAGGGAAGCAGCAATCAAGAAACCGACTACGCATTGCATTGGAGAGATCTGCTGCACAGGACCACCACTCGCCTGTCGCTCTACAGTACTGCAGTGGCTCGTGTGTTTCTGAGATACTGGAAATGGTGTCCCTGGTACTTCAAATGCTCCCCAGATCACCCAGTGTGAACAGATTTCAGCCGAGCTTCCAGACTAAGGACAGTCTACGAAGAAGGAATAAGATGTCCTCTGAGGAATTAGCCACTGAAATAATTCATAAAACTCTTTAAAGTATTGAAGAACAAGAGTTGTCAGTGCGAGCACTAAGGTGTGCCTGACTTATGCCATGATATTTTAGATCATCTGATATGCATATGAAAGTTGGACAGTGAATGAGGAAGATCAAAGAGGAATTGATGCATTTGAATTATGGCATTGGTGAAGAACATTGGAAGTGCCATAAACTACCAGAAGAACAGGTCTGTCTTGGGAGAAGTATAGCCAGAATGCTCCTTAAAAGTGAGGATATGAAGATATAGGGGCTATATCAAAGTGTGGTGAAGAAATCAGATGATGCCCTGCCATCAGGAAGAATAGCAAGTGGGGTCTTAAAACAGGCAGTCATCTAAGTGAAGTGTCATCTAAGTCCACATAGAAGTGATCAGAGGATTGCAATTAATAAAATCCAAGACTGGAGGAAGGAACAGTTTTAGAGCTTAAATTTTGATTATCCAGTTTGCAGAAGGCATTGGTTGACAAACAAAGCCCAAAATCCATCTGCAAGGTCCCCAAGTGGAGTAGTCCTCCAGGGAATCTCCCTCCAGTGTAGTCCAGGGATGTGAAGAGTCGTGGCAGAGAGCCCTGGAGAGGCCACTCATGCAGATGTAGTTAGGTCAAAATTTAACACCTTATCATTTGTTTTTCCTGTTGACCAATTATTAAATTTGTTCTAGTTTTTATTTTCTATTTTACTTTCAGTTGAGGTTTTTCTCTGTTTTATTTTGTTATTGTTGTTTGGGTGTTTGGGTTTGTTTGTTTGTTTGTTTGATTTCAATGTTTTTCTCTTTGTTTTGATATATTTTCTTTACATAAAATCCAAGACATGTAAATCTAGAGAGACAGTAAATGGATTAATAGTTTCTTGGGGTTATGGAAGGGGAGGTTGGGAGAAATAGAGAGCTGATAATGATGAATACAAGAGAGAAGAAAACACTCTAAAATTGATTGTAGTGATGATTACACAACCCTTTCAATGTTTAAACTATTGAATTATAGTACACGTGAGTTCTATATATCAATAAATATATATTTATATATTTCAATAAATGTGTTAAGATTAAATAAAAGAAGAATGAGGGTGGGAAGACTTTATCTCACGAGCTTTGGATGTGTTATATTGAAGAGACCAGTCCCTAGAAAAGGGCATTATCCTTGGTCAAGCAGAGAGTCAGTGAAACAGACAGACCATGAAGGACATTGACTGTAATAATGGGCTCAAGTAGAACACAGCTGTGGGCGGCAGGACGGGGCCGTGTCTTGTTCTGTTGTTCACAGGGCCAATATGAACCAGAACCAACTCGGAAACACCTACCACACATTCTCCAGGTGTTGTTCTCTAAGTAAACATTTGGTATTTAGTTAGCATGCTCTGTATTAAATCAAATATGAATTAATTCACTTGAAAATGTTATCTAATTTCCTAATTAGTATTAATGCTGGTTTCCAGTAGCAAATGCTTTGGAGTGATAAATAACTGTCTATGTCTGGCTCCCTGGTTTGCCCCCACCACATTCCGTTTTAATGTGTGTGACAAGTTTCACCTCACAGAGCACTTCCTCTTATTTGAATCTTTCTAAATGCATACTGAGGTCTCTTCGTATATTAATTTCTGCTGGGATCCCCAAAGTGTCTTCTTTGATACCTCCTCCCCTAAGGCCCAAAAAGGCCTCTCGAGTGGCTTACAAGAGTACACATCTCCTGACAAACAATTAAAAACTGCATCACAGTTCAAATCAATCCGGGCTGCATGCTCATGCCAAAAACGCAGTCTTGCAAGCCGTGCATTTTGACTATTAACTTTCCAGTGGAGCTTTCGAATCTTAATCAGTTCCTTAAGAGATGCAAATGTTCTTTTCCCTTTGGCTTAGCAGTAGCAATTGGGAAATTCATGTGTCTAATTTCTTCCTGCCTAGGCATGTGCTGTAACAATCATCAAAGATAGAAAAGCAGTTATTCCAGAGGATACTCAATTTCTTCCACCGTTCTGTCCCAGCCCATTCAGTTGCAGCCTTCCACCTGGCCAGGCCAAGGTCTAAGTGAATGTGAATGTGCCTCTACACCAATGCAGTTTCCCCAGCATGGGGCTGCCCCTTCAGAAGAAAGGTTGCAGTGAGTCTTCCCATCAGCAACAACCCTCCAAAGAAACACCCAAGGCCAAATTGTCATACTTGCTTTCCCCTCTTTTCTGCCTTCACTTGCTCAGAGGGTTTTTTCCTAACAAATACTCTATCTCTAAAAAATTATTTCCTCTTCCTGCCGATAATCTCACCCCCCATCACAATGACAATAGAAGTTATCAAGAAGGAGCTTTTCCAAGTCTGACTCTTCTGCCAACGCACTAATTTCTCCTTTCCATCCTTTTTCCTCCGAACCAACTGTCCCTCCTTTGTGCAAAATGAGTCTCTCCCCAACATTCTAGAACCTTTTGCTACTCCAGACTCACGTTATCCTGCGTCCTTATTTTACACTTGCCTGCTCCCACTCCCTTCCCCACCCTGTAAGCCTGGTCCATCTGTGAAAACCTTTTCTTCCACCTTGGATGACTGCTTTTGATTCTGACTCCCTTTCTTTCATTTCTCAGCCACATTCTGGGCAGAACTCGCTTAACTTTACTGCTTCTATTCTCGCTCATGATTCAATCCATGACCGTATGCTTTTTGATCCCACAATTAAAGAATGTTACTACTATGCTTATATATTTTCAAGCAATAAATAATAATTATTAGATCTCTAATCATTCCTTGCTGGATCCAAAGGAAACTTCTCAGGCCTGTTTGCCCTCTGAGTTGTTTTAAATTCTGGACTCCTCCTTCTTTCTTCTGAAAATTTTTTTTCTTGCCTTCCATGTTCGCTTCTTTACCATCTTGCATTCCATCTTTGTGACCATCATTTCTGTTCTTTCATCAATTTTCCATTTCCTCGAGTTCCTTGTTCATCCACCTTCTGCCCTCACTTTGTGCATTCATTTCCATGCCATCATCTACCACTTGCGCACATATAAGTTCCAAATGTGTGCTGGCTGCCTGTGCTTTACGTTTCCAGATATCAACCAATGATCTCCACAAATTTCCAACAGTCGTCATAATTGAAGCTTACATTTGAACACACAATCTTCGTTTTTCTAATCTCCATCCTCTTAATGCCCACGTCCACCTGTATCTGTGACTGAGGCAGGAACCTGAGAGCCATCCCACTCTCTTCCATCTCCCTCACCTCCCACAACCAGTCAGTTACCAAGTCCTGTCTTCCAATTCAATATTGAGCCATTCCTCTCACTCTGGTCCCACTTCTGCTGCAGCGGCCCTTGTCATGAGCTCCCCAACTCTCAAAATTACCCTCCATTCTCTTGCTGGAATGCCCCAGAAACCTTGTCTTTCCCATGCAGTTTTTCCAGGTTCAACATCCCTATTCTTTCTAACACTCGATCCCATGTATAGACATATGGAATCTCTAGCAATTCTCACACAGACCAGAGTGTTGCACACTTCTGACCCTTTACACCTCTGTGCCCTCTACCTGCAACATGCAGCGGTCTTTGTGTACTTCCGGTCGTCTCCCATACAGCCTTTGAAACTCGGTTCCAAAGCCATCTCCTCTATGATGCCTTCTCCAACTGGTATCCCCAGCCTTAAGTAGTATTAGCAATTAATATCCATAGAATCTTGGGTACTCCTTGACCCTACTCTTTATCACACCATATTGTAATTAAGTGTGAAAGTCAGGACAGTTTTCATTCTTGTATCCCCAGCTACTAGCGTCATGCCGGCAACTGGCAAGCAACCGAGACAGCTTTATGGCAGGAGCAAGACCGATAGAACAATATGAATGTGATGGTATGAGTTTTCCAGCTGCCTCATGCCCATGGAAGTATGGGAATCCCATATTTCCGGAGATGGGTGACCTCTCCTCAGGGCCAGACCCCGACCGAGACGAGAATCCTAGAAGTGGCACCATAATTTGCAGGTCTCCTCCACTAACTGCTGTCTCTGTGCTTCCCGTGACCCAGAGATGGATCCTAAAAACATTGAAACATATGCATAATTGCGTACTTCTTCCGTACAGAGCAAGGGAGTATGCTCTTGAATTGGGGCCCCTTCCTTCTGTGAGCATTCAGTATGTGGCTAGATCCCAAGACAAAAGTGATTGAAAATAAAACACAAGTATAGGCAATAAGAGAAGGGGGAAATGACCAGATGCAGGGAAACGACCCCCCCTGGCCCTGGCGCCATCCCTGGTTCTCCATGACAGTCAGATTAGCAGAGCTCAGGGAAATCGAGCCAATGGGAAGTTTCCACGTTTTAATGGAACCTTGGGTCTCCTCCCAAATAAGACTTTTCCTAGTTACTCACAACAACATTGA
Source organism: Tenrec ecaudatus (assembly GCF_050624435.1). Classification (NCBI taxonomy): domain Eukaryota; kingdom Metazoa; phylum Chordata; class Mammalia; order Afrosoricida; family Tenrecidae; genus Tenrec; species Tenrec ecaudatus. Next base: position 72,872,322 of record NC_134534.1, on the reverse strand, counting down.
CCTTTCCTGATTACTTTCCCTTACAGATGCTAACGAATGATGATAATATTAAGAAGAGTGAGACCAGAGGGGTAAAAACAGGAATCAAAAGAAGTGTTTTTGTAGACCATATCATTCTGTGGACCATTTCATTCTATGAAAATGTTTAAACTTCTGTTTTTGCTCAACCTCAGGCACAAGCGGGCTAGACTAGTCATTGTAAAGTTCAAGGGGGGTTCTAAACGTCTGTGGGAAGTTCCACGATCGCTTCATTCCATTTCCCTCAGAACTTCTGGATGGCCCTCACACATGCTCCTGAGTCTCTGGGGCTACCTCCAGTTACCTTGGGGCAAGGAGAGGTTCTCTATACCTTACTTTCAACCAGAAAGCCTCAATTCCCCCCACCCCCGTTTCAAAGTTATATTTGTGTAGAAGATTCTGTTTGAATGAAGTCATCTTTGGCTAAATCAAATTAAAAACAGCACGCGCGCACACAAACACACACACACACACACACACACACACACACACACACACACACACACCCCAATCCAGAAAACGAGTTCCCTGGCTATCCTGACACTCCATTTGGCTTTCACAGAAATAAGAAAGGTCTCATACCACATGGAGTCCCTGGATAATGCCAATGTTTAACATACTCAGATGCTATCTGAGAAATTAGAGGTTCAAGTCTATCTAAATGTACCTTGGAAGAAAGGCCTGGCAATCAACTTCTGAAAAACAAGCCATTGAAAACCCTATGGAGCCACAACTGTAGTCTTCCACACATGGAATCATCATGGGTTGGGATGTATTCCACAGAAACTGGTTTAAGACTGGAGGTTATCTGTGGGTACTTCTCCGTGCAAGGTAGCAGAAGGGACCCCAGCGTGAGAGTTAGACCATTAGCCAAGCCCTTCCCTGCTGTTTGTGACTGCCCTTCGGTCTCTCCTGCTAAATCACAGACTCCAGGAGGGCAGCAGCCTTCCCAAAATGACATTCTCCTGTCTGTGATGTCAAATGAATCACAGTCAACTCAGCAGCAGCTAACAGCATTATTTGTCAAATTGATATTACTATTATTACTTCCAGGTTATGATTAAGGAGTCTTCTGAAAGCACGACTTTCCCCTCTTAAAAACAAAGCAAAGAAAGACGTATAGCTCCTGACCTAAACCAAGAGCACAGTGTCTTCCGTGTCATTGGGATTGTCAGAGGATGTTAGTAGGGAGAAACAAGGTAGTGTAGATAGGCACAGAATGGGCTTTCCAGGAACACCAGTCAATTCACATGCTCCTCGGGGCGACAGCAATGGTGATCGCTGTCCTCGGGGAGCACACACAGCACTCCACTCGATTCTGACAAGGGATGGATTCTTAGCCCTGTGTTGTGAGGCAGAAACCGAGGCTCAGAGAGGTTAAGAAACTTGCCTAATGTCACACAGCTAATAAGCAGAGCCTCAGAGTTAAAGCTGAGCTAGACCTCACTCCAAACATAGAATCTCTTATCGCTTGAAGAGGTTTCTAGAAGTCCTGCCTTGTGCACACAGACCCCTGCCCCATCTGCAAGGACCCAGAATGGTTTGGATTGAAGAGGCCCCTTACTCCTCACTGAGCAAACTGAGGCTGAGATCCAGAGGGTCCTGCCCCCATGGACCTCCAAGCCCTGAAGACTGACCTGAGCTCTATTTCAGACAGAAGAGCCTCTCATTAGACTGAGAGAAATCCCTCATGCACCCACTAGCACGTACATAAATATCTCACAGTTCACAACCTGAATCAGTCTGATTTCTCTACCATTTTATGTTGTCCCCCTTTGTTTTTCCTGTTTCTTTCTCAACTTTTTTTTCTCAACTCCATCTTCTGTACGCCAGTTAGGTATTTTAAGTTATATTTAGATTAAGGCGGGAGTACCATAAATAAACTGCAAACACACTCCACAGGAGGGTGTACTTGAATGCTCCAGGAAAAATCAAAGTGCGCCCCAAGGAGAAAGCTGCCCTCCATCCCTGCCTCCCTCCTTTCCTGGCAGAAGTCCCAACGGCTCCCTGTACAGCCAGTCTTCACCCCTGCTGAGTGCAGGGTGAGTCACTCAGGAAAGCAACTGTCTCCGCCCCCAAAAGAAACTGCACCAAACCGCCTCACTGCCCGGAGAAATCACGGAGAAGAGAGGAAAACCAGAGGCGTAGAAGCCTACCCATGTGAAACAGCACAATTTGAGGACGAGAGTGCAAAGCCACGCTGCAGAGACACCGAGGCTCGAGGGAAAGTTCTGGCAGCTTGCACATGAACGCATCGGCCCTGACAGCCACCAGCACCCCTTGCCCACGGGCAAAAGAGGGCAGAAGAAAAAGCCTGGTGCCATCTACCAGGCAAAGAGATGCAGGGAATTCTACCATCGCGCTCAACAGGAAGGGTCCACGGGAAGGCTCGTGGACTCCTCTAGGCTCCGTGTCACCGGTGCCCACCAGCGAACCCTGATATGGGGTCTGAAAGACACCCAGCTTCAGGGCGGGCACTGGTGATGAACAAGGGCACGCTTCTAACACGTGAATCAAAACGTGGAAGAATCTTTGTTGCCTAAAACTTTCCCGTCCTTCCATCCCAAGTCCTCGCGTAGCCTCCCTGGCCTCACAGGATCTGACCCCTGCCTGGCCCACTGGTCTGACCTCCCCTTGCTCAAGGGAAGGCCCCATTATTCCCTCGGCCCCAGGTGGTACCTCACCCAGACCTCTGCCCTGCTGAGTCAGCACTCCCTCAGTGGGCGCACCCCAGCACCCACTGTCAAGATCACGGTTCGTGTCCTCATGCCACTGCTGCCCGAGAGTATCACCTCCTGACCTCATTTTTGTCTGGATTGAGTTCTTGTTTCTGTTGCCTCTTCTGGCCAGGATGGGAGCCCCAGGAGAGGGGGTGTGCCCCTCTTGTACACCCACGGATCATCTGTGGCGCCCCCTCCTTTGCTTAGTCATGCAGCGGAATCGGAGGTGTGAGTAGTATGTGTGTGTCGGTTATCATGATGACAGTTCTTTTTAAAGTGTGACATCAGCTCCGGCTATCAAACACAAAAGTGGTGTATACCATTTGGGTGGAAAGCATTATGAAGTGTTAGTGGATACAGGGCACATTTTCTACAAAAAAAGAATTTCACATATTCTACAAGAAAGAAAACGAGTCCGTGAACTCAGTTGTTTCCGCAGTGAATATCCAATTCTGCTCATCGCCCACAACAAAACATTGACTTTTACCAGTTTTGCTTTAAATAGTTCACACTTCCATTTTGATGCTGTTTCAGAACAAATGCTATAATTATCAATGAACAGATGAAAAATGTCATAAAAGATTATTTAATGATTAGGGGGAAAATCACTATATTTTAATTTTAAATGGATCTTTCTAATGTAACATATTTTAATGAAAACATTTCTTTCTAGCCTTTGTTCTTACGAATTCTTCAATTAAGCTGTGGAACAACATCTACTTCCATGCAGAATAAGGATAATGAATTGAGTCTTTCTTGAATCATGGTTGTACCTGAAGGATGTCTTAGTCTCCTTAGGGGTGGAAATGAGCAATTTACTGTGCAGTTTGTGATGATTAAAGTGAGAAATATCCATGAAGCAATGGCAAGGTTGGAAAATACTCATTGTATTTTAGCTTATGTTACAGAAGCATACATGCCTAAGAGTAATACTCTTTACCTAAATCTGAAAACTCCATTCTCATGTAGGAAGCGTGCTGCATGTCTCCGTAGAGGCTTACATTGAGGTCATCATGCACAGCTTGCACTGATTTCTTGAATATCTTCCTTTTCAGGTGTAGTCACATGGTTTAAGAAGGAAAGTCTGTTTGAAAAAAACGACACATTTCTGCCCTTCGTTGTATGCAAGGTTCAAGTGTGTCAAAATGGTGTTGGGTGTGGGGGTGTGAAATCGATTTCTGGCACTCAATGATCCTCCGGGAGCATGTGTGTTATTTTCTTGCTTATTTCTTATGATTCCGTGACAGTGAAATTCTCCGTAATCATATTTGGCAATATTTGTTGTGTTGTTTCCAAAATCTTCCAACTCTTCTCTTAAAGTATACAGATACCCCATTCATGACCAAGAGAGATCTGTGTCTTTAAATTTACTTCAAGATCTCGGAGAGTCTGACTCATCAAGTGAAAGTGCTGCACGGTATCACAGCACATAACAAGCATGAATACTTACTCTAGTGCTTGCATTTTGTTGGTCATTTTCCAGCTTCTCTTCTGGTATCACATTTCTGTGTCTGGTCTTCGGAATAATTTTCTAAGACTCTGAAAATCTCAGCGCATAATTCTAAATTTGTACTTGTTACCACAGCATGCCCTTTCTAACAGATATAGCTTATTTATTTATCCCTAAACAGTTTTATTGGTTCATAATCAACATATAATAAAACTCAATAATCCCATCATATCGATAAGAGTGATACAAGCATTGCCACCATCAATGTGAGAACTATTGATTTCTTCTGGCTCTGATTGCTATTGCTAACCATGAACTCTGGTACTCACCTTCCCCCAACCTTCTCTACCAGATCGCCAAGAAACCAATAATCCAGTTAATATCTCCATAGAGTTATCTCTCCTGTATTTCCAACACAGAAAAATGTACAAGGAAACCCCCAAACACCAATACCAAAGTAGAACAAAGAAAATAATTTAAGAAGTAGGAAATGTTAAGAACTAGAACAAATTTAAAATGGGTCATCATTTAGTTTAAATGATAAGGAGTGAAATTTTAACCTGACTGCATCTGTAATAACCCACTCTCCAATGGGCTCTTCACCACCACATCTTTAAAGGCATTTTAATGTCATTACCTAAATATGTCTTGAGAACTGTCTACAAAACAGCAAGTCCCTGACCAGAGAGAGGAGACACTGCCTGCAGGCGACACGCTACTGCACCGCAGCCTAGCAGACGAAGTGAATGCACAGTGCATGATATAAAAATAGCATACTCATTACTTTCTAAAAATCTCTGCTGTATGTTTTTATAATGCCCTAATATGTTGACAGTCTTGTCATAGGTTTAGCCTCTCCACTAAAAAAATCAATTTCACAGACTTCACATGAAGAGTGAAGTACTTCATTAGCGATTTCTTTCTTGGTAGGATTTTGTAGGCAAGTACGTTTGTTAAGTTGTTCAATATGGTTTCTTTCTCTTGGTGGTTAGTATATCATAAATCAGTACTTACCTTATCTGGATGAGAAAGATCAGGAGTGGAATCTGCATACAAATTGAAATATACTTATTTCATTGAAACAATTGATTAAGCGTTCTTACTTATTAGGTCTATTAATCCTCCATGCATCGTTTTAAGACCTGCATGATAGGTTGCCCCCTCCTGTGTTATCATATTTTGAGATGTGACTGAATTTATTAAATTGAGTACAAAGTTCAAGTGAACCCTCAAATTTCCATTTTGTGGCAACCCAATTGCTTCATCAAAAAGACAGTTTACATTCAGCCATTGGTGTAATACAAGCAAAAGCACACTATGAAACAGCTTTCCTATACCGATCTTAATCTGTGGTTCCAGCTCCTGAGTCAAGTCAAAACTATGACATCACTTTAAAGATGATAACACGCAATCCCTGTGAATTGAACTGTTTTCATGTTTATCAATCAGATTTAAGTTGCACCAATTGCTAACAGTAGCAAATCTAGAAGTAAATGATTTAGGAGATAGTTTGCAAATAAAACAATATGCAGAGTCCACTGATGGAGAATACAGTAGTCATTTAAGAGTCTTCTAAAAAGTGTCGCTCTTAACTTTGCCCCCTGGGCATCCATCCTGACTACAAACCTTTGTTTACCGTTCAGACGTGAGTTTTCAAGTGGTCCATTGCACTGTTAGCAATCACTTGACCCTCTTTCAATCAAATAGATTATATGATTAGAAGAAAAATCATTCCACAAACTAGGATTTGTATTTCGGCTATTTATGGGGTATTTCAGATGATAAAAGTTTTACTTTTATGCATTAATAATTTACTATACCAAGGAATGGATGCAGAATCTGAAGCAAATTCTGTTTTATTAACACATCACTTCAAACACCAGTGGTGCAGTTGAATGATTTGAAGCAATCAAACTCAGCATTGGATGGAAGAAGTCTCAGCTGAGTCATTACATTTTAATAAGGAGCTTACTCTGGAATTGTCTGTAGGGATTCCTGGATTCTTTCCTCATCATCTTCTGCAAACTTTGTTTTAATTTCACTGGGAGAAAGGAAATCATTATCAACATCAACCAATCAAGGTCAATTCCTTCGAGACAGAGGTAGCTATACATCCTCTCTCGAACCTGGTTACTAATTCTGACACCAACTGCCCATTCCATGGCACTCTTTCCATGCTGGGTTTGACCATTCCCTGCAATGGCCACACAGAACTCGCAGATCACACTCATGATTGTGAGGTTTATCAGAGAAGTAAACAGGTTAAAATTCAGGATCAGTAACCATGCTGGATATAGTTCTTCAGTTAGGACAGCTAATTTTCAGCTATACCGACAGGCATGACCCTCTTTGGCCCTCAGCTCTTGAGCCGGTGCCCCTCAGCCTCGGCACTGCTCAGGCATGTATTACAAAGCTCTTCAGCTCCACCAAGAAGTGCCCAGAGACTTGGGCACTTGGGCACTCTGCCCATAGCCTTGGCTTGAAAGTCTGCAGCTCTAACCCCATGGATCAACAAACCTAGCTCTATCAGGTGACTGGAGACACCCTATTCCAAAAATAAACTTCCTATGCAAAGGCACTCAGCTGTCTTGTTCTGTGGACTGAGAAGGTCACGGTCATGTTTTCTGCCAGGCTCCTGCCCTCTAACACCATTTCTTTGCTCCTATCTCTCACCATCTTCAGTGTTGATTTTCAAGGCTGCATGTGTGTGTGTGTGTGTGTCCTGAGTCCAGGGGGTTCTCGGTCAAGATAATTCAGATTCCAAGAACTCTCCCACTTCCACCTCTTGAGTGGTAATAAGGTTCCCCGTTCCACTTGAGGAATGGCTCATGTTAAAGCTAGTGGGATTACACAACTTACCCCTCCCCTCATTTGCATGGTCCAAACTCCACAAGCATGCAATGCACATCATTTACATTACATACATTAGCAAGCTATTCAATCCCCTTAGCGATTGGGTCATAGGAACCTTACTTGCATGGTCTCACCCAGTAATTTAGTGGAAATTACAAAGACTATGGCTCATAAGACCATATGAAGTACTTTTCTATATTATAATACATAAATAAAAAATTTTCATTAGATACATATTAATATTTCCAGTATATTGTAGATGCTTGCTAGGTTACTAATTTATTATTACCCATGTTAGTATGTGTGTTAGGCTGAGCTCTCTAGAGAAGCAAAACCAGCGATGTTTGTATGTGTATGTATACACAACAACTCACTGCCAACCAGTCCAACTCACAGCGACCCAACAGGACAGAGTAGAAGTACCCCTGTGGGTGTTTGAGACTGTAACTCTTTACAGGAGTAGAAAGGCCATCTTTCTTCTGCAGAGTGGCTGGTGGTTTTGAACTGCTGACCTTGGGTTTAGCAGCCCAATATGTGACAACTATGCCACTAGGATTCCTTGTGTGTATATATAGAAAGACATTTACACCAAGAAATGGCATACACGGTTGCAGAAGCAGGTAAGTCCGGTCTGGTTCAAGTCCATAGGTCAGATGTAAGACAGAGGCTTCTCCTTACTCTCATAACTGCCAAAAACAAAATAAATTTTAAGAAACAGAGAAGCTGGCTGTTATGTGAAGAAGAATGTGACATCGGGATTGGAGGGAGGGTTGTTAAGAACTTGTGTAACAAAGATGACACAAGCTGGCTTGCTGAAAGTGAGCAAGACTTGAAGCATTTGATGGTGAAGATCAAGGATGGCAGCCTTCAGTAGGGATTGCAGCTCAAAGTACAGAAGACCAAAGTCCTCACAACTGGACCAATAGGTAACATTGTGGGAAATGGAGAAGAAGCTGAAGTTGTCAAGGATTGTTCCTTGCTTGGATCCACAATTAACGTGCATGGAAGCAGCCATCATGGGAGCAAAAGACCTATTGCAGTGCGTAAACCTGCTGCCCAAGACCTCTTTAGAGTGTGGAAAACCAAGGTACTTTGAATGTTAAGGTGCACCTGGACCAAGGCATGGTATTTCAGTCGCCTCCTATGCATGTGAAAGCTGAACATTGAATAAGGAAGACTGACGGAGAATCCATGCATTTGAATCGTGGTGCTGAAGAAGAATATTTAAAATACCATGGATGGCTAAAAGGACTAACCCATCTTTCTTGGAAGAAGTACAGCCAGAGGTCTCCTTGGAGGCAAGGATGGCAAGACTTTGTCTTTCACAGTGACCACGTTGTCAGGAGAGACCAGTCCTCGGAGAAGGGCACTACGTTTGATAAAGGAGAAGGGCAGCAAGGGAGAGGGAAGCTCTCAGGGAAATGGATTGACCCGTGGCTGCCACAATCGGATCAGGCAGAGGAACAATCATGAAGATGGGACCAGGACCAGGCACTGTTCTGATCCGTTGTGCTAAGGTCGCTATGCACTAGAACTGACTATGTGGCACCTAACGACAACATTTATAAAATGTAGAACAAAGCTCTGTGCATAAATACTACACAATTTAAAAGTATCTTTCTTGACTTGATAGCAATGGTTGACTTATCAAGTCCTTTCACTTTTGCATATCCTCCAGGACTGGAGTTACCATTAGTTTTTTACCAGGATACCTTCAAGAGCCGACTTTTCCATTCATAACATGGCAGAAAGCATCGTTGGCCTTCGTGGCTAAAATTGCTGGATCAACAGAACTGGATATGCAAAACTGTCCTCTCGAAATGGATCAGATACCTGTTGTCCATGCATAGACTCTGTCCTTGCCTGCTAAGCACTGGTGTCAGATCCAGTTGCATAGTGGGTGTATGTAGCAAGAGTTAGACTAAACACCCTATCCCTACCCTTGTTTATTAGTAAGAAATCATATATTCCCAAGAGACATGCTTAGGTTACAACTTTCAATTACACAAGAGGGGACCATAGGAGACAGATTTCTCAAAGGTATTCAAGTGGCAGGGCCCTCAGTGTTTAAATGGGCTATTAGTGTCCTTGTAACCCTGGATGAACTTTATTTCCAGCTGTCACCTGAACTGGTATCTCACACTCTAGAACTGGTATCAACTCCACTGAAGGTCCTGCCAGCTCCCTCCCACTTGCTTTCTCTTGTGTCCTGTCTGCTTGGCATCTATGGGTCTTTCTTTTGAACTGATGTTCCTATTTTGTGGATGTCCTTCGCATGCTCTTACCTTCTTATCGGTAATCCATCCTTGGGTGTCTCCCAGCCCGCACTGAACAAGAGGGAGTTGAAAAGACACAAGTAGGATGAGCACAGCTCACTAGCTCAAGCTCTGCCCTACCCGGGCTCTGATTTCACCTTGCAAAATCACGAGTTTAGTCCACCCTCACACGTGACAGATGGAGGTCAATGTGTAGCATGGAACCAGAGCGACCTGCCTCCACAGTTGTGCTTTTGATCATCACAAAACACATGTAATGATGCCAACTTCAGGAGGGAAGCCAAATCAGTGAGTGTGTAAGCATCTCAGTACTGTCAGGCATCTCCACACAGGTGCTCTAGCACCCAGGGCTGCATCGGGGTAGGTCCATGTGACTTCTCCTCGGGGATGTCTTGTAGGAAGTAAGCCTTTCCCGCCGAAGCAGGGAACTGGCTAACGCAGCTGCACCCTGGTTCAACCATCACAAAGCAAGAGACCCAAGAACTAGAAAGGTAAGGCTCACTGAGCCATTTATCCCTTCGTCCTTCAATTAACCTCACAAGTGTTTATCAGCAAGGTTGGCACAATAAACTTTAACTACCTCAATGGACATCTCTACAAACTAAGCTCTCTTCCCACTACGCCCCTTTGTGTATTCCTTCCATTCCTTCTTCTGCCTCAGCCCTTCCCGCTTCTCCCTGGCCAAATGCTGCCTCCCTGATCACCCATGACGGACTGGTCTAAGGCACACTTACCTTCATGTCACTGACTTCCGCCACCAGCTAGAATTGCAGTGATGAGGTGCAATGTGGTCAAGAATGCAAGGCATTTGGAAAAATGAATCTGAGCTCAGCAGTCAGCTGATAGCTCCTGGGATTGGCAGGCAACACTGCGAGAGTTAGGGCAGCCGGATGCAGAGTCCATATCCAGAAGAAAGTGAAGGGGAAGAGAAAGCTTGCTGTGCCCAGGGTCTCTCTCTTATATAAGAGGCCACACCTCCAACGAGGTGCCACCAGACCATCCCCTGATCCATAAGTTAGGCTCTGTCCCTACCTTCATCGAGGTATATCTAGGTGACAAAAACTCTTAATCATCGCAGGTGGGTTCAAACATATCCATCTCCCAGACAGGTCCAGGGTCAACAAGCCGAGAAGCCAAAATATGCTCTGGGGTTTCCCCAGAGAACTAGTCCAAAAAGTCCTGTTGGGGAAAAGGGTGGGGCCATCAAGTTGCCCTCGGTCTTCCTTGAGCTCAGCCTCTCAGTGGGACTTCTAGGCCACCATCAGCTCTTACATAAGGTTGTTGATGACTACTTCTTCCGACGTGGGCACACTATCCCTTTTTAGGCTCAGAGGTTCAGCTGGATTCAGAAGAGGACATGGAACAAGGAATATCATTGCTGATACCAGGTGACTCTTGGCTGAAAGCAGAGAATCCCTGAAAGATTTTTATTGTGCTTATCGACTACACCAAGGCATTTGATTATGTGGATTGTAATAAAGTATGGAAAACTTTGAGAAGATTGGGAATTCTAGAACAATTCATTGTGCTCCTGTGGAATTTGTTCATGGATCAAGAAGAAATTGTTCAAACAGAACAAGGGAATCTTCGTGGTTTAAAATCAGGAAATGTGGGCATCGGGGTAGTATCTTCTCATCATACTTATTTGATCTGTATGCTGAGCAAAACATCAGCGAAGCGGGTTTATGTGAAGAAGAATGTGGCATGTGGCACATGGTCTCTTCTCACATGTCCAAAGTACATAAGACTGCATCTCACCAACCTGGATTCTAAGGGGCACTCTGGAGAACGGCTTTTGAACAACTGCGATAGGCAGGTAACACCACATTGCTGGCTGAAAGGGAGGAGGACTTGCAGCACTTCATGATGTAAATCAAGGACTGTAGCCTTCTGCAGCCTTCAGTCAATGCAAAATCCTCACAGCTGGACTAATAAGTAACATGATAAATGGAGAAAAAGTTGAAATTGTTAAGGATTTTGTCTTGCTTGGATCCACAATCAATGTGCATGGAAGCAACAGCCAAGAGATCACAAGACATATTGCATTATGTAAATGCGGTGCATTGGACCTCTTCAGCGTGTTGAAACTAAGGATGCTATTTTGAAGACTAAGGTGCACCTGAACTAAGACATGGCATTTTCAGTGGCCTCACATGCATGCGAAAGTGGGACACTGAATAAGGAAGACCAAAGAGAACCAATGCATTTGAATGCGGTGTTGGAGAAGCATATTGACGGTACCATGGACGGCTAAGGGGACAACCTATCTGTCTTGGAAGAAGTGTGGCCAGAGTGCTCCTTAGAGGCAAGGATGGCAAGACGTCAGATTACATAATTTAGATATGTTGTCAGAAGCAACTCGTGCCTGGTAAAGGACATCATGCTCGGTCAAGTTGAGGAACAGCAAAAGAGAGGAAGGCCCTCTAGGAGATGGACTGACACCGTGGCTGCAACGCTGGGCTCAGGCACAGGAACGGTTGTGAGAGTGGTGCAGGGCCACGGAGTGTTTTGTTCTGTTGTACATAGGGTCGCTATAGGTTAGAAATGACTCAAGGACACCTAAAAACAACAACATCAGCTCTTGTCTTTCCCTCTACACTTTCCACTGGGTCCTGTCCACATAGGACAGAGTCTGTCCACATTCCCCAAAGCTCCTCACTGGCTATGCAGGTTCCTGCAGTATCAGTCTACTTTGACTTTGCACTAGTTTCTCAAGCTCAGCAGGCTAGGATGGCACAGACCACCTTCCTGGCTGCAAACTGTTCTTTCTTTTCTTCCTCATCTCAGTGGGCACGGGCAACACTGAATTACTCCCCCAGGTCTCTCGGCATGCCAGCCCCTCTCCTGCCCCCTCAGCCAACTGATTGACAAATCACTTAAACTAGTTCCTTAAGAGTTCCTCCTCCTGGTTACTATCTTGATTCAAATCCTCACCCCTCCTTGTCAGTCACTGCATTGATTTCTAATGGACATCGATGCCTCCCCCTTTTTGTTTTCCACTTGTTAAAATTCCATTGTGAAAAAAACTGACAAAGGAGCCCTTTCATGGTGCTGAAGATCCGTTGTGGCTTCCATTGCTTTTAGGGTAATCTCAAACTCCTTAGTGCAAAAGTCAGCCCAAGAGCCTCATGATTGTATCACCCTGCCTCACCGTAACCAGCCTCATAGCCCCACCCCGCCTGTTCCTGTTTCCAGCCGCATCACCGTGTTCCTTTCTCTTCCTTTTCACCGCTCCGAGTCCCTCTGCTCTTTCTCATCCTGGATAATATTATGGGATTGTGTGAATGTGTTTTGCATGAGATCATGAATTTGGAGGGGAGATGCAAAAGATAAGATGTTATTAATTGAATTGTACCTTCCTCCCCCCCCCCCGTATTATATTGAAGTTCTGGCCCCAGGTATGACCCTGTTTGAAAATAGCGAGGTTCACCCTATGTAAATGAGGTCATACCAGAGTTGGGTCCTAAACCTAATCCCTCTGACTTATAAGAAGAGAATAGACACAGAGACACACAGGAAGAAGATGCTGCATGAGGACAGATAGACACAGTAGATGTATTTATAAGCTCAGGAATAGCAATGATGGCTGGCAGTTACTAGAATTTTGAACTAGACCAGGAAGGATCTCTCCCTAGAACCACATCCTGAATTCAGACTTACAGTTTCCTGAACTGTGAAATAAGTTTCTTTTTGTTTTGTTTTGTTTTTTTAATCGTTTTATTAGTTGCCTATTCAACTCATCACAATCCATACATACATCAATTGTGTAAATTACATTTGTACATTCATTGCCCTCTGATCTTTAAAGCTACGCACGTGAGGTATCTTTTCTTAGCAAAACACTAGCAAACTAAGACATGTGATTTTTCCAAAGCCACGAACATTGTCTCCAGGCCAAGCCCTTCCTGTGCCTGGTCTTTGTCTCACTATGTTGTAAATGCACATGTCTCTGTTCTCCACTTGACCCTGAGAGAAGGAACAAGACCTTTATTCCTGTAGCCCCAGACCCTACATCACTCAGTGCTGGATATACCATGGGCATTAAATATTTGTGGGGAAATCTGCAGGTAATAATGGATCACACAAGCTGTGATGCTGGCCAGTTACCCGCCTTCACTACAGGATGGCAAAGGAACACATGGACAGCAGGTCCGAGTGACCTCTGCCCACACTACAGCCTCAAGGACAACTAGATTAGGGAGCAAATTGAGTCCATTTGTCTCATATCAGCTGCGTCCTCATAAATGGAAACCTCGGGATCTTTAAACTCTGATCTCCAATGTCACCTCTCAATTTCTAATTAGCAATTTTTGCAATAAAAATGCCTGCTGACAAGAGAGTAATAAGAGAGCCCACTGACTGAGAAAACATCTTTAACAATGACACACTAGACAAAGGCCTTCTTTCTAAAATCTAGAGTACTTTGCAAGCTTATAATAAAAGGAAAACTAACTGCCCACTGAGGAGGTGGGCAAAGGACCTGAGCAGAAGTGTCATAGAAGTCCGTAAACAGAGGAGAAAATGTTCCTGATCATTAGCCATAAGAGAAATGCAAATCAAAACAACTATGAGATACCACCAAACACCCAATTCAAAGATAACCCAATTCAAAAAGTCAGAAAGCAACAAGTGTTGGAGGGGCTGTGGTGAGAGAGGGACTCTCATCCACTGCTGGTGGACCTGCAGGTATGGACAGCCACTATGGAAATAGATTTGGCAATTTTAAAACAGATGGAAATCGAGCTACCATACGAACCAAAAATCCTCCTAGTGGGCATATACCCAGAAGAGGCAAGAAACAACCCGGCCAGACATCTGTGCTCCAGTGTTCATTGCAGCACAATCACAAGGAGAGGGAAAGAACTCAAATTTCCATCAACAGTTGAATGGATTAAAAAACGGTGATACATACATACAATGGAGTACTATGCATCACTAAAAAGCAGTGATGAACGTATGAAGTATATTGCCACGTGGAAAGAACTGGTGGAAATTATGCTAAGTGAAGTAAGCTAAGCACAAAAGGAAAAGTACAACATGAGTCAGCTGAGGTACGTTTAAAAAAGAAAAGAAATGCAAAAGGGAGATAGAGGAAAAGCTACTGAATACAAACACTCCAGGGATGCGGGCCAGGTAGCATGGCAGGGGCCAGACTAAATCCAGGGGTACATATGGTGGCCAACTGAAAAGGAGGGTGGGGAGGAAAGGGGAAAAAAGGGGTGGGTAGAAATATGTAGTGGGGGAACAGGGCACTAACCCACTCAAGGGGAGGGTATTGTCTATGTCTCCACAGGGAAAGAGGGACCAGATTTAAACCCGGTGTTCCCAGATGTGAATGCAGCAGGCCACCATGGAGAGGGGAGCCAGTGGAGAGGTCTGAGGGCCTAGCCCCAATCCCAGCTATGTGGACAACTGCCCCTCCCCACAGAAGAGTTCACTTTAGAGGACAGCACTGAAGCTGCAGTGTGGGCAGAGGGGGATGTCTGATCAGAGCACACAGGAGCAAATGAAGGGGGAGGAAGAAAGAGTGGAGCACACCCTGCCCCACCAGCCTTGAGGATGATATACCTGCTCAGAGCAGCCAATGCACAGAGTGGACCATATGGCTGATCCCACTATGAGACACGGAGTCCCTCACTGATCCATAGCCTTACAGAGGACAACACTGGAGACACAGGGTGGGAATTGTGCCCAATCTGACCCCACCACACCCAGGCAAAGCACTAAGGGCGTGCGGCAGAGCAACAGCGGGGAGCTCCCTCGGGAGTGCAAAGGATAGACTTTGGGGCCAGAGCGTGGCACCCATCGGACTTGACTACAGGACACGCCTAGAGGTCAACATACAGACATTGATCTATCTACAGATTTTTCTTTTTTTCAGTTTTTTCTTTTTATTAAATTATTTATTTGGTTATTGGTTTTCTTTATTGTTGTCATTGTGTTCTCTTTTCTCACTTTGTCTAGCTATGCCTTATTTTTTGTGCATATTATTATCTCTGCAAGTCTATCTAGATAAGATACGCTGGATCAACAGTCTGGAGGAGAAAACAACAGGACCCATGGTTCTGGGGAGATATGGGAGAGGGGGAAATGGGGGAAAGGAGGTGGTATTGACCAACCAAGGGACAAGGGAACAACAAGTGATCCAAAATTAGTGGCAAGGCGGGTGTGAGAGCCTGGTAGGAATTCAGCAAGGGCAATCTAACTGAGAGAAATAACTGAAACCCAAATGAAGGCTGAGCATGGTAGTGGGACAAGAGGAAAGTAAAAGGAAATAGAGGCAAGGACTAGGAGGCAAAGGGCATTTATAGAGATCTAAATACAGGCATGTACATAGCAAATATATTTATATAGAATGATGGGGAAATAGATTACATGTATATATTTATAAGTTTAATATTAAGGCAGCAGATGGACATTGGACCTCCACTCAAGTATTTACTCAATACAAAAACACTTTGTTCTATTAAATTGGCATTCTATGATGTTCACCTTCCCGACACAATTGCTGAAGACAAATGTGTAAAGCAAAGGTGGTGAAGAAAGCTGATGATTCCTGGCTATCAAAAGATAAAGCATCTGGGGTCTTAAAGGCTTGCAGATAAACAAGCAGCCATCTAGCTCAGAAGCAACAAAGCCCACATGGAACAAGCACACCAGCCTGTGTGACCATGAGGTGTCAGATGGATCAGGTATCCAGGCATCAAAGAACAAAAAAATTATATCATTGTAAGTGAGGGGGAGTGGAGACCCAAAGCCCATCTGTAGGTAACAGAACACCCCCTTACAGAAGGTTTGCGGGAAGGAGACAAGCCAGTCAGGGTGCTGTGTAGCAACAATGAAACATACAGTTCTTAAACGTTTCCTCCCCACCCCCACCCCCACTATCATGATCCTAAAATCGACTAGACCAGAAGATATACACTGGTGCAGATAGAAACCAGAAACACAGGGAATCCAGGACAAATGATTCCTTCAGGACCAGTGGTGAGAGTGGCGATACCAGAGGGTAGAGGGAAGGTGGGGTAGAAAGGGGGAATCAATTGCAAGGATCTATATATAACCTCCTACCTGGGGGACGGACAACATAAAAGTGGGTGAAGGGAGATGTCAGACAGCGTAAGATAGGACAAAGTAATAATCTATAAATTATCACGGGTTCATGAGGGAGGGAGGGAGGGAGGGAAGGAGTGTGGGGAAGGGAGGGGAAAAATGAGGAGCTGATACCAAGGGCTTAAGTGGAAAGCAAATATTTTGAGAATGATGAGGGCAACGAATGTACAAATGTGCTTGACACAATTGATGTATGTATGGATTGTGATAAGAGTTGGATGAGCCCCAATAAAATGATTTTTTTTAATGCCTGGTGACATCAAACCTCCTCTAACGTCACAAAGGGGGAGGATGAGCATCACCTCCATCAGCCTGCAGCTGCCTCTGATGACATCAAGTTTCCACCTGCATGCACCCACAAAACCTTTAACCAGTTCTGACACCAGGACTCCCTTCCATTGTTCTCTCTCCTTCTCGGATGGGCTTGATAATCTGGAACAGCGGCCACACAGAACTCACAGCCTCTCCTCACAGTTACCAGTTACATTCAGGCTGAGGAATAACTCAAAATACACTACTTCGGTTAGGACAGCTGCTTCTCAGCCATGCCCACACGAACCTCCCTCAGCCTTTCTATCCCTTGGTCACTCAACCTCTTGGCCTGGCATCTGCCCACCTCAGGTAACAGTTATAAAGATCTTTATTTCTGTCAACAGGTGCCTAGAAGCACGCCGTTCGGCCAGGGGCTCATTGCTTGGAGGCTTTCCATGCTCTCACTCTGGGTCAGCAGAGTCTCAGTGGCCACTTCCCTCCGTGGTCGGGAAGCCCCCTGTGCTGCCTGGCCCTGGGCTTCTCATTCTGCGGCTGCTGTTCTCTGCCATCTTGCCACCACTTCTCATCTGGCACCTTCTCAGTGTGTTCTAGCTCTCTCCATCTCCTGGCGTAGGAGGTTCTCGGTGCAGGGACCCCAGGCTCACAGGAGGAATGCCACGCATGGCTCTTCTGAACAACAGTGACATCCCCCCTCTACTTCTGAGGTTGGCTCCCCGTAATCCTAGCAGAGTAGCAAAACTGACCAGCCCCTTAGTTCCAAACTCACTGCCATCCAGTCAGTTCTGACTCATGGCGACCCTATAGGACCGGGTAGAATGGCTGCTGTGGGGTTCCCAGACTGCAACTCTTTAAGGGAGTGGTAAGCCTCGTCTTTCTCCCAAGAGGGGCTGGTGATTTCCAACTGCAGACCTCAAAGTTGGCAGCCCCGTGTGTGAACACTACACCGGGAGGCCTCTAACCCCTTAGTTACGGTTCTAAGAACCTTTTTGCATGCTCCCACAGCCCGCAAGCACTTCATGCATCTTATTTGAATCATTAGCAGCCTGTCCAATCCCCTCGGTGGACCACAAACACCTTACTTGAATAGTCCCACCCAATCATCTTGGGGGCGTTACGAAGACCACCTCTAAAGTAACATTAATCTACTGCCCCGCGTCACCAAAATAAAGGCGGGTGTATTCCCGGGTCATTTACCTATGGTTCTTTCTCCTGTGACAGGACTGTGGGGAACAGCTGAAAACACAGCTATTGCTAAAATGTGAGATCACTTTTCCCCCACGGGATGCATTTGGTCTTCCTGCTGGCCAAAGAGAGCTCCCCCCGGGTGGGCATGCCCCTCACGAAGAGCCGCCCGAGTCTGGCTCAGTAGCCAAAGCAGGCAATGGGCTTCTTGCTCTGTCTGCCTCACCTGGGTTATTCAAATCAACTTTTAATTTAAAATCACTGTCTTCCTCCCGAAGGGCCCTGAGCTGAATTTTATGAAGAAGCCCTGGTGGCATAGTGGTCAAGCGCTGGCCTCCTAACCCCAAGGTCATCTGCTCAGAACCACTAACTGCTTCCTGGGAGAAAGATGGGACTTGCTGGAATCTACTTGCTGACACTGAGTTTGAGGGGGTTGGGTTTGTTTTTTTCTTCAATCTCTCTCCTTGTTCCTGGTTGATACAAACAGTGAATTTTCTGAAACAACAGACTCGGTCAGTCCCGAGAAAACCTAGACTGCGGACCACAAACACACCTGTGAAGGGTTCACAGGCGCAGGACAAGTATCGCCACCTGAAAGCAGAGCAGAGTAGGGGAGATTTCTACTCATCCAGGCATGGTGATGCTCTACGGCCCGCATGAAAGAGGAAGGAGCTACAGGAGAGACCCCCGGCCCTAAATCCGTAATTATGTATGAAATCTCTCTGAGGGGAAAGGAGACAGTGCAAGGGAGAAACAGAGACCTAAGTGGAACATAGAGTGTCAGACAGCATCCCACCTTATGGACTACATTTCCCAGAATCCCCTGCTAGCCCCATGGACCCAAACTCACCCAACTCACTGCCATCAAGTTAACGATGACTCATAGCGACCTCTTGTGGGTTTCCAACATGGTTTTCAGGAGTAGAAAGCTTGGTCTTTCTCCCTCAGAGCAGCTCCACGGGAATTGCAGCTCAATGCTTTAACCACTATACCACCAGAGCTTCTAAATAAAATTCTCTGTGACGCCCTAAAAAACAACAACAAGCAAAACAGTTCATGGACTCGGTGAAAATTTGGAGTTTTTTTTAAATATCATCTCAATAATAATAAACCCAGTTGCCATATCAAGTCAAATCTGCCTGAGCAATCCCAGATGTGCCAGCTAGAATTGTGTTACGAGGATTTTCAGTGCCTAATTTTTCAGACCTAAGTCACCAGACCTTTCTTCTAAGGTCCCTCTGGGTGGGCTCAGGCCTCCAACCTTTAGGTTAAAAGCCAAGTGTTTTAACCAATACATCACCCAGGGATTCCAGGAGAGTAATAACAATCGATTGAACATCGATCTCTAAAGCTTCCCAGAAATGCTCTGAGAAAGACACATTTTTATTAGAAACGAAACTGAAAGGTTCTTTACCAAACACCCACACCAACTGCAAGTGAAAGATACAGAATTGCAGCCCAGGTGTGCTCATTGCTAGAGCCAGTTTCCTTCGACACCTTCAGGGTGTAAGAAATCAAAGTAAGAAATGGAAAGCTCCTTATGCCCTCTGCACTTCCAGAAGAGGGCAGGCAAACGATCTCACTAAGAGTTGGAAACTTCCTCAATTGTATCCTCCACGACGCCCCACTCCCAACTCCCCCAAATGTGGACCCAAGCAGTGGAAGGTGGCAAGAAGCTCACCAGAGTGGAAGCAATGCAGAAAGGAATACCGCTTCCTTTTGGTGAAGTAAACCTCCAGCCCATTGGAACCTGTGAAGGTGTCTTTATATCGCCTCCTGCAATGGCTGCGCCTTGGGGTGCTGTCTGAGCTGTCCATAGACCACCCAAGCAACAAGGTGCCTGCATGCAGAGCAGAACGAGTAACTCAGCTCCTAGCAGGAACGCACAGATGAAAAAGATTGTCTGGGTTTTCAGGGAGAGAGGCAGGTGTGAATCACCAGGGGTCACGGGGACTCAGCGGTGGACAAGAGGAGGCAGAGAGATGGCTTTGACTCCCAAGGTATGACCAGTAGTGGAATTTTCTTCATTTTAATTCACTTCTAAGTCCTCTCAAGAGATAAAATGGAGATGTTTACAAAACTAGACTCATGACCTTTACATAGAGCAATAGTAACCCTGACGCACTGTGCAAGGTGCCAGAGGCGCTAGAGGAGTAGAGGAACCTTTCACCTCCTGGATGGCAGCTTCTAGCCTTTCGGCCTCTCCCATTGCCTCTGGGAGAATGTTGAAGCCCCTGGGCAGAGTTTACAAGATCTATCCAGTTGGTTCTTTTGGAGCCCTAGGCCACGCACCTCCATGCACCTGTGCTTCATTCGATCCTCTAACCCACCATGTGTGTGCTCCTGTCCATGAAGGAGCTGTGCCAATTCTAGAACCATGTGGTTGCTGTCATTGTTCATTGTCATCAAGTCAACTCTGACCCCTGGGGACCTTGTGTCCAACAGAACCAAACGTGGCCTCGCCCGGCATCATCTTCATGATCACTGGTATAGTGAAATGCACTGTAGTCTTCATTGTGTAGCGCCTTCCAAAATTCTATCTAGAACAATGCCCTCTCTGCCAGCTGACACCTCTGCTCTCCAGGTCTTCCTGACATGACACCTTCTTCTGCAGCCTTCTCATTTCCTGGAAGTCCAGGTCATCCCACTTCATGGGTCCTGCCCCCTCTTGGCAAAAACTTATCAGGTTGATGCTGAAGGAAATGGCTTGTAGCCAGTTAGAAAACTCACTGAGTGCAGAGACTAGGTAGGATCACTGTTTCAGTACTGTAATGAACTGAAACATGCATTCATAAGTGACAGGAGTCAATAATTACAGGAATTATTCTGAAATTATCCCGTCTACCCTGAGAGGCCATGGCCACTTCCTCTAGAAAACACCCCTGGGTCTGTCTAAGCATGGAATGTCAACCCCAAGTTCCTTCCAGGTTCTCTGGTTTTCATTGTGTTTCTTTAAAATTAGAATCCATAAATCTGGACCAAGGCTTCATCCATCAGACACTAAAGGCCAAACCTGCTATCATCAATAATGGAGCCCATCTTGCTGTTGGCAATAGGCAATGAGGAGCATGATGCTGACTCCACTGCTCAGGGACACCAGGAAGACACCGGAGCTGATGGATTGACTTGATACTTGAAGAGGGCATCTGAGAATTAAAGAGGGTGTCTGTGTGTGGCAAGATGGGAATCTCCGAGTTAGCAAGCTTTTTGAGTTGAGATAACATACAAAAGTGTTACTTTGTGATTAAAGTTACCTGGATTAAAGGTATATTACGTTCTCTTTATTAGTAAAATGTGCTGCCAACTAATATTTTCCTACTTAGAATAAAGGAAAGACAACTTGGTTGCTCTTTTTTATTAAGTTATTTGTTTATTTTATTAAATGCTTTTATTGGGGGCTCTTATAGCCCTTATCACAAGCCACACATACATCCATTGTGTCAAGCACATTTGTACATATGTTCCCATCATAATTCTCAAAACATTTTCTTTCTACTTGAGCCCTTGATATCAGCTCCTCATTTTTCCCTCCTTCCCCAACCCTCCATCCTTAATGAACCCTTGATAAATTATAGATTACTATTTTCATATCTTACATTGCTCTCTGTCACATTTCACCCATGTCTCTGTTGTCATCCCCCAGGAAGAGGTTATATGTCAGCCTTGTGATGAGTTCCCCCTTTCTCCCTGCACCTTCCTTTTCCCCCTCCTGGTATCTCAGTTCTCATTATTGGTCCTGAGGAGTTTATTTGTCCTGGATTCCCTGTGTTTCGGGCTTTTATCTACAGCAGTGTACAAGTTCCGGTCTAGTCAGATTTGTAAGGTAGAATTGAGGTCATGATAGTGGGGGAAAGGAAGCATTCAAGAACGAGGAAAGTTGTATACTTCATCAGTGCTATACTGCACCTTCACTGGTTCATCTCTTCCTTGTGACCATTCTGTAAGGGGATGTCCAATTGTTTACAGATGTGCTTCGGGTCTCCACTTCATGCCCCCGTCCCCAATGGGTCTTAGATGTCTGATACCTGATCCCATTGACACCTCGTGATCACACAGGCTGGTGTGCTTCTTCCATGTGGACTTCTCAGCTAGATGGCCACTTATTTATCTTCAAACCTTTAAGACCCCAAATGCTAGCAATATCTTTTGATAGCCAGTCACCATCAGCTTTCTTCACCACATTTGCTTATGCACCCATTTTTTCTTCAGTGATCATGTCAGGAAGGTGAGCATCACAGAATGCCGGATTATTAGAACAAAGTATTCTTGTGTTGAGGGAGTACTTGAGTCGAGGCTCAATGTCCATCTGCTACCTTAATACTTAACATATAAATATAAGTACACAGATCTATTTTACTATTGTTATATATATATTTACATATGTAAAAATTATATTATTGTGAATGAGGGGGAGTGGGGACCCAAAGTCCATATGTAGGCAACTGGATGTCCATTACAGAAGGGTCATGGGGAAGGGACGAGTAAGGGTACAGTGTAGCAATGATGAAACATACGATTTTCCTCTAGTTCTTTAATGCTTCTCCCCATCCCAACTATCATAATCCCAATTCTACCTTACAAATCTGGCTAGACTAGAAGATGTACTCTGGTACAGGGAATCCAGGACTGATAAACCCCTCAGGACCAAAAATGAGAATAGAGATACCAGGAGGGGAAGAGAAAGATTGGGTAGAACGGGGGAACCTATCATAATGATCTACATATAACCCCTTCCCTGGGAGAAGGACAACAGAAAAGTGGGTGAAGGGAGACATCAAACAGTGTAAGACATGATAATAATAATTTTCAAATTATCAAGGGTTCATGAGGGAGGTGGGAGCAGGGAGGGAGGGGAAAAATGAGCTGATACCAAAGGCTCAAGTAGAAAGCAAATGTTTTGAGAATGATGATGGTAACAAATGTACAAAGTGCTTGACACAATGGATGGATGGATGGATGGATGGATGGATGGATGGATGGATGGATGGATGGATGGATTGTGATAAGAGTTGTACAAGCCCCTAATAAAATGATGTTAAAAAAAGAAAAAGAATAAGCCTCTCAATTAGATGGATTGGCCCAATGGCTGCAACAACGGGCTTAAACAAAGCAACAATTGCAGTATTTCTTTCTGTTGTACATAGGGGTCCCTATGTACTAATTCGATGGTACCTAAAAATAACAACTAACACGCTTTGAAACATTTCCCAGAGCAGGGAGCAGCCACGCCTGGTTGGGAGGTAGGATCAGGAGGGTTGTGCCTCAGAGATGGAGCCCAGGTGTTGTCATAGTTCAGTGTTGGGCTGTGATCCCCGTGGTCGGCAGTTTGAAACTTCCAGCAGCTCCGGCAGGAGAAAGACTAAACTTTCTACTCCCATAAAGTTACAGTCTCAGAAACCCATGGTGTGTGAGGGATGCTTGTCACTATGAGTCAGCACTGACTCGATGGCAGAGTGCCTGCAAGGACAACTAAGAGTAGGCTGCCTTTTTTCTTCTCCTTCTGAACAATAGAATTTAAATTTCACAAAGTCTAATTTTATTTACAATGTTAAAGGATGAAAAGTACTTTATCCTTATCATTCCATGGAAAATTTTCATGATACACAAATACCTGTCATAATCAGACATTCGCTCCAAATTGCTTCAATGTCCTTCTGTTTTCAGGATCATTGGTGCCATCTCCCCAAGAGAAGATGATGAGTCCCTTGTCTTTTCCCGTTTGTCTCTTGATGTAGGATGGGTTTCTGAGCAGGTCTTCAATGTGCGCGTTTATCCCCAGTAGATTCCCAAACTGTACAGAGCTCATTGCAATGGGAGCTGTTCGAGATCTGAGGTCCAGGAGTTACAGGTAAAGATGAGATTTTCCTTGAGTCAAAAAATATGGGATACTTGTTCTCTTTTTGCTGAATCATTGAGCAAATATCTGCAGCAAATGAAGAGAACATTATTCTCCTCTCTTCAGAATTTGCTAGAACAGTTGTTAAAATTATATCCCAAGCCTGGTTGGTGTCAAAATATGTTTACAAGTTGCCATCCCATATTGCATCCCCTGCTTCAACTGCCCCTCCCCACAGAAGAATTTATTTCAAAAGACAGAATTGAATCTGCAGCTCTGGGAGAGGGACATAGCTGATCGGAGCGCACGGGTGCAGCTAAAGGAGTAGTAGGAGAGAGTGGAGCACATCCTGGCCCACCAGGCCTTAAGGACAACGATCCCCATTAGAGCAGCCAGTCCACAGACAGGACCACATGGCCAGCCCCACTATGAGACACGACGCGCCTCACTGACCCATAGCTCCACAGAGGACAACACCGGAGACACAGTGTGGGAATTGTACCCGATCTGATCCCATCACA
This sequence comes from Tenrec ecaudatus, assembly GCF_050624435.1. Taxonomy (NCBI): domain Eukaryota; kingdom Metazoa; phylum Chordata; class Mammalia; order Afrosoricida; family Tenrecidae; genus Tenrec; species Tenrec ecaudatus. The sequence continues at coordinate 72,848,080 of NC_134534.1, read as the reverse complement.
CTGAGGCAAAACACTAAGGGGGTGCAACAGAACAGCAAGGGAATGGAGCGGCGAGGTCCCCAATAAATGCTGAAGGTGGACTTTGGGGCCAGGGCATGGTACCCCAACAGACTGGAATGAAAAACACTCCTAAAAGCCAACAAATGATCCTTGAACTAACTACAAGCTTTTCTTTCTTGTTGTGTTTTGTTTTCTGTCAGCGGTTTTTTGTTGTATATTGTTGCTTGGTTTTACTCTGTCTTATTTTTGTGCATGTTATTATTTCCACAGGTCTGTCTAAATAAGATAGGCTGGATGAACAATCTTGAGGAGAAAACAATAGGACCAACAGTTCTGGGGGGACATGGGAGAAGGGAAGGTGGGGGTAAAGGAAGTGGTGTTAACAAACCCAGGGACAAGGAAACAACAAGTGATCCAAATTGGTGATGAGGAGAGTATGGGAGGCGTGGTAGGGCATGATCAAGGATGATGTAACAAAGAGGAATTGCTGAAACCCTGGTGGGGACTGAGCATGATAGTGGTACAGGAGGAAAATCAAGGGAAATAGAAGAAAGAGCTGGGAGGGAAAGGGCATTTATAGAGGTCTAGATAAAGATATGTATATATGCAAATATATTTATATATGAGGGTAGGGAAATAGATCTATGTACACATTTTATAGGTTTAGTATTAAGATACCAGAAGGACATTGGGCCTCCACTCAAGTACTTCCTCAATGCATGAATACTTTCTTCTATTAAATTGGCATTCTGTGATACTCACCTTCCCGACACAACCGCTGAAGACAAAGCAAGTGAATAAGCAAATGTGAAAAAAAAAAAAAAAGCTGATGGTGCCCGGCTAGCAAAAGATATAGCATCTTTGGTCTTAAAGGCTGGAAGGTAAACAAAAGGCCGTCTAGCTCAGAAGCAATAAAGTCCACATGGAAGAAGCACACCAGCCTATGTGATCACGAGGTGCTGAAGGGATCAGTTATCAGGCATCGAAGAACAAAAAATCATATCATTGTGTGCTCACCTCTATGATACGATTGCTGAAGACAAATGGGTGCATAAGCAAATGTGGTAAAGAAAGTTGATGGTGCCTGGCTATTGAAAGAGATAGTGTCTGGGGTCTTAAAGGCTTGAAAGTAAACAAGCAGCCCTCTAGCTCGGAAGTAACAAATCCCACATGGAAGAAGCACACCAGCCTGTGCGATCATGAGGTGTTGAAGGGATCAGGTATTAGGCATCATCAGAACAAAGAATCTTACCATAGTGCATGGGGGTGGGGGGAGTGCGGAGTGGAGACCCAAAGCCCATTTGTAAGCCACTGGAGATACCCTTGCAGAGGGGTCTCAGGGAGGACAGGAGCCAGACAGGGTGCGATGTAGCAATGATGAAAAATACAACTTTCCTCTATTTCCTAAATACTTCCTCTCTGCCCCCGCCCCACCCCCCCACCCCCCACACACACTATCATGATCCCAATTCTACCTTGCAAGTCTGGCTAGACCGGAGGATGGAAACTGGTACAAATAGGAACCAGAAACACAGGGAATCCAGGGTGGATGATCCCTTCAGGACAAGTGGTGTGAGTGGTGATACTGGGAATGTAGAGGGAGGGTGGGTTGGAAAGGAGGACCGGATTACAAGGATCTACATGTGACCTCCTCCCTGGGGAATGGACAACAGAAAAGTGGGTGAAGGGAGATGTCAGATAGTGTAAGATATGACAAAATAATAATTTCTTAATAATCAAGGGTTCATGAGTGAGGGGGAGTGGGGAGGGAGGGGAAAAATGAGGACCCGATGCCAGGAGCTTAAATGGAAAGCAAATGTTTTGAGAATGATGAAGGCAATGAATGTACATATGTGCTTTACACAATTGATGTATGTATGGATTGTGATAAGAGTTTTATGAACCCCTAATAAAATGATCAAGAAAAGACACACAGAAAAAAAATTTTCTATGTTAAATCCTATGTCTTCTGGCAAAGACTCTAAAAATCATCTGAAGAGAAGGACATGGATGATTTTCAGAGAAGACATTTTCTTCTTCCATCACAGATCGTTTCTGATCTTGGATTTTAGTGCATTCCCATGAGCAAGCTTTAACAACTTCAGTTGGTCAAATGTTAACTCCTTTACTGGAATTTCAAATAGTTCAGCTGGATCAGCATCAAATTTCTTTTTCATAGTCAAACAACAGGTGAGATCATAATATATACCACAGACACAGAATCTGGGGAGAGTCGCCAGATTGAAGAATGGTCTCCTGAGCATTCCTAAACCTGAACTGTACCGGTAACTTTCCTATAATAAATCCCATAACTGTGAGTATAGTCTGTGGTTTGTGCTTGGCCGTTCAAACTATCAGTGGACTATCAAACACAGCAGAGAAGCAGAGGGTGCTGCCGGAGGGATGGTTGGTGTTAGAATTGGTAAAAAGTTAAAGAGGGTGGGATACGGAATTCAGCCTTGGCTTGTTGATTTTAATTCTTTCTTGCCCAGTGAAGTTAGAGGAATCCAGATGCTACTCCCTTGTCATTTTTTTAAAATTTCAAAAAAAAACACATCTATTTGTTGGAAAGGAACTTGTATATCATCAAAGACTCCAAGTCCGTCCACTTCAGTTTTATTTTCCCTTCTTTTAAAATTTTTATTAAAAGATCATTTTATTGGGGACTCTTACAACTCTTATAACAATCCATACATCAATTGTATCAAGCATATTAGTACATATGTTGCTATCATTCTTTTCTAGACATTTACTTTCTTTGTCCCTCACCATGTTTACACTACACTAAAAATCACAGGAATCCGAAGATGCTGATAAGGGAGCTACTAAGGGGGTCATCGGATGAAAAGTGAGGGGAAGCTGGAGTGACTTAGAAGCTTCCAAGCAGTGAGTGCTCTTCAGAAATATAAAACTCTGGAACTCTCCTATAAAAATAGCTTCACATTTCTCCATTCTCTCTACTTCTTTACCACAAGGCAGTAAAGGAGGAAATGATTCTTTTCTTCTGAGTGCTAGAAGGGGATTGAAAGTCACCCCTTCATCTGGTGCATGATTTACTTTGACTCTCATGCTTCTTACAAGTATCTTAATACCTCTCTGCTTCCAAACTGAAAAAATTAGATCAAGATCCAGGCATCATATATAACCCTAAGGAACTAAAATTTCAGAAGAGGGTCTCAATCCATGAAACGATTGGGTTTCTGTAGCCTGTAAGCTCTCTGGGGAAAGGATCAACTTTTTTTAGTCATTGTTGAAAACCCAATGTCTAGCACAGTTCCCAGTCCACAAGGATGCCTCAAAAGATATGTGTTGAATACAATTTAAAAGCATTTTCTTAGATTAACCTAGCCATAAATTGAAGTAACTTCAAAGTTAAACTCAAAAAAACAATCACTGCCATCAAGCTGATTCTGAGTCATAGGACCCTGTAGGACAAGATAGAATGCCCCTATCGCTTTCTGAGGCTGTAAATCTTTGTGGAAGCAGACTGCCTCACCTTTCTCTCCTGGAGCAACTGGTGATTTCAAACTGCTGACTTTGCAGTTAGCAGCCCAAAGCCTAACACACTGACACAAGCGTTCCTTTGGTTCATGGCGGTAATGGCTGCCAGTTGCCACCAAGTCGGTTCCAACTCAAGACAATCTTGTGTGTGTCAGAGCAGTGGCGTGTCCCATTGGCTTTCAGGGACGGATAAATCACCAGGTTTTTCTGCCAAGGTCCCTCCAGGTGAGTTTCAACCAACAACTTTTTTGTTAAGCAATCAAGCCTCTTAAATGTGTGTACTACAAAGTGAAAATTATACTTTTATCATATTTAGGTGCTCAGGTTTTGTCTCTTTATTCATTTATTATATTTTGTGTTGGGTATGGTTATGTTAATAAAAGACAGAAATATACGGTTTTAATTCATTTTTTAAATGATCAAATTAACAATTATTCACATGGGACGACCTCTCTGAATAACAAGCACATTGCAGAGAAAGAAATCAGCAGTGTTATTTTTGTAAACAAAACATATCATGTGATGGTATTCATTTCAGGAGGAATTAATAGGAAATCCTCCCCGCAAGTGGAACTACAGTGCTGACCCTCAGGAGCAGCTGCATGCAAACCACACAGGGAGTGAGGGGACCAGGAAGACACGCAAGGATGAAGCTCCCATGCTGCCGTGCTGCGAGGTACTTCCCATCAGTTTCTGGAAGAATGATTTGATCAAAACTGCTTTGGGGCTGCATTTCCTGTTCATTAGTTTGTAACATGTCTCTGGTTCTTGTGCTACATGGACGTAAGTTCAAAGACTGTCCCGGCTTTTACCTATCCTGTCAGCTCTTCAGCTCGCTGTCATGTCCCCCGAAAGGGCTCTGTAACGCAGTCAGGATGTCTATGAACTAATAACAGCAACAGGTGTCCCATGCTCTCCCATCAATGTCAGACCTCACATTGACTTTCAAAACAACTAGGTGCCACCAAGTCCACTCTGACACAGGGTGATCCCACGGGTGTTAGAGCAGAACTGTGCCCCATGGAGTTTTTCATGGCTGATATTTTTATGTAAATTGCTAGGTCTTTCTTCCAAGGAGCCTCTAGACCTTTTGCTAGCAGCTAAGTGCATTAACCATTTACACTGGCCCTGGCCTTCACACAGATAGCAAGCAGTGGAAGGGTACAGGTTCCCCGCTATCAGCAAGCAGAACATTCATATGCAACCTAAATGAGCCCAAATGTCATAAAGGGAAGACGCCATTATTATTAGTTCATGTGAGGGGAAAAATTGTGTTTTTCCACGCCCCCAAAATAACCTACCAAATCATATCAGATAATACTTAACATACATTTGATTATCTTTTGTGTGTGTATAATCATTTTATTGGGGGCTGATATATCTCTTATCACAACTCATACATACATCCATCCATTGTGTCAAGCACATTTGTATATTTGTTGCCATCATCATTCACAAAACATTTGCTTTTGACTTGAGCCCTTGATATCAGCTCCTTGTTTTTCCCCTCCCTCCCCACCCCTCCCTCCTTCATGAACCCTTGATAATTTATAAATTATTATTTTGTCATATCTTGCCCTGTCCGACGTCTCCCTTCACCCACTTTTCTGTGGTCCGTCCCCCAGGGAGGAGGTCACATGTAGATCCTTGTGATCGGGTCCCCCTTTTTACCCCACCTCCCCTCCCCCTCCTGGTATGGCCACTCTCAGCACTGGTCCTGAGGGATCATCTTTTCATCCCATTCTTCCGTGAACTCTTTGAAGCAGCCAGAGTCCAGAGTGAGGGAGGCTGGATCCGGAGATGCTGGGTGTGGGTCCTGGAGCAGGAGCTGCTTGGGATGCAATCTCTCTGTTAAAAAGGCTCCACACGAAATGAAGCTTGAACACAACGTTTCTCCTTTTGCTTTATTTTTTTAAATAAAAGCCAAATCTTGGTTTCCATTTCTTTAGGTTAGCAAAAATGGGTACTAAGGTAGGTCTTTCATAAAAACTAAATGATATAAAGTGAGTTTCAGAAAAGCATAAAAATAAACTCACTGCCCTCGAGTTGATTTTTGACTCATAGTGACCCTATAGAACCAGATCGAAGAGCCCCCATAGGTTTCAGGGAGTAAAAAGCTTTGTTCTCCTCCCATAAAGTGACTGGTGGTTTCAAACCGGTGGTTTTGACCTTGAGTTAGCAGCCCAGTATATACCCACTATACAACTAGAGATACTATATATCTCATTCCTCTAAAAGAAGAACAAGAAAATGAAGGTTTCTGTTAAAACTTCAGAGATTTAAGTTAAATATTATGTTTCTTTGGGTCTGTGTTCTTCCCTGGCCTTCTACTTATATACATAATATTTATCTTTATATATAATATTTATCTTTATATATATGACATGTATCTTTATATATATATATGAAATGCATCTTTGCATGTAAAACATATTTATATATGAAATGTATCTTTATATATATATGATTTATCACTCTACATAATTCGTCATATTCTCTTGTTTCTGAGATCCTTTGAGATCATTCAGCATGAATGCAGAAGGATAAAGCATTCATGCTGAATGATCTCAAAGGATAAGGCAAAGAAGTGACATCAAAGGTATTCATCTGGGGAAGGAAGAGGTGAAACTATCATTATTTGCAGATGATATGATTCTATATATGGAAAATCCCAAAAGTTCCACAAGGGGAGTACTGGAAGCAATAGAGGAGTTTGGCAGAGTGGCAGGATACAAGATCAACAAACAGAAGTCCATCGGACTGTTATACACATCAGATAAGACCACAGAAGAAGAGATCAAAAAGGTGGTACCCTTCACAATAGCCAAACACAAATTGAAATATCTAGGGATACACCTGACTGAAAAAACAAAAGATCTATATAGGGAAAACTATAGAACACTATTACAAGAAACCAAGAGCGACCTCAACAAATGGAAGAATATTCCATGCTCTTGGATTGGGAGACTTAATATAGTTAAGATGTCAGTTCTGCCAAAGGCACTATATAAGTTTAATGCCATCCCGATACAATTACCATCATCTTTCCTCAAAGAAATGGAAAAACTGATTACCAACTTCATATGGAGAGGGAAGAAACCCAGAATTAGCAGAGAACTCCTCAAGAAAAAGGACACAGTGGGAGGGCTTGCTTTACCTGACTTTGGCACATACTATGCAGCCACAGTTCTCAAAACTGCATGGTATTGGTACAATGACAGATACTCAGACCAATGGAAGAGAACTGAAAACCCAGAAATAAAAGCATCAGCATACACACAGCTGATCTTTCATAAGGGCCCCAAATATATCAAATGGGAAGCCGATGCCCTCTTTAACAAGTGGTGGTGGAAAAAATGGATATCCACATGCAGAAAAATGAAGCAAGACCCATATCTCACTCCATGCACAAGAATAAACTCAAGGTGGATCACAGACCTTGAAGTTAAACCCCAAACTATTAGGGCCATCAATGAGGGAATTGGGACCAACTTGAGAACTTTGGCGCAGGGAATACACAGGCTATCAGAAATAGGGAAGGACACAAACACAGAGGAGGCACAAATTGACAAATGGGATATATTGAAGACAAAACACTTGTGTACATCTAAAGAATTCACCAAGAGAGTAATAAGAGAGTCCACAGACTGGGAAAACATCTTTAACAATGACACATCAGACAAAGGCCTTATTACTAAAATCTACAATATTCTGCTAGCTTCCAAAAAGAAAAAAACCCAATAGCCCACTTGAAAGGTGGGCAAAGGACTTGAACAGAAATTTTACAGGGACAGAAATCTGAATGGCCAACAAACATATGAGAAAATGTTCCCAATCTTTAGCCATAAGAGAAGTGCAAATTAAAACAATGAGGTACCACCTGACACCCTCAAAGTTAGCCCAATTCAAAAAATCAGAAAGCAACAAGTGTTGGAGGGGCTGTGGGAAGACAGGAACTCTCATCCACTGCTAGTGGGCCTGTAAGTACGTACAGCCACTATGGAAATCAATCTGGCGATACCTAAAACAGATGGAAATAGAGTTACCATATGACCCAGCAATCCCCCTACTGGGCATATACCCAGAAGAGGCAAGAAACAAACCAATACCAGACATCTGTGCTCCAATGTTCATTGAGGCACAGTTCACAATTGCAAGGAGTTGGAAGCAACCCAAATTTCCATCAACTGACGATTGGATTAAAAAACTGTGGTATATACATACAATGGAGTACTACGCATCACTAAAAAGCAGTGATGAACGTATGAGGCACATAGCGGCATGGGAAGAACTGGAGGAAATCATGCTAAGCGAGGTAAGTCAGGCACAAAAGGACAAGTACAACATGAGCCTGCTGAGGTAAGAATTAAATTTTTTTTTAAAGCAAAAGTGGCATAGGGGAAAAAGCTACTGTATACAAACATTTTTGGGGTGAAGACTGTGTCGTATGGCAGAGACCAGATCAAAACCAGGGATGCACATGGTAGACAACAGTGGAGGAGGTGGGGAAAGGAAAATTAAAGGATGAATATAAGGAAGAAAAGGGAAGTGGGGGCATGGGGCACTAATCCACCCAAGGGGAGGGTATTGTTTATATCTCCACAGGGAAAGTGGGACCAGACTTCAACCCAGTGCCGCAAGGTGTGAATGCAATATCCCGGCGTGGAGGAGGGAACCAGTGGAGAGGTCTGGGAGGCTGGCCCCAGCACCAAAAATTAAGTGGATTCCTGCCCCTCCCCCAAAAAGAATTTGTTTCAAAGGATGACATTGATTCTGTAGCTCCGGGAGATGGACATATCTGATCGGAGCACAAGGGAGCAGATGAAGGGGCAGGAGGAGACAGTGGAACACAGCCTGGCCCACCATGAGGATGATGTTCCTGAGTAGCGCAGCCAGTCCGCAGAGAGAACAACATGGCTGGCCCTACTATGAGACATGATGCCAATCAGTGACCAAGGGCGATACAGGGGACAGCACCGGAGACACAGTGTGGGAATTGCACCTGACCTGATCCCACCACACAGAGGCAAAGCACTGGGGGAGTGCAGTGGAACAGCAAGGGAATGGAGTGGCAAGGTCCCCAGGGAATGCTGAAAGTAGACTTTGGGGCCAGGGCATGGTGCCCCAACAGACTGGACTGGAAAATGCTCCTAAGGGCCAGCAAACAATCCTTGAATGAACTACAAGCCTTTCTTTTGTGAAGTGTTTTGTTTTGTTCTTTGTCAGTGGTTTGTTTTTGTTGTTTTGTTGTCTGGTTGTATACTGTTGCTTTGTTTTCCTCTGTCTTGTTTTTGTGCACGTTAGTGTCTCCACAGGTCTGTCTGAATAGGACAGGCTGGATGAACTATCTGGAGGAAAAACAATGGGACAGACAGTTCCGGGGGAACAGACAGTTCCGGGTGGGGGAGGGGGAAGAGGGTAAGGAAGTGGTGTTAATAAACACAGGGACAAGGGAATAACATGGGACCCAAAATGGTAGTGAGGAGGGAGTGGCAGGCCTGATGGGGAACGATCAAGGGTAAGGTTGCGTAGAGAAGAGGTATAGCTGTAGCCCAGGTGGGGACGGAGCATGGTAGTGGGGCAGGAGGAAAGTCAAGGGAGATGGAAGAAGGAGCTGGGAGTCAAGGGGCACTTATGGAGGTCTAGACAAAGACATGTACATGCAAACATATATACGAGGATGAGGAATTAGATCTAAGTGTCTACATTTATAGGTTTAATATTAAGGTGGCTGAAGGACCTTGGGCCTCTACTCAAGCACTCCCTCAACGCATGAATACTTTCATTTATTAAATTGGCATTCTATGATGCTCACTCTCCTGACACAACTGCTGAAGCCAAAGTGGGTGAACAAGTAAATGTGGTGAAGAAAGCTGATGGTGCCCGGCTATCAAAAGAGATAGTGACTGGGGTCTTAAAGGCTTGAAGATAAACAAGCGGCCATCTAGCTCAGAAGCAACAAAGCCCACATGGAAGAAGACACCAGCCTGGGTGATCGAGTGGTCCCAAAGGGATCAGTTACCAGGCATCAAAGAACAAAAAATCATATCATTGACTGCACACCTCCATGATAGGATAGCTGAAGACAAATGGGTGCATAAGCAAATGTGGCGAAGAAAGCTGATGGTGCCTGGCTATCAAAAGAGATAGTGTCTGGGGTCCTAAAGGCTATAAGGTGAACAAGCAGCCATCTAGCTCAGAAGCAAAAAAGCCCACATGGAAGAAGCACACCAGCCAGTGCGATCACGAGGTGCCCAAGGGACCAGGTATAAGGCATCATGCAAAAAAAAAAAAGAATATGTGTATGTGTATATATATATATGTGTGTGTGTGTGTGTGTATATATATATATATATATATATATATATATATATATATATATATATATATATATATATATATCATATTGAATGAAGGGGGAAGTGCAGAGTGGAGACCCCAGGCCCAAGTGTCGGCCACTGGAGATCCCCTCATAGAGGGGTTTAGGAGAGGAGATGGGTCAGTCAGGGTGCGAGGTAGTACCAATGAAGAACACAGCTTTCCCCCAGATCCTGGATGCTTCCTCCCCCCAACTACCATGATCCGAATTCTACATTGCAGGGCTGGATAGGGCAGAGGTTGTACACTGGTACATATGAGGGCTAGAGGCACAGGGAATCCAGGGTGGATGATACCTTCATGACCAAGGGTGTGAGGGGCGATGCTGGGAGAGTGGAGGGTGAGTGGGTTGGAAAGGGGGAACTGATTACAAGGATCCACATGTGACCTCCTCCCTGGGAGAGGGACGGCAGAGAAGGGGGGGAAGGGAGACTCCGGATAGGGCAAGATATGACAAAATAACGATGTATAAATTACCAAGTGCACATGGGGGAGGGGGGAGTGGGGAGGGAGGGGGGCAAAAGAGGACCTGAAGCAAAGGGTTTAAGTGGAGAGCAAATGCTTTGAGAATGATTGGGGCAGGGAATGTATAGATGTGCTTTGTACAATTGATGTATGTATATGTATGGATTGTGATAAGAGTTGTATGAGCCCCTAATAAAATGTAAAAAAAGAAAAGGAAAAAAAAAGAAAATGATTAGGGCAAAGAATGTACAGATGTGCTTTATACAACTGATGTATGTATATGTATGAACTGTGATAAGAGTTGTATGAGCCCCTAATAAAACGTTTAAAAAATAAAATAAAAAGTTTAAAAAGAAAAAAAATACATGCTAAAGTAAAAAAAACATATATTTATATATGAAATGTATCTTTATATATATATGATTTATCACTCTACATAATTCGTCATATTCTCTTGTTTCTGAGATCCTTTGAGATCATACAGCATGAATGCAGAAGGATAAAGCAAATGGTCTCTCAAGGACCCCTCATCTTTTCCAGATTATTTTATGAACATACATAACAAAATAGTTTCCTCTTCAACCATTTTTATGTGTCCAATTCAGTCACATTAATTACATTCACCATATTGTGCAGCCATCACCACTCCATGCCTCCAAATTTCGCCATGACCCTTAACAGAAGTCCCATAAGCAATAACTCCTCCCCCCCTTTCTACTGACCCCTGGTATCCCCAATAAACTTTGGGTACTATGTATTTGTCTATGATGGATATCTTACATAATATTTGAAGGAGTTTTATATCTTTTTGCATTTATAATTTTCTTCTTTTTTTTAAATCATTTTATTGGGAGCTTATCTAACTCTTATCACAATCCATACATACATCAATTGTGTAAAGCACATTTGTACCTTTGTTATTCTCATCATTCTCAAAACATTTGTTCTCCACATAAGCATCAGCGCCTCATTTTTGTCCCTCCCTCCCCACTCCCCCTCCTTCATGAACCCTTGATAATTTATAAATTATTATTTTGTCATATCTTACACTGTCTGACGTCTCCCTTCACCCACTTTTCTGTTGTCCATCTCCCAGGGAGGAGGTTATATGTAGATCTCTGTAATCGGTTCCCTCTTTCCACCCCACCCTCCTTCCACCCTCCCCGTATGGCCTCTCTCACCACTGGTCCTGAAGGGATCATCCAGCCTGGTCCCTTGTGTTTCCAGTTCCTATCTGTACCAGTGAACATCCTCAGGTCTAGGCAGATTTGTAAGGTAGAATTGGGATCATTATCGTGGCGGGGCGGTGGGGAGGAAGTATTAAAAACCTAGAGGAAAGTTGTATGTTTCATCGTTGATACACAGCACCATGACTGGCTTGTCTCTTCCCCGGTGACGCTTCCGTAAGGCGATGTCCAGTTGCCTACAGATGGACTTTGGGTTCACACTCCCGCTCATTAACAATGATATGATTTTTTGTTCTTTGATGTCTGATACCTCATCCCTTCGACACCTTGTGATCGCACAGGCTGGTGTGCTTCTTCCATGTGGGCTTTGTTGCTTCTCAGCTAGATGGTCGCTTGTTTACCTTCCAGCCTTTAAGACCCCAGACACTGTATCTTTTGATAGCTGGGCTCAAGCAGCTTTCTTCACCACATTTGCTTATGCACCTACTTTGTCTTCAGCGATCGTGTCGGGAAGGTGAGCATCAGAGAATGCCAATTTAATAGAACGTATTCCTGCATTGAGGGAGTACTTGAGTGGAGGCCCAATGTCCATCTGCTACCTTAATACTGAGCCTGTAAATAGATACACATAGATCTATTTCCCCATCATCATATATAAATCTATTTATAATACTTATAAATAAAACATAAATACATGCTTTTATTTAGACCTCTATAAATGCTCTTTGCCTCCTTGCTCTTTTCTCTATTTCCTTTTACTTTTCTCTTATCCCACTATCATACTCAGTCTTCATTTGGGTGTCAGTGATTCTTCTCGGTTACATTACCCATGATCACTCCCTACCAGGCCTCCTACACCCTCCTCACCCCTGATTTGGGTCACTTGTTGTTCCCTTGTCCCTGGGTTTGTTAACACCACTTCCTTTCCCCCACCTCCTCCTCTCCCATGTCCCCCCAGACCTGTCGGTCCCATTGTTTTCTCCTCCAGATGTTCATCCAGCCTATCTTATTTAGACAGAGCTGCGGAGATAATAACATGCACAAAAAGAAGACAGAGAAAAACCAAGCAACAAAAGAAAACAAAACAATAACAAGCCAATGACAAAAAACACAACAACAACAAGCTTATAGATAGTTCAAGGACTGTTTGTCAGTGTTTTCTATCTTTAAGACGGTGGATACTGAGATAGTTATTGTGCCAACCTGGCCAATAAACACATGTGGGGTTAATTGAAGGGCAGAGAGATAAATGGTTCAGTGAGCCTCACCTTTCGAGTTCTCGGTTCTCTTGCTTTGTGATGGTCAGACCAGGGTGCAGCTGCCTTAGCCAGTTCCCTGCTTCAGCTGGCTAGGCTCATTTCCTGCAGGACATTCCTGAGAAGAAGCTGCATGGATCTACCCCGATGCAGCCCTGGGTGCTGGAGCAGCCATGTGGAGACCCCTGCCAGCGCTGAGACACTTACATGGTCACTGATTGGGCTTTCCTCCTGCGGTCGGCATCATTGCCTGTGTTTTGTGAGATGGAGGAGGACTTTGTGGATTGGTGTCAGACATATGGGTTAATGTTAGACTTGTGGGCTTGGCAGCACTGGGTGGGGATATTTTCTTGATGTGCACTTAACCTTTGTATCAAACTCTCTCATACATAAGTTTCTGTATATTTGTTTCTCTGAAGTACCCAGACTGACACAGATATTCAAGCGAACCAACAGGACAGAACCAACATAAGTGATACCTTATCACTTGATGGCCAATTCAACACTAGCAAATATTTCTATAGCATCAGATACATACTCTCTTATTATAGACTAATTTCTTCTTATTGAATACTACCCCCCCTCCTCCATCTGAGGCTCTCACCTGTTTCCTTCCCCCTCATCATCATGAATTCAACAACCACAGCAAGCTCACTGCCATGGGGTTGATTTCCACTCATAACCATCCTACAGGACAGGGTAGACCTGCCCCTGTGGTTTCCAAGAGAGTAGCTCTCTATGGGAGTAGAAAGTCTCAGCTTTCTCCCAGAGAGCAGCTGGTTTATTTGAACTTCTGACCTTGTAGTTAACAGCCCAACACTCAAGTCCCTTTTCATTCACACTCTATCTTCTGTAATAAAGGGGATGCTTTCTCCCTAACCTCTATAGTCCTCTAAAAGAGGAAGATTGATCACCTCTGTGTTTGAGTCAAATTTCCACCTGAGAAATTCTCCTTTGCTTCCCTACAATTCCCTGTTACTTTCATTAGCAATACTAGTTAATACCTCACTGGAAAGAAAACCTGTTGCCAGAGGGGGCAGCCTCAGAGGGGCTGTGCAGAGGAAGCCGTGTGTCAGAGACGCATGACTAATATTCCTGAGGCAGGAACTGAGTACACGGGATCCTGGGGGAGTAAAGATGCCTCCAAAGGATCAAATTGGTTTCAACTTGATACCTGCGGTAGGCAATCTCACAAGGCAGCCTTTCCCCTCCAGCATTTTGCAGCGTCTTCTGAGAGCTGTTTGGTGATATTTTGTGCATGACACATTGCCGGTGCTGACTTTGTGACATCATGTAGTCTTGTTCTCAATTAGAGCAACTCGATGTGCCTGCCCTACACATCCCAGCCCCATGAGTCACCGAGTGACATATTGTCCAGGAAATGCAAAATGATGCTCTTTTAAAAACTCAGCATCCAAGAAACCGAGTCTTCCGGCCTGGGGTTGAGAAAAGGCATAAGCAGCCCTCGGGAGGAGCAGGGCCTCATTTCTTGGTTTTCTTTTCATTTGGCTTCTTTGCTTATTTTGAGACTTATGTATAGGATCCTAGAAGCGATTGCAATTTCTAAATAAAAATGTTTGTTTTACAATCCCTCCAAGGGTCCTAAACATAAATCTCAAAATTGTACGTAGTCCTTGTGTTCGAATTTTTCTTTGCTTCACAAAGGAGGTGCGGATTCTACTACCCAAAGCTATGTCAACTCACAAGCTAAGAAGTTTTTGTCATGTGAAAGCGACTAAAAGTCTGTATAGACATATGTGGACATGGCATGGATGGGTTGCTGAAAATAATTGGCTAAATAAGTGCCACTGGTGCCTTTAAAATGCTACGACACAAAGCAACCTCGATGCGCCAGCTGTCGAGTTGATTCCAGCTCATGACAATGCTTTGAGCTGAAAAGTAGAACTGTACTCCATGGGGCTTTTGAGACTGAGACGATGGTGGCTAGGGAGTATGTCAACTAGACATTACTGGATAAGGGTAGGACTAAAGCCCAACCTGTGAATTGGGTCACAGCAGCCTGATAACCCCTCCTTAATATCGTAAGCCTTCTGTATAAGAGAGAGAGACTGAGCAGAGTTGGATTCTCTTTGGTCCTTTGCCTGCTTGCATCTGGTTCCTAAAGCTCCTGTTGTGTCACCTGCCAATCCCTGGAGCTGTCCGCGACCTCCCAACTGTGGATTCATTCTACTGCCTTCAAAGTTCTGCATCCACCACCAGCCTGTGCCCCCTGCTGACTCTGCTTCATCATGCTGCTTCCTGTTCATCAGCTTCCATGGCTCAAGAGAAGCCTGACTTGAACCACACTAGATTTACCTATTTCTGCGACGGTGCAAGCCATTCCTTGGTATAAATCTCTTTCCGCGTGCAGCACATACAAGGGTCTGTTTCTTGGGAGAGCACATCCTAATACAGTGACCTTTGGGAAGCAAGTGGCCAAGCTTTTCTTCTGGGGGCATCTGGGTAGGATTGAGCTGTCAACTTTTAACTGAGCACTCCAGTACATTGTGGCTTGCATGACCCCAAGTGAACTTGATACATATTAATTTAATGAATTTGAATAATAAAATAAATTAAATATCCAGGGAAATCTGCTAAAGAGAACATGAAAAAATTTTTTTAATCATTTTATTAGGGGCTCATACAACTCTTATCACAATCCATACATACATCAATTGTGTAAAGTACATTTTTACATTCACTGCCCTCATCATTCTCAAAACATTTGCTCTCCACTTAAGCCCCTGGCATCCGCTCCTCATTTTCCCCTTCCCTCCCCACTCCCCTCTCCCTCATGAACCCTTGATAATTTATAAATTATTATTTTGTCATATCTTACACTATTCAACATCTCCTTTCACTCACTTTTCAGTTGTCCATCCCCCACGGAGGAAGCTATATGTACATCCTTGTAATCAGTTCCCCCTTTCCAACCCACCCTCCCGGTATCGCTACTCTAACCACTGGGCCTGAAGGGATCAGTTGTCCTGGATTTCCTGTGTTTACAGTTCCTATCTGTACCAGTTTACATCCTCTGGTCTAGCCAGATTTGTAAGGTGGAATTGGGGTCATGATCATGGTAGGGGAGGAAGCATTTAGGAACTAGAAGAAAGTTGTATGTTTCAGCGTTGCTACACTGCACCCTGACTGGCTCATCTCCTCGCAACCCTTCTGTAAGGGGGTGTCCAGTTGCCTACAGATGGGCTTTGGATCTCCACTCTGCACTCCCCCTCATTCAGAATGATATGATTTTTTGAGAACATGAACATTTAACCTTATCCAAATACTTCCAATTAGGAAAATAAATCACCTCCTAGATCCCAAACACCATGAATACAAATTTAAAATCATCTCTCCTGTCTACGCCTTCCAAATTTCAGTACATAAAAGGATTGCTGAAGCTAGGATCTAATGAGCATAAAGTGGAAAGAAAGATAGGAAAAGCAGAAATTAATTAAGCCAAGATATTAACAAAGATAGAATATCTTTCTGGCAGGATTGACCTTTCCAGCACAGTACTAAGTACTCACTCTGGAGCTTAAGACACTAGGGCAGCTAGACAAATTAGCAGGAGCCCAGACCCTGGATGGAAAAGCAATCAGACGGGACACCATACATAAGGCCCTGTTGCCTCCAAAAACACCATCACTCTCCTATTAGAAATGTTCTGTTCACAGGGCTGCATTGTTTGGAAATTTTCATCTGACGGGTTTGATTTGGACCCAAATCTGGTTAAATCCAAAGGAGGTCTTGCCCATTAAAAGTACCCCATGGATTCCGTAGGTGGGGCAAAGAGTTAATGAGCTCCCCTCAAAGTTTAGAAAGTTACTTTCTCTTGGAGGCACACCAAAAGAAAGGGCTGGTCACCTCTTGGGAAACATCAACCACTGATGTTACGGAGCCGATTTCTGCTTTTAAGACCCAGAGGGTAGCCTCTCTCAGTCACCCTCACAGGCACGTCTCTTTCTGGTCCTCAGATTCTCAGCTAAGCAGTCCTTTGGCCTCTGCCCCACTCAGGCAGTGTTACAAAGCTTTTGGGGCACTGGAGATGCACGCACCAACACATTCCACTCTATGTTAAGTAAACCCCAGGCAAAAAGCACTCAGCTCTGCAGCTCAGCAAGCCAGCTCTCCCCATTAAGTAAGTGAGAGTCGGGAGCGCTGTGTCCCCCCATCGCATGCTTTTGCTCATTCTGCTCCCACTGTCCTGCTTCTTCTTTGCAACTGTTTTGGTGTCAACGCTAGCTCCCGGACCAAGAATGTTCAGCACATAGATTTCATGGAGTCCAAAATATGTGCTGCATTCCTGGATCCTCATTCTTGGTATAAGTGAGAGCTACCTCTTTCTGCTTCTGAGAGGGTTCATTTTATACCCAGATTGATGACAAAATTAGCCAATCCCCATGTTAGAGTTCAAAGTTTTATCATCACAACCTTGTTACCAATGACTCACAACTATCATCGAATTATTTTTTTATTATTTAAATCATTTTATTGGGGGCCCGTACAACTCATCACAATCCATACATCCATCCATTGTGTCAAGCACATTTGTACATTTGTTGCCATCATCATTCTCAAAACATTTGCTTTCTACTTGAGCCCTTGGTATCAGCTCCTCATTTTCCCTTCCCTTCCCACTCCCCACTCCCTCGTGAACCCTTGATAATTTATAAATTATTATTATTTTGTTATGTCTTACACTGTATGACATCTTCCTTCACCCACTTTTCTGTTGACCATCCACGGGGGAGGGGGTTATATGTAAATCCTTGTCATTGGTCCCCCTTTGCTCCCCACCTTCCCTCTACCCTCCCAGTATTGCCACTCACACCACTGGTCCTGAGTGGTTCTTCTGTCCTGGATTCCCTGTGTTTCCAGTTCCTATCTGTACCAGTGTACATCCTCCAGTCTAGCCAGATTTGTAAGATAGAATTGGGATCAGGATAGTGGAGGGGAGAAAGCATTTAGGAACTAGAGGAAGGTTGTATATTTCATCATTGCTGCACTGCACCCTGACTGGCTTGTCTCCTCCTTGTGACCCTTCTGTAAGGGGATGTCCAGTTGCCTACAGATGGGCTGTGGGTCCCCACTCAGCACTCCCCTTCATTCACAAACTATCATATAATTCTATCAGCATATTATTCACTGCCCATCTAATACCCGTATGAAGCAAGAAAAGAGGAGATACACATAATCTTCATGGTCCCACCCAAGCATTTGGTGAGCGTTTCAAAGACTGTGGCTAGAAGAGCCATCACAAGTAATTCACTGAACCACTGTTGGGTAGGTGTCTCTGCTGGAAATCCATTTACATGCAAACCTTTGCTGTGACAGTGTCCCGCCTAATTCTTAAGCGTTCTTTCATTGCACCTTGCCACTTTGCAGAATCTTTCATTGAGTTCCAATAATTTTCTTCCTGAGTCTTTGGGATTTTCTATGTAGAGGAAAACGTCATCCGCAAATAGTTTTACTTCTTTGCAGTGTTTTTGATGTCCCTTTCTTGCCTCAGAGCGGCATAGACTTCCAGCACAGGGGTCCACAGGAGTGTGACAAAGAACATCCTTGGCGGGTTCCCATTCACAAGGAGAACTTTTTCAGTTTCTGTTCATCGAAAATAATGGTTGCGATGGGTTTTGTAGATGTGCCCTCTATTATGTGGAGGAATTACCTTTCTCTCCCTATTTTATTGAGTGTTTTCAGCAGGATTCAGTGTCAATGCCTTTGTGCATCAGTCCATATGACCGTGCCCTTCTTTTCCCTTGTGTATTTCTGTGATGGACTGCATTGATCGTTTTCCTAATGTTGAACATGTCTGGGATTTTGTTGCGAATGCTTGCATCTATGTTCTTCAGGGATATTCATCTATAATTTTTAGGGATGTCTTTGCCTTTGGTTTTGGGTTTACCCTTGCTTCAGAAAATGAATTTGTCAGTTACCCATTGTCTATATATTCTACAATAACCTGAGTAGAATTTGTATCAACTCTTCTCTGAATGTTTGGTAGAATTCCTGGCTCAATTTTGGGGGGTTAGGATTTCTATTATGGGTTTGTTCATAGTGTCTACTTCAATCTGTGTGAATTTAGATAGGTAACAGCTGTTTAGAAATTAGTCCATTTCTTCTGGTATTA
Organism: Tenrec ecaudatus; assembly: GCF_050624435.1. Taxonomy (NCBI): domain Eukaryota; kingdom Metazoa; phylum Chordata; class Mammalia; order Afrosoricida; family Tenrecidae; genus Tenrec; species Tenrec ecaudatus. Next base: position 72,829,160 of record NC_134534.1, on the reverse strand, counting down.
CAACTTTGGAGTTTTTTATTCTTATTCTTATTTCAGTTAGTTGTTCTGTGATATTGCCCATTTTACTTGTTATTCATGATACTTGCATCTTCTCCTTTTCTCTTTTAGATTTGCTTTGTCACGTTTCTTAATCCCATCCAGAAAACCAATTTCGTGTCTTGTTGAGTATTTTTTCTATTTTTTGTGTATTTTGCTTATTTATAACAATCATCTGAATATATGATTTCTGCTTGGCAACTTTTTCTGTTAGAATTTTATTATAAAGTGTTCATTGTTGTTATTGGTGCTGTTAGATGCAATCAGGTCAGTTTGAACCCATAGCAACTTTATGCACAACAGAATGAAACACTGCCCAGTCCTATTCTATCCTCAAAATTGTTCCTATATTTGAGTCGATGATTGAAGCCACAGTATCAGTCCATCTCCTGGAGGGCCTTCCTCTCCTTCACTAAACCTCTACTTTACCTAACATGATGCCTTTCTCCTGACCACATGCCCAAAGTATATAAGATGAAGTCTTTCCATCCCTGTTTCTCAGGAGCACGCTGGCCATACTTCTTCCAAGAGAGATTGGTCTGTCCTTTTATAGTCCATTGTACTTTCAATATCTTCTCCAGCTCCACAATTCAAATGCATCAATTCTTCCTCAGTATTCTTTATTCAATGTCCAACTTCTGCATGCACCGGAGGAAACTGAAAATACCATGGGTTGGCTCAGGTGCACCTTACTCCTCAAAGAAACATCCTTGCTTTGCAGCACTCCAAAGAGATCTTGTGTAGCAGATTTACCCAAAACAACACGTCTCTTGACTGCTGTTGCCATGAGCATTGACTCTGGATCCAAACAAGACAGATTCCTTGACAACTTCAACCTTTTCTCTATTTATCGTGATGTTAGCTACTGGTCCAGTTGTGAGGATCTTGGTCTTCTTGACATTGAGCTGTAAACCATTACGGCTGCAGTCCTTAGTCTTCATCAGCAAGTACTTCACGTCTTCCTCACTTTTAGCTAGCAACGTTGTGTCATCTGTCTATCACGGGTTGTTAATGGGCCTTCCTTCAATCCTGATGACACATTCTTTTTCACATATACAGCCTTTCATATGCTATATTGATAGTCATAATAATGCCTATGTTTCTGGCTTATGGATGGATTATACTGTACTGTATATCTAAAAAAGTTGATCATGTAGAAGTGAATGCTTCCATTCAATGCAGCAGCACTCAATCTCATGTGTTGCCTTTTGAGGTGCAGTATCATCTCTCTGTTCAATTTTCTTTTTAAAATATTACCATGAAGTTCATCATGGGTCCCAAACTCAGAAAAAAAGCAGAATGTGTGATAGCAGCAACAAGACCCAATGGAAAAGTATCAATTTAGAAGTGAAAACAAAAGGTTATTAAATGTTTAAAAATCCAGAATGTTATGCGAGATCAAAGTTGGAAAAGTCAGAGAATGTTATTGCGTGTAATGTGGACATGTTGCACTCAACAATCCCTATGACCCTCCCAAGCTAAACAGCAAGCACCCATAAGGTTGAAGGATCAGGTCCACTGGAAATCACAAGGCTAATGAACATGCAAGAGGGGCCTGTAACAGATATGGAAACTTGTTGATGTGCATTGAAGACTAATTACAAAGTAAACCATTTTCAGCATATTGGTGACCATGATTAAGACACTAAGCTGGTTCAATACTTAAAGAAAAAGCAGGACCAGACTACAATAGGCTCTTCATTCAATAGCCAAAGCCCGAAACTTTCTGTTTCCCAGAATGCATCATGGGCAGTAAGCAATAGCTGACTGTAAATCTTTGTTGGTATTATAATTAGGGAAAATACATTTTTAAAAAATAACCAAGGTTCCCCACTGCTTGGAAATAGCTCTAGAATGTTTTCTTCTTTTTTCGCATTACTTTTGTCTTTATCATTAATAAAACTACTCCAAACCCATTTCAAAATATCATTCAAGCACAAAGATGTTGACTCCAAATTTGAATAAAGATAAAATTGATGCTTTAATGTTCCATGAATTCATAAATATCTTTTTACATTGATTGGCCTTTATTCATACATAGAGAAGATATTTTAAAATCCAGAATGTTACCACGGATCTGTGTATCTACCATTTTTCCATTCACATTCCATTTTACTCAGTAGCTTTTATAAAGGAATCATTCAAATCATAACTACTGAGACTTCACCTGTTGGGGAGGCATTGCTTGGGGGCTATAAACCATATATACATCCTGTTCTTAATTAGAGAGTAAGATTGTCATACATCATTGGAGAATATGACAGATGCCTCTGTGATGTCAGCTCCTGCGTGAGTCAAACTGTTGCTTAGGAATTTGAGAGGATAAGACTAATTTATATATAATATTATCCATTGGGCAGAGGAAATTTGCCAGATATATGTGTACCAGACAAGGAAGTTTACTACATTAACTAATTAGTTATTCCAGTGGCATGTATACCCAAGAGAGCATTTGAAATTCAGTAAGGAAAATCAAATGGAATCAGCAAGGCTTCAAAATTGTTACACAGAAAATATTCGGGGATCAGAATCTAGTGGGAACACAGGAGAGGCACCACGTCTTGAAACTGATGTCAGATAGTCCTAGATTGGAGTCTCAGCTACCCTACTATTACCTTTGTAATCATAGATGAATCATGCAACTTCTTTGATTTCCATGAAGAATAAAAATACACAAGTGGGTCAAATAATTAAGAATGGCATAAAGAAATACGTCCAAATTGTAGGTGTCAAATGTCTTTGGGTAAATGCTTATTCTTCTTGAGACCATCTATGAAGAAGAAAGCAATGCATTTGGTGGTTGTTAGTAGTTAGATTCCATAGACTAAAATAGCAGAGGGTTTTCTATATTCGTTTTCTAGGGCTTCTGTAAAAATCACCAGAAACAAGTGGCTTAAAACAACAGAAACCTATTCTCTCCCACTTCAGTAGACCAGAAGTATAAAATCAAGGTGTTGACAGGTTGGTTCTGGAAGAGGATCTCTTCTATGCCTATCTCCTAGCTGCTTATAATTGCCGGTTAGTCTTCACATTCCTTGACCTATATCTGCATTACTCTCCTCTCTGCCTTCGTTCTCACTTGGCCTTCTTCCCTGTTTCATCTCTGGGTCTGTGGACCCAAATCTCCCGCTTCTTTCACTTATAAAGGTACCAGTCGTTGGATCTCAAGGGGCAGTGAAAAGGAGGAAGTTCTCTCAGTAAGATGGCCTGATGCAGTGGCTGCAGCATTGGGCTCAAGCACAGGAACAATTGTGAGGATGGCGGACGACCCAGCAGTGTTTCATTCGCTTCAGCATAAGGTCTCTGTGGGTTGGAACCAATTTTATGGCACCTAACAACAACAACAACACAATCCAGTATGATTGAACACCCTCTTTCCAAGTAAGTTCTAAACTATAGCTATTTATGACTTGAACATATCTTTTGAGGAGACACAATTCAACTCCCTATTTACCCAAGGGTACTAATAACAAAAAGCTTTTACATTTTAACAGTTTGCCCTACCATAAATCACAGCCCATTAGTGGAATGTACATCATCTTAGTGTCATGGTTAGCATGCTTTTATATAAGTCATTAAACGATGTCTAGGATCAATTTCATTAAGTTCTCATTTCAAGTTCACATATCTAAGTGAAAGCCAAGGAATGTTGCTACTAGGGTTCCAATTTATACATGCATGGGCTTATTTCAGACAAAATGTGTTTAAACATATTTCTGAGATCAGGGATGATTTGAAGGCTGGCTCCAGACAAGTTCTCTCAGTGATGCACTTGGCCTAGTCACCTCAGGGTGCCTATAAGCGAGGGGAGGCGGGTGTCCCAAACCAAACAGTAACTTCTGAGGGATCTGCTGGGCCAATTAAATTCAAAGCAGGGAGATCAGTTCAGCAGGTAATGGCATTTGCTTTGGGATTCCAAAGAGTTAACCTTGATAGATTTTTTTCCAAGTACACAAGACAATCATGGGAGTTTATTTGTTGTTATTGTTGTTGTTGTTGCTGCTGCTGTTGCTAGGTACCATCAAGTCTGTCCTGACCCATAGGGACCCTATGCACAACAGAACAAAACACTGCAAGTCCTGGGCAATCCTCCTAACTGTTGCTATGTTTGAGCCCATTGTTGCGACCATGGTGTCAATTCATTTCCTGGAGAGAGGGCCTTCCTCTTTTCTGCTGCCCCTCTCCCAGGTGGGATGTCCTTCTCCAGGGACTAGGCTCTTCTCACAATATGTCCAAAGTATGTAAGATGAAGTCTTAGCATGCTTTCCTCTAAGGAGCACTCTGGCATACGTCTTCAAGACAGATTGGCTTGTCTTTTTAGCAGCGCATGGTACTTTCAATATCCTTCCCCGGCATCACAAGTCAAATCCATCTATTCTTCTTCAGTCTTCCTTATTCAATGTCCAACTCTCACGTGCATATGAGGCAATTAAAATACCATGGCTTGGTTCAGGTAAACTTTAGTTCTCAAAGTAACATGCTTGCTTTTAAATATTCCAAAGAGATATTGTGCAGATATACCTAATGCAAAACATAATTTTATCTCTTGACTATTGCTTCCATGAGCATTGATTGTGGATCAAAGTAAGATAAACTCCTTCACAACTTCAACCTTTTCTTAGTTTATCATGATGTTACCCACTGGTCCAGTTATGAGGATTTTTGTGTTCTTTACATTCAGTTGTAATCCACACTGAAGGCTGAAATATGATCTTCATCAGCAAGGGTGAGTCAGTTACATAACACTGGTTGTTTATAAGCCTCCTTCCAATTCTGATGCTACATTATTCTTCATATAAGCCAGATTTTCTGATTATTTGCTCAGCATACAGAGTAAACAAGTATGGTGAGAGGCTTTAACTCTGATGAACACCTTTCTCGATTTAAAACCATGCAGTAGTTTCTTGTTCTGTTCACACAACCGCCTCTTGAGTTACATACAATTCCCTCAAAAGTAAATTGAAGTATCTTGCATTCAGTTTTTCTCAAGGTTATCCATAGTTTATTATGGTCCACACAGTTAATTGCCTTGTCATAGTCAATACAACACATTTTTTTTTGTATTCTATGCTTTGAGCCAAGATCCATCTGATATCAGCAATGTTAGCCTTTGTTCCACATCCTTTTTTGAATCCAGCCTGAACTTCTGGCAACTCCCTGTCAATGTGCTGCTGCCACCATTGTTGACTGATCCTAGCAAAGTCTTACTTGAGGGCAATGTCAACGACATTGTTCTATAGGTTGAGCAGTCTTTGGAGTCCCCCGTCTTTGGAATGGGCACAAATATGGATCTCTTCCAGTCAGTTGGCCAAGTAGCTGTCTTCCAAATTTCCTGGCTTAGATGAGTGAGTGCTTCCAGTGACTCATGAGCTTGCTGAAATATTTCAATTGGTATTCTATTGTGTCACTTCCTTTATCCTTATTGTTGGCTAAAGCCTTCAGTGCCGCTTGAATTTCTTCCTTCAGCATCATTGGTTCTTTCTCATAGGCTACCTCCTGAAATGGTGGAATGTCAATTGGTTTGGGGTTTTTGTGTGTATGGGCGTGGGGGAGGATACTGTGACTTTGTGTATTCTTTCCATGTTCTCTTAATGCCTCCTGCATCATTCCATATTTTTCCCCATAGAATCATTCAAAATGGCAACTCAAGGCTTGAATTTTTTTCTTGAGTACTTTCCATTGGGCTTTCTAGTTCTAGGTCTTGGTACATTTCATTACTAGGATCTTATTAGGAAGAAGCTTTAAGAAAATTTAAATATGCATTGGTGTGTGTCTTCAACAGCTAATTAGACCACAGAGCAGTATATAGGGCTCAGTTCAACTCACTTCTGTTAGATAGTTAATATACTGGCATTCCTTCAACTCATGAGGGCTGTTGGGTGCCAGTCAAGGAAGCAGACAGCTGGGTCTCCTGTAGAGCAATACAGGTGGTCCGGGCACAGGCAGCAAAGAGCAGTGCAGGTCACCAACAGTCAGCCAGATGACAGGGTTCAACAGTCCCCAGCTCAAGTGATGTGTACACCAGCAGTGTGGTGAAGCAGGTCCTGAAGGAACTTCAAACTATAGCGACATGTTTCACAGGTTGGGTGTCCCACAGGTAATGTACCTTGCCAGTTGAGGCAGAGAACTAACTAAGGCAGCTGCATAGTGGTTCGATCATCAGAGAGCAAGAGATGACAGGTGAGGCTCACCGAGCCATTTATCTCTTTCCTTTCAATTAAACTGCAACCTTATTAATCCCACATGTGTCTATTGGCCAGGTTGGCATGATAAACCTACCTATCATGGTGTGACAAAGGTCAGAGTTCTCTGACTCAATAGCTCTGCCACTCACTTCCCCCAGTGTTTTCCCCTCTGCACCTCTAACTCAGCATCTCCCATACCTTCCATGGCATGGTCCACACCCTGCCATCGACTCCAAGTCAATATCATCTGCCCTGCAATTGAATTCATTTCCTACAGCTCAACTCATGGGATCCGAAGAAATGAAACCCTCAAGACATGAAAACAGTTTATATTTACCATGTCTTTAGATATCCCTAAGGAGCCTCGAGAGCCCCGGTGACTGCTAATCACTAGGTCCACAGTTCAACCCACTGGCTACTCTGCAGGACATTAGATGGCTTTGTGTATTTCCTCTGAGTAACCAGAACAAACCAGGAAGATACTGCACCACCAGAAACTTTCTACCTGGGATTGATGTCATCATGACTCTATGCTGTCCAGTGCATTCCTATTCACAGAAGCCTCATGGGACAGAGTAGAACTATTGCTCCATAAGTTTTTCTAGGCTGTAATCTTCCATGGCTTATTTCAACTCATATGATTAAGACTTGTTGGTTTTGCATGATGGTGGGATAGCGGGGAGGAGTTTGCTACTACAGAGCAACTAGGTGGGTTTGAACAACCAACCTTTTAGTTAGAAGCCAAGTACTACATTGGATACCTGCCTCTTAATGTTGCCATTGGTCAGGAGTGCTGCTGTTTGCAGTTCCATTCAGCTCATCATTGGGAGGAGCCCAACTCTCAGTACCTATAAGGAACTCATGTCACTGTGAGTCAAAATTTACTTGACGGCAGTGAGTTATCAAGTTGTGTTGTTATTGTTGCTGCTGCTGCTGCTAGGCCCAAAAAGCCTTTGTCTATATATAAGCATTATATAAGATATTATGGCTATGCCATGATCACCAAACTAAAGTCACTGCCATCGAAAAGATGTAGGACGGAATAGAAGTGGGTGTTTCCAACGTTGAAAATATTTACAGGAGCCCAGAGCCTCATCCTTCTCCCAAGGAGTACATGGTAGGTTCAAACTACTGATCTTGCAGCTAACAGCCAAATGCACAATCCACTAGGTCATCAGGGATCCTTGATGGCTGGGCATCACATCTATTGTAAAAAGGTCATGGAACAGAGAGGTTCACGGATGAAATGGAATGTTCAAATCACATGGTTCATTAAAAGCAATTTAAAATCCACAGCAAAGAACCCACAAAATTACATAGCCTTATTATGTTTGATTATCAAAAAGTAGCTTATCCTACAAGGATCAGTAGTTCCAAGTTTTTGAAGGTTTTCAGGACAAATCTAATTCATATTTCTAACCATAACCCATATTCTGCTTAAGTCTACCTGTTAGAAAGTATCTAACATCATCATAATCCCCAGAAATTCCCCTTGCCCCAAAGAAATGTTTTACTTCAAACTAAAATTGGTTTATGAAACACGACTGAAGGTCCACAATGATAGCATTTTTTTAAAGTTTAATTTGGACAGTGAAAGTCTGCTGAGATTTCCATAATTAAAAATATGTGTATGTTGTACCTTCCGCCTTTTTCATCATTTATTATTAAACACATTTGCATAAGAGCAGCCTCACATTACTGGAAGATCTACTGACTCCTGCTGGTAATTCTCATGATGAGGTCCGGAGCATGCTGATAGCAGCCCTTCATCTAGTCCCAGTGCACCAATGGAGCAGCCCCCACAAAGGATGGAAGGCAGTGGAAGGATTCATCATGCAGCCACTCTGAGTACCGAGGGAAAGAAAAGCAGAGAAGGTAATTGGCTACTTTTCAACAATGGCCTGCCTTGAAGAAAAAAAGGGATCATATATTTCAAGGCACTGTGCTATAGATGTCATTGCTATTGTTAGGTGTTGTCAGTTGGTTCTGGTGGATTCTGTTGGGTCATCCTTCTCTGGAATGGATATATGGATGAATCGCTTCCAGTCTGTTGGCCAGGTAGCTGTTTTACAAACTCCTTGGAATAGCGAGGATGACCAGTGTTTCATTAGCTTGTTGAAATATTTCACTTGGTATTTCCCAAATTCCTAGAGCCTTAAATTTTGGTAAAAACTTAATGCCATTGGGACTTCTTTATTCTATATCATTGGTTCTTGGTCATATCTTGATCATACTCTCTAGATGGTTAAACATTGACCAGTTCTTTTTGATACAGTTGATCATTAGTTACATGTTCTTTTGATGATTCCTGCATCATTCAATATTTTTTGCACAAAATCCTTCAATAGTTCAACTTGAGGCTTGGATTTTCCTTCAGTTCTTTCAGCTTGGCAAATACTGAGTGTACTCTTCCCTTTGGGTTTTCCAATTCCAGGTATTTACATATTTTCATGATAATACTCTACTGTGTCTTCTTGAGTTGCCTTTTGAATTTTTCTGTTCAGCTTTATTACTTCATCATCTCTCCCATTTGCCTCAGCTACTCTGAATTCAAGAATAAGTTTCAAATCTCTTCTGATACCCATTTTGGTGTTTTCTTTCTTTCGTATATTTTTAGAATGATTTTGGGGGTGGTGGTGTTGTTTGCTTTTTCATGTATCATGTTTTTTATTCTATCCCAGAATTCCTAGTGTTTTCAGTTATTAGTATTCAATAAATCATTTTTTCTTGAGATGGCCTATAAATTCAGGTAGGATCTATTCAAGGCCATATATTGGCTCTTGTGGACTTGTGTTGACTTCCTTCAGCTTCAACCTGAACTTTCATATGACCAATTGCTGTTCTGGCCCACATTTGGCCCCTGAACTTCTTTTAACTGATGATATTGAGTTCTCCATGGTCTCTTTCCATAGACGTAGTCAATTTGATTCCTGTGAATTCCCTCTGGCAAGGTACAGTATGCATAGTATAGTAATGGCTTGTATAAATAGCTATATGTATAATAAACATTTGTTTTGTTGGAGAAAATTATTTGCAGTGAATAAATCTGTAGTCTTGCAAAATTCTATCATGCTATTTCCCCGCATTGTTTCTATTACCAGGGCCATAATTTTCACTATTGATCCTTCCTTTTATTTCCAGCTTTTCCATTCTAATCATCCATTCAGTATAATTTGATTACATGTTTAGTCAATTTTAGACTGAAGACGTTGGTAGAACTTCTTCAATTTCTTCATCACTGGCTGTAGTGACTGGTTTGTACATTTGAATAATAACTGTATTGACTGGTCTTCTTTGTAGGCATGAAAGATATTATAGATGTAGTCACAGACGGCACTGTACTTCATGATAGATCTTGAAATGCCCTTTTTCATGATGAATGGGACACCATTCCTCCTCTTGAATTTGTCATTCCCAGCATAGTGAACCTAATTATCATCCAAGTCAAAATGGCTACTACCCATCTATTTCATCTCACTAATGCCTAGAATATTAATGTTTCTTGTGTTCTATTTTATTTTTGTGACTTTCAATATCCCTGAGTCCTGGTGGTGTAGTAATTACATGTTTGGCTGCTAACCACAAGGTCAGTGATTAGAAACCACCAATGGGGAGAACTATGAGGCTTTCTAACTCCCATAAAGAGTTACAGTCTCAGAAACCCACAGAGGCAGTTCTACCCTGTCCTATAGGGTCATTATGAGTCAGCATCAAGTCAATGGCAGTGAATCTGGATTCTAGTTTGGGTCCAATATTATGAGAGACATACTTCATACATTCCACCTTCTGATTGCTCATGAAATTTTTCAGCAATTCCTACTCATTTTGAGTCAAGCCACCAGAAAGTGAAGCTCCCTGATGCTTTGCTCCATCCACGCACACCAGTAAGGTCTTGAGGGGGCAGCTCCACCCCAGAAGCATTTTGAATACCTGCCAACATGAGGCTCATCTTTCTGCCCTATACCAGACAGTGTTCCATTGCAATTCATAAAGTTTTCAGTGGTGGACAAGTGGCCCATCTACTCCCTTTTCCTAGTCTGTCTTAGTCTGAAAGTTGTGCTGAAATATTTCTGCCAAGGCTGGCCTGGCTGGTATTTGAAATACTGGTGCCATAGCTTCCAGCAACACTCAAGCCCTCACAGTGCAACACACTGACATACAGGGGGTGGACAATGCGTGATAAAATATGAGAAAAATTCAACTCCTGTCCTCAAGTAACTTACCAATGAACAAGAGGTGTAAAAAGAAAATAAAAATGTGGGGGGACCGGGAGGACTTGGGGTGGGGGTAGGGGGAGTAAGGAAGTGGTGTTAACAAACACAGGGACAAGGGAACAACATGGGACCCCAAATGGTAGAGAGAGGGGAGTAGCAGGTCTGGAGGGGAATGATCAAGAGTAAGGTTGCTTAGAGAAGAGGTATACTCTAGCCCAGGTGGCAACGAAGCATGGTAGTAGGGCAGGAGGAAAGTCAAGGGAGATGGAGGAAAGAGCTAGGAATCAAAGGGAATTTATGGAGGTCTAGACAAAGACATGTACATGCAAATATATATAGGAGGATGGGGAAGTAGATCGATGTGTCTATATTTATAGGTTAAGTATTAAGGTGGCGGAAGGACCTTGGGCCTCTACTCAAACACTCCCTCAATGCATGAATACCTTCTTTATTAAATTGGAACTCTATGATGCTCATTCTCCCGACACAATGGCTGGAGCCAAAGTGGGTGAACAAGTAAATGTGGTGAAGAAAGCTGATGGTGCCCGGCTATTAAAAGAGATAGTGACTGGGGTCTTAAAGGCTTGAAGATAAACAAGCGTCCATCTAGCTCAGAAACAACAAAGTCCACATGGAAGAACACACCAGCCTGTGTGATCGAGTGGTCCCAAAGGGATCAGTTACCAGGCATCAAAGAACAAGAAAATCATATCATTGACTGCACACCTCCATGATAGGATCGCTGAAGACAAATGGGTACATAAGCATATGTGGTGAAGAAAGCTGATGGTGCCCGGCTATCAAAAGAGATAGTGTCTGGGGTCTTAAAGGCTTGAAGGTGAACAAACGGCCATCTAGCTCAGAAGCAAAAAAGCCCACATGGAAGAAGCACACCGGCCAGTGCGATCACGAGGTGCCCAAGGGACCAGGTATAAAGGCATCATGCAAAAAAAAAAAAAAGATATATGTGTGTATATGTATATGTGTGTCAATATGTGTGTGTGTGTGTGTGTATACCATATTGAATGAAGGGGGAAGTGCAGAGTGGAGACCCAAGGCCCAAGTGTCAGCCAATGGAGATCCCCTCACAGAGGGGTTCAGGAGAGGAGATGGGTCAATGAGGGTGCAAGGTAGTACCGATGAAGAACACAGCTTTCCCCCGGGTCCTGGATGCTTCCTCCCCCCAACTACCATGATCCGAATTCTACCTTGCAGGGCTGGATAGGGAAGAGATTGTACACTGGTGCATATGGGGGCTGGAGGCACAGGGAATCCAGGGTGGATGATACCTTCAGGACCAGGGGTGTGAGGGGCAATGCTGGGAGAGCAGAGGGCGAGTGGGTTGGAAAGGGGGAACTGATTACAGGGGTCCACGTGTGACCTCCTCACTGGGAGAGGGATGGCAGAGAAGGGGGGGGGGAGACTCCGGATAGGGCAAGATATGACAAAATAACGATGTATAAATTACCAAGGGCACATTGGGAGGGGGGAGCGGAGAGGGAGGGGGAAAAAAAAGAGGACCTGAAGCAAAGGGCTTAAGTGGAGAGCGAATGCTTTGAGAATGATTGGGGCGGGGAATGTATGGATGTGCTTTATACAATTGATATATGTATATGTATGGATTGTGATAAGAGTTGTGTGAGTCCCTAATAAAATGTAAAAAAAAAAGAATGTACAAATGTGCTTTACACAATTGACATATGTATGGATTGTGATAGGAGTTGTATGAGCCCCTAATAAAATGATTTTTAAAAACCATTAAAAAACGTGGGGGGAAGGGCCAGACCCCCAGAACTAATCATGGGTTCAGTAAGTGCAATTGTACGGTTGATATATTTATAGTCATAGAGAGCATGAGAGATTGAAATAATGGAGTCAGACACGTTTCATAGTAGCATGCTCACCTCCTGGATGGCCGTGATCTTACTGGCCAGGTCCGCGCACAGCGTGGGTCGAGGCGAGGTGGGGCGGAGACCCAGCAGCCAGCTGGAGACCAGGCAGGAGGCTGGAGACCCCGTTTATTGCTAACCAACGGTTATATCTCCTTAGTGGGGACGTGATTACAGGTAACCACACGTAACAGGAAGGGGCAGTACAATAGGCATACACATCATAAGAAGAGGATGCAATAGGCATAAACATGACAGGAAGGGGATGAGCAAGGGGTGTACACATAGGAATGGGAGGGACTGGGGTATACATGTGACAAGATGGGCAGACCCCAGATTCATGATGGCAGCCTTTACCTGTTCTTTCCAGCATCTGAAGGAATGCCTGGCGTGTGGTGTGGGTAACGCTCTCTGTGACCTTGGTTAGCCATTGTGGAGCATTTGCAAACCCACAAAGGTAATGAGCCAGCTTGGGACTGATGGTATAGATTTGATTTGTTTAGACCCAACTTTGGGTGGTGGCTACGTGCACTGGGAAGATTGCACAGGCAGCTGATGAAGGATACAGAGGAGGTTGAGCTTGTGACCTAGTCTGAGGGGAAGGAGAGAGAAAGGGAGAGAGAAAGGGAGAGAGGGAGGGAGGGAGGAAGCCCCAGGGGTGCCCCCAATTACCTGGCCTGTGATGGCCAAGGATGCTTTGATCCAGCGCAGATGGCTCAGGGTGAAACTTGACTTCATTTGGGGTAGTTAGAAGCAGAAAGAGGAATTTCCATGGAAGTGCCTGGCAACAAGGAATGAACATTTGGGAAGGCGAGGCGTGGATCCACTTCCCATTGGAAACTGGATTCATACTCATGCTCATCATGCAGAAAGTGAGAAAGGTGGGTTTTCCCAGCTTACCTCTCTTACAGTGCAAATTATAGCCTCGCCCTCCTCTCCTTTCCCTTCGTGTTTTCTCTCCGAAGACAAACAGCACTTTCTCTGGAAAGTTCTCACCAACTTTCTGTGCCAACTTGCTTGCCTGTGTTCCAGTAGCACACAAAGCAGCATCCATTCTTGTGCATTATTTATCCCACAGTATGCACATTCACTTTTTTTTAATGAGATTCTTTGCAAAAGCTGGAACTTCTCTTTTCTAATTTATTGTGTATGTACTGTGTTTGTGATTGTTGACATCATAAAATCAGAACTATCCGCTAGGTGTCAGTACTATGCATTGTGATACTCTGTGGTATGTCTATGCCTTACCTGCCCATGTTTGCTCTAAGACTATAGTGAGCAGAACACATGTCCATTACTGCTTTTGAGTGTCCTTATGTTTCCTAGCACAGGCTGCACAGGAAAGTCCAAATAACTAAATGATTGATTGATCCTAAAAATAGCTCGAAACACAGATGCTCCTGACAATAAGTCAGAAGCGTCATCTATGCATAAAAGAACCACACACATGGAAAGTGATGAATCTCAGAGTGGAAAATTATCTCTAGGAAATTTCACGGGCATCTTTTACAGGTTCCAGGCTGCTTCAAACTAAAGCCTATGAAACTATAGGCTAGTAGGACTCGAACATACACTATGAATTTAGTGACAGTGAATTGAATTTCTGAGTGTTTATTTTGAAGCTCCATAGAAAACTATAAGAAATGAATCATGCATATCCTCTGATTTTAATGCCCTCTATTTTCTGTTTTACAATGCCCCCAAAGGAGAGAATAATTGCTATCATTAAGAGAGGTGTATTTTTAAAAATAAAACATTAATGCTTATTTATAAACTCCTTTCAGAATGCTAGCGACTATTGTGGAAAACGACTATTACTAAATGATTGATCCTTGGGGCATTTTGTGCAATAACAAATCTAAAATAGCTTTCTAAGAGAAAAAAATTATTTTCTCAATTTCAACCTATATTAGTAACACAAAGGCTTGCAGTAATATCATTGAGCTATCCTACACTGTAGAGGATATTGCATAAAATTATTCTTAATTATGAATTATTTTGTGTAAGGCTTGCGGCCTTTTGTTTTCTTCCTAAGCAGTTTAGTCATTTCACATTTTCTTCTCAAGGCTGTGACACATTTTGAATTAATTTTTGCATAAGATGAAAAGTTTGTATTGATCATTATTTGTAGGTCGTCGGGTGCCCCATTGCCTAGCACTATTTATTGCAATGGCTTTCCCGTCTATACAGAATTGCTTTTGCATCTTCATAAAAAATCAGTGAGGCCGGTTTGCGTGAGTACATTGGCGGCTATCAATGTTATGAATGTGTTTGTCTTCTGTCAATACCACATGGTCTTGATTACTGGAGGAAGAAAACTGTTTTCAACAATGGTGGTTAAGCTTGTGCACTTTACCAAGTGGAATACAGAGGAATCAAATTGATTGTATATGTAGGAATAGATGACCCTGAAGTTCAATATCATCGGTTAGAGCAGAGCCAAGGGCCAGCTGCAGAGCAGGCCCTTAATTCCTCATAGGCAAGTACAAATTGAAGCTGAAGGACATTAAAACCAGTCCATTTTACCTCTCCCAGAGCTAGAGATCATCTCAAGAGCAGATGTGATGCACTGGCGCTAAGACTGAAAAGCAAACTAATGGTGTGATGACATCAACTTACTTAAATGTCCTGCCTCATAGCAACCCTGTAGAACAGAGCAGAACTGTCCCTGTGGGTTTCCAAGACTATCGATCTTTACAGAGTAGAAAGCTCCATCTTTCTCCAGAGAAGCAGCTGTAGGTTCAAACTGCTGACCTTCGTGTTAGCAGCCCACGATATAACATGCTCTACCACCAAGACTCCTGGGAGCGCATCATCAAAGATATGCTATGTGAGGAAACCAAAGAGCCCTGAAAACACGGGAAAGAACAAAAAGACTAAACTGGGTGTCATAAGAGACTTTGGAACTTGCTTTGGAATGTAGAGTAGCAAAAGTGGATGGATAAAACAATAATGTGAAATGGATGAACAAAATCTTTCAGAGCAGCACAAAAATACAAAGTATTATAGTGAAATGTGCAAAGACTTAGAGTTTGAAACCCCAAAGCTGAAAACATAATCAGCATTTCTAAAGCTGAAAGTACTGAAGAAAGAGGAAATCAAGCCTTACATTGCAATGTTAAAACAGTTTAGGGGCAAGATACTGAACAAAATTGCACTTGTTACGTGGCATCCTAGTCGGTTACAACCCATAGCAACCTGATGCATAACAGAACAAACCCCACCTGGTCCTGCACCATCCTCACGATTGTTCTTAGGTTTGAGCCCATGGCTGCAGCTACTGTGGTCAGCCATGTTGTTGCGGGCCTTCTTCTTTTTCACTGCCCCTCTACTACACCAAGCATGACGTCCTTCTTCAGAGATGGGGCCTTCCTGATAACATGTCAAATACATGACACAATGTCTCGTCATCCTTGTCTTGATGGAACACTCTGGCCTTACTTAGTCCACGACAGATTTATTTGTCCTTTTAGCATTTTCAATATTCTTCATCATCACCATAATTAAATGTATCTATTATTCTTAATTCTTTCTTGTTCAATGTCCAAATTTCACATGTGTATGAAGCCATTGAAAATACCATGGCTAGGGTCAGGCTCACCTCAGTACTCAAAGTAAATTCCCTACTTTTCAACACTCTAAAAAAAAGTCTTCTGCAGCCAATTTATCAAATACAATACAGTCTTCCCTCTCCTGAAGGCAGTCCATGAGCATTGATTGTGGATCCAAGCAAGATAAAATCCTTGACAATTTCAACCTTTTCTCCATTAATCATGATGCTACCTATTGGTCCAGTTGTGTAGTACCTTCTACATCAGCAAGCGCTTCAAGTCCTCACTTTCAGTAATGAAGACAATGTCGTCGGGATAGCTGGGGCTGTTAATAAACCTTCATCTAATCTTGATGCCACATTCTTCTTTACAGAATCCAGCTTCTCTGATTATTTGCTAAGCACACGACTTAAATGAGTAGGGTGAGAAAATGCAACCCTGACAAAAACCTACCTGATTTAAAATCATATCGTATTCCCTTGTTCTACTCACACAACTTCCTCTTAATCCATGTGCAAGTTCCTCATGAGCACCACGACGTCTTCTGGAATTCCCACCTTTCTCAAGGCTATCCATAGTTTATGGCGATCCACACAGCTGGATGCCTTGGCACAGTCAATAAAACCCAAGTAAGCATGTGGCAGATATTCACTGCTTTCAGTCAAGATCCATCTGACATTAGCAATAATAACCTGCATTCCACGTCCTATACTAATTCAGCCTGAACTTCTGGCAGCTCCCTGTCAATGTACTGCTGCAATCATTGTTGAATGGTCTTCATCAAAATTCTACGTGAATGTGAACCTAATGATATTGTTCTATAATTTGTGCATTCTGTTGGATCATCCATTTTTAGAATGGGTACAAATATGAATCTTTTCCACTCAGTTGACCAAGTACCTGCCTTCCAAATATCCTGGCATAGACAAGTAAGTACTAGTTGGAACACTGTGATTGGTATTCCATCATTCCTAGAGCCTTGTTTTTGGCTATTGCATTCAGTGCAGCTTAGACTTTTTGTTTCAGCACCATTGCTTTTTGCTCATGTACTACCTCTTGAAATAGTGCATGTCTCCTGTCTAGTTCTTTTTGGTGCTGTGACTATGCATTACCATCTTCTTTTAATGTTCCATGCATCATTCAATATTTTGCCCATAGAATATATCAAGATTACAACTTGAGACTTGAGTTGTTTCTTGAGTTCTTCCAGTTTAAGATATGCCGAGTATGTTCTTCCTTTTCATTTTTCTAACTCTAGGCCTTTGCATATTTAGTTTTAATACTTGGCTTTGTCTTGTTGAGCTGCCCTTTGACATTTTCTGTTTAGCTCTTTTACGTCATCATTTCTTCCATTTGCCACAGCAACTCTACAATTAAGAACACGCTTCAGAGTCTCTTCTGACATCCACACTGATCTTTTCTTTCTTTCCTGTCTTTATAATGAATACCCTTTTGCTTTCCTCATGAATGATGTTTTTGATGTCCTCCCACAGCTCATCAGGTCTCCTGTCACTAGTGTTAAGTGCATCATATCTGTTCTTGAGAACTCTCAAATTTTAGGTGGGATAGGCTCAAGGTCATATTTTGGTGGCCATGGACTTCATTTTCTTCAGTTTCAACATGTGCTCACATAGGAGCAATTGATGGCTTGTTCCACCCTCAGCCCTTGGCCTAGTTTTGCTGCAGATATTGAGCATCTGTGACATCTCTTCCCACAGATATAGTCAATTTGACTTATGTGTATTCTATCTGGAGAAGTCCATACATGTAGTCACTGTTTGTGTTGTTGAAAACGGTTTTTATAATGGACAAGTTATTAGTCTTACAAAATTATATCGTGTGATCACCAGCTCAATTTCGATCAACATCTCATGTTTTCAACTACTGATTCTTCCTCTTTGTTTTCAACTTTTGTGTTCCAGTTGCCAATAATTATCAATGCATCTTGATTGCAAACTTGATCAATTTCCAGCTGAAGGTGTTGGTATTCATAATATTTCTTAATTTTTGGATCTTTTGTTTGGCATATAAATTTGAATATTTGGATTTATTGGATTTCTTGAAGGCAGATAAATATAATCCTATCACAGACAGCATTGTATTTCAGTATAGATCTTGACATGTCCTTTTTGACAATCGATGCAATGCCATCCTCTTGGTTGTGTCATTCTGGGCATGGCCCATTCCAGTCCACTGTAGTTCATTTGTGCCTGGGCTATCAATCGTTATGCATTCCAATCCCTTTATGACAACTTCCAATTTCCCTAGATTCATACTGTATACGTTCCAAGTTCTGATTATTAATAGATTTTTGCAGCTGTAGCTTCTCACCATCAGTTGGGCCCCTTAGCAAATGAAGGTCCCAAAGCATTCCCACCTATAGGCTGTACTTCCTTCACATCACCATGGGTGATTCTACTTTGAAAAAGCAGCTCCTCCTCAGTCACACTTCAAGTGCCTTCCTCTCTGAAGGACCCATCCTTCACCAATGTCTCTGACTGTGTTCTACTTCCATTCATCAGGTCTTTGGTATCTAATGATGTTTCAAAGCTATGCAAAAGGTTTTCAGCACCTGTTTCCCCTCATGTGGGCAGCCAACTCCTTCTTTGTGATCTGTTCTCAGTCTGGAAGCTCCGCTGAGGCCTGTTCACATTGGGTGACCCTGCTGATACTGGAGATACCAGAGACACAGCTTCCATCACAGCAACACACAAGACACTGCAGTATGACAAACTTGACAGGCAAGTGGTGAAATTGGTCAATCACAAAAGTGTAAAGATATGAGACTGCCATCATAAAGGATTTTTTTTTAAGATAAAGACTTTGAAGACTGCCAAGGCATGGGGAGGGCAAGTGAGGAAACTTGAAGCAATGGGTTAAACTACAGACAGGTGTTAAGTTGGGTATAATTGAGGGTAGTAATACATAAGAGGGAGGGAAATAAGTAAGCAATGGGTGAAAGGTACATTATTAAAAGGTTTGATTAGTAGTTAAATGGTTGAATGCAAAATTGATGATCAGCAATATAAACACCCAGTGAATTTACAATAAAAATGAAGAGTAAGGAAACTCCCAGTAAGACTGATATGTGAAGTACATGAGGGCAGACAACATGTTTCCCAATGCTGCTTAAAAGATTGTTACATTAGTAGGAAGTACACCCATTCGGGATCCTTTTATTGGTGTTCTATATGTGTTAAACCCACTCAAAACCTATTGATAATTATTGGTGATTGGAATGAAAAATTTGGAAGAGGAAGAAACAGTAATTGGAAAGTATGGACTGGTGATAGATATGAAGCTGGAGATCGCAAGAGGGAATTTTGCAAAACCAATGACTTTTGCATAGCAAATACCTTTTTCAATAACACAGATGGTGACTATATGTATGGATTTCTCCAGAGAGAATAGACAGAAACCAAATTGATTACATCTATGGGAAAAGATTATAGATAAACTCAATATCCATAGCTAAACTAGGCCAGGGGCTGAAGGTGAAACAGGCCATCGATTGCTCATATGTAATTACACAATGAAACTGAAGAAAATCAAGTCCACCACAGCCAAAACATGAGCCTCTCTCACCTATATTTTGAGACCATCTCAAGAACAGACTTGATGCATTGAACACTTGTGACAGAAAACCTGATGAGCTGTGGGAGGACATAAAAAATATTCATGAAGAAAGCAAAAGAGTATTCACTATAAGGACAGGAAAGAAAGAAAAGATCAATGTGGATGTGAGTCAGAAAAGACTCTAAAGCTTGTTCTTAATTGTAGAGTAGCTGTAGCATGGAAGAAATGATGAAGTGAAAGACCTGAATGGAAAATTTCAAAGGGCAGCTCAAAAAGACAAAGCCAAGTATTAAAACCAAATTTGCAAAGGCAAGGTGTTAGAAAAATGAAAAAGGAAGAACCCATTCAACATATCTTAAGCTGGAAAAACTCAAGAAACAACTCAAGTCTCAAGTTGCAATCCTGATATATTCTATGGGCAAAATAGTGAATGCTGCAGGAAACATCAAAAGAAGATGGGGAGAATATGCAGAGTCACAATACCAAAAAGAACTCATTAATCTTCCACCATTTGAGGAGGTAGCATATAAGCAAGAACCAATGATGCTGAAGGAAGAAGTCCAAGCTGCACTGAATGCATTAGCCAAAAAAAAGACTCCAGAACTTCATGGAATGCCTACTGAAAATTTTCATCTTATCTATGCCAGGATATTTTGAATACTTGGCCAACTGATTGGAAGAGATCCATATTTATACCCATTCCAAAGAAAGGTGACCCAAAAGAATGTTCAGCTTATGGAGCCCTATTATTAATATCATATGCAAGTACAATTTTGCAAAATATACTCAACAGTGGTTGCAGTGGTCAAAGTTGGACATTGAATTAAGAAGACCAAATAGGAATCGATGCATTTGAATGGTGGTGCTGTGGAAGAATATTGAAAGTACCATGGACCGCTAAATGGACAAACTGATCTGCTTTTGAAGAAGTACAGCTAGAGTGCTCATTAGAGGCAAGGATGGGGAGACTTCATCTTATATACTTTGGACATATTATCAGGAGAGACCTGTCCCTGAATAAGGACATCATGCTTGGTAAATTAAAGGGGCAGTGAAAAAGAAGAAGGTCCCCAAGAGATGGATTGACACCCTGGCTGCAGCAGTGGGTTCAATCTAGGAGTACCTGTGCCAAAGGCACAGGACCTGCCAGTGTTTCATTCTGTTATGCATAATGTTGCTCTTGGTCAGAACCAACTCAGCAGCATCTAACAACAACAAGAAACCTGTTGCAACTCATAGTGACCCTGCAGGACAGAGAATAAATTCCCACAGGATTTCTAAGGCTGTAAATCTTTATGGAAGCAGCCTTCCAAGCCTTCCTTTCCCCGAGTTATATATTAGTTCGAGTATTCAACAGCAAACTAGAATGTTGGTGATTTGAACTTGCCAACCCCTCTGGAGAAGAAAGCTATCGAATTCATTCTATTGTTAGGTGCCCTGGACTGGTTCTGACTCTTAGCCACTCAAAGCCAAACAGAACAAATCACTGCCTACAAAGGTGCCTTCTTCACTGTCATTGTTATGTTGAGCCCATTGTTACAGCCACTCCTTCAATCTATCTCTTTGATGGGCTTGCTCTATTTAGCTGATGTCCTCCAGGGATTGGTTCCTTCTGATAATATATCCAGAGTATGTGGAATGAAGTCTCATCAGCCTTACTTCTAAGGAGCCTTCTGCCTATACTTCTTCAAAGGTTGATTTGCTCACTCTTCTGGCAGTTCATTTGATATTCAATATTCTTTGCCACACTTTAATTCAAATCAGTTCTTCATTTGTCTTCCTTGTTCATGGTCCAACTTTTTTTTTTAATTATTTTGTTGGGGACTCTTACAGCTCTTATAACAATCCATACATCCATTTGCCAAGCAGATTTGCACATATGTTGCCATCATCCTTTTCAAAACATTTTCTTGGCATCAGCTCCTCATTTTTTCCCTCCCTCTCCCACTCTCCATACCTTCTGAAACCTTGATAATTTATAAATTATTATTATTTTCATATCTTACACCGACGGTCCACCTTTCATATACAAAAGAGGTGTTTGAAAATACCATAGCCACCCCATCATCTTCAAAGTGACATCTTCATTCTAACATTTTAAAGATGTCTTTTACAGAAGATTCGCCCAATTCGCTATTTAATATCTTGACTGCTGCTTCCATGCATGTTCATTGTGGATTGAAGGAAAATGAACCGTAAACTTATTAAA